>NC_134139.1:62276388-62592500 GCF_033958435.1 Carettochelys insculpta
GTTTAGCACCAGCAATTTTAAATCATTCTGATTGACCAGATGATTGGTGACTGTCAGCCCGCTAGCTTTGTGAAAGAACAATGCTCCATCAAGCAGCTACGGTGTACATCAGTTGCCATTGGTACATTTAGATATTGGGAACATTTTTGGGTATTTAATTTCCAATAACTATGATTTGACTGAGTTAACAATTTGACTGCTGATCCACAGTCTCTTACTGTGAAAGAACCATTTGTCTACCCCCTTTTCTGGAAAGAAAGTGCAGCAGTGACAGCTGTCTAGAAGAAAAAGAGTGGGACAACATAGAGGTACCATCTGGACCTGTGTGCAGAGCAAAACCATCTCCTTTGATAGCAGGGAGCACTGAAAGAAATATTGACAGCTGGGGGATGCTGGGACTCACTGAACAGATGGTATGTAATTTCTGAATGTGTTGGATACCTGTGGAAAGTGATTGGCTGTAACATGCTGTACTTTTTCTTACTTTTGGAGCTTTTTACATTTTAAAAGAAAGGAGTGCAAAAATTATTTAACATAACTGGCATCACTGAATTCACTAGAAAAATGGAGTTGGCACCTGCGTTCCCATGACTGTTGGATGAAGAATTGCCAAGACGTGGGAAGATGATTGTCGGATAATACCGACATTTAATTTCCCCTTCCCAATTATTTTCCTTTGACACATGACCTCTAGTGACTCAATTATGAAAAGGTATGTTCCGCTCATGACTGTTAAACACCTCAAAGTGACTAGATGAGACAAGGTAGGTGAGGTAATATCTTGTACTGGACGAACATCTGTTGATGGAAGGTGCAAGCTTTCAAACTGCTCACAAAGATGATGAGGTCTGTGTAGTCTGACATCTTGTACTTTCCACCAACAGATGTTGGTTTAAAAAAAAATTACCTGGGATCGACATAGCTACAACAACACGGCAATCAAAATGCCTTCGGCATTGAATCTGAACATTGACGCTTCTAAGCTGCTATAGGCACTTAGGCTGTGTCTACATGGCCAAGTTATCTTGAAGTAACAGCAGTTATTTCAAAATAGCTTACCATGTGTCATTTAGACAATGCCAACTTTGAAATAAATTCAAAGTAATGGATGTGTTGTTTTGATTGTGGTAAACCTCATTCCTTGAGGAATAATGCTTATTTAAAAATAGACCATAATGGACCACAATGGCACTATTTCAAAATAACACTGTGGCCTGGGAATGCTATTTCAAATTAGCTGAGTGCTATTTCAAAATGCATTTTGTGTTTGGTTGTATTATTTTCAATATTTTGAAATAGACTTCTTATTTCTTATCTTAATATCTTATTTCGAAATAGGGCTGTTACATAGATATGGTTTTACAGACTTTATCTTGCTGTGATCATTTGTCTAGGATGGGGTGGCCAACCCTTGGCTCTTTGAGCCTTTAGGAGCAGCATGTTGGGAGTGCCACCCGCCCTCTCCGTGCATGCGCCCCACTGCTTTGTGGGAGAAGTGCATGGGAGCAGTGGCTCCAGCGAGTAGCTGGCTTGGAATTAAAGCACCAGAGTGGAGGGCTGGGAAGGGCCTGCCTTTGGTAGATGGGGAGGGCATTTCTTTGGAGTCAGGGTGGGAAGAAGGTGGCGGATGGTAGAAGTCATTCATTAAGAGCTGCGGGGAGTGGGGTGGGGAGAGGGTGCCTGACTCTAAGGGAGGGGGAGGGCATTGAGCCAGGTATTATATATTTTTCTATATCTACATATCAATCTGTATTTATTTTGTGTTTATATGTAGGTATATAAATATATAATACATGGCTCTTTGCACTCTATCCACTGCTGTTTTGGCTCTTTGTCTCTAAGTGGTTGGCCATCACAGTCTAGGATGTTGGAAATGGAGGAGGGAAGAAATGTTAGCAGGAAGAGGGCTAACCTGAGTAACATGTGAAACTGAGCACTTTACCTTTCAGTCATCTGTGAAGAATGAGAAAATGGTGGTTAACTGATTACTACATTTTATTAAATCCAAGTGAGAAATTTCAAGCAGGAGCAGAGATAATTTTACCTCTATTTGGCACTGGTGTGACCGGTGCAGAAATACCGTGTCCAGATCTGGTATTCACAGTTAAGGAAAGTTATTGAAAAGTTGCAGAGGGTTCAGGAAAGAGCCATGTGAATGACTAGAGGATTAGAACCCTCCCTTAAATGGATAGACTCAAGGATCAAAATCTGCTTAACTTAACAAGGAAAAGATAAGGGATGACTTGATCATAATCCATAGGTACTCATGTGGAGAACATTTATTCACTATGGGGCTCTTCGATCTAGCAAAGAAAGGTAAAACATGATCCAGTGGCTGGAAGTTGAAGCTAGATGCTTTCAAATCAGAAATAAAGACTAAATTTATGACAGTGAGAGTGTGTCTACACTAGCCTCGTGTTTCAGAAGTAATTTTGAAAGGGGGCCCAATTTCGACAGAGCCCGCGGAGCATCCACATGCATAACGGCCTCTTTCAAAATTGTTTTCAGCGAAAAGGGGCGTGCATTTCTAAACCATTCTTCCCATCCGATTTCAGGAAGAGCGGCCCCTTTCGAAGTTGAATTTTGAAATAGGGCATGTGTAGACGCTCCGGGGGAGCTATTTTGAAATAGCGCGTCCTCCACGGTGGAAGACGCAGGGAGTGCAGAGATGCTTTAGCAAGCCCCAGTGGGCCTCTGGTCTCTGGGGACAGCCTCTTAAAGCTGCATGGCCCTGGAAGCCCTGTGCAGGAAACTGAGAGTATGCAGAGAGCCTCAAGAGCATGAGCTCTGCCTGGCACACACACTAGCAAGACAGGCAATGGTGCAACTCAGCCCACCCTGGATGGCGAGCCCCACATACCCCAGGGACCCTCAGGAGGCCCCCTCCTCCCAGCCTGAGGGGTCGTCGGAGGCAAGCCAGGGCCAGCAGAGGAGCCCCTCCTGGACAGAGACCAAGATTAAAGATCTTCTCGGCCTCTGGGCAGAGGAGGACTTGCTGTTGCACAGCACCAGGTGGCCCTGCAACACAATGGCCTTCAAATGGCTGTCCCTGGGGCTGCGGAAGCGGGGCAACCCCCAGTGCACAGCTGATCAAGTGCATTCGAACGTAAAGGAGCTGAGGCAGGACTATAACCAGTCCAGGGACCCCTGCAGGCAGTCAGGGGTTACCCCGAGGTGCCCACAATACCTTATGCTAGACCAGCTCTTTGGCCCAAAGGATGCCCCCGAGCCAGTAGCCGTGATCGACACAGCTGGTCCTGACTTGGACCCCAACACAGACCCGCATGACCAGCCAGTACCATCAGGCCGGACCAGGGAGGTGGAGCCAGGGAGCAGCTCAGAGGATGAAGTCCCCCTTGTTATCAAGGTCAGCTCCGGCACCTCCAGCCAGGCTCAATTGAGACGGGTGTCCTCAGGTCTGCTCTCCAGAGCCCTGGGTAGGTAATGTGGATCGGGCAGCCCGGGAGGCTCGGGGGGTGTCCTGCATCCCTTGGCTGCGTCCCAGTCCCAGGCATGGCGGCATCCAGCACCCATGTTTGTGGACAGCACCCCAACCCTTCCAAGCGGGAAGGGATATTTGGGTTGGACTGCAGCCAGCGGGCACCCTGTGGATGTGGCCCAAGTGGCCACATAGGACCTGCGGGGGGTGGGGGAGAGGGTTAAGCAACCGAACACTGCATCAGGGGATGGTTGGGAGGATGTGGGGAGGGGCTGGGTGGTGTCCCCAGGGTCAGGCGGCAGCACTGACAGGTGGCCCCTCTCCCCCTTGTGACTCCACAGCCTCATTCTCTGAGGGCTGGACCAGTCCCATCCCATCTGCCAGGACACCAGCCCCGCCACCCGACGGGACCAGGAAACCCCCATCCCCGCTGTTCAGGCCTCTGCCCACCCAGCCTCGGAGGGCCTGCTGTCACCTCAACCCAGAGGAGGCTGCGGCAGCCCACACTGTTGGCATCCCGGCGCAGATGGTTGTCCTCCAGGAGCGGCCATGAAAAATGTTTCTTGGACTGTGAAACTGTATAGTATAGGGTGAAAGTGCACAGAACACCACATTTCACAAGAGGTCCAGTGTTTCTCAGATTGGAGTCCAGAACCCAAAGGGTATGGGTTTCACAAGATTACTTTAGGAGGCTCGAGGAATTGCTACCCTTGCTTCTGATTTAAATTGTTGAAATCATGAAATTTACTATTTTTAAAATCCTAAGACCATGAAATTGACCAAGATGGAATATGTATTTGGGCCCTTCATCCAATGGCTCCTTTCCTTGCTATATTCTTTGCTGAGCGGTCCCATTGCACTTGTCTTGGTGGAAATGCGCAAGCCGAAAGTCGAAGCAGTTTTGGGTGAATGTCTCTTGAACATAAATAGGCAAAATGGAAATATGCTAAAGGAATAGAAAACTACTGACTGCGAATGTTTTGCATTTTAAAGCTTAATTGTATCATTCTTGCTTTTGAGAGAGGGCAGAATAAGTCGCAGTGCTTTAAAATTTTTAATAATCCGTTTAAAATTCTTGTAATTTATGAAGCATTTCAAAGCAGTTTGTGGTCCTAATCCAGCTACCATTAATGGGGTTGAGCAAAGAGCTCGATGTCTGGGCACTAAGTAGTTTCTAGATTTAGGATCCTAAAACCATATTTAGTTACCTAAATGCAAGCTTTGATTTTCAAAATGTTGAGCACCCAACAGCTTCCACAGATGGCTGTGTGTATAGCTCTTTTGAGAATCCAGATATTTTTGTGGGTGTTTAAATATGGATTTAGAAGCTTAACACTAGGTGACTGTACAAATAAAGTTTTGTGTTGGATTTATTAGTAAATAGTCACTCTCAGATTTAGTAAAATCTTCAATTTTACTCATTGCTAAAAATATTGATAATATAGTGTACAAAACTATGAAATTGGTTACAAGGAGTTATGCAGTGACTAGCAATAAATGCTGCATACAACTACTACTATTGATATATTTTGTAAACATTTGTTGTACTTTTTGGAAAACATAGAATAAAGTTTCTAGTATTCTGAACACTTATTCCATGGGGCTTTTCATAAATGAACATTGTAGGCTTGCATTTTTAAAGAAGTATGGATTGAAATGAATTCCAGGAGGTAAAAACAACCATAAGCAAGCCAACTTCTTTGTGTGGGGAGGGGGTGTTATGTATCAGTTCACCTCAGGAATTAACATCATACCTTGTGGTTGTACTTAATTTGATTGAAAGGAAAAGACCCTGGCATGCAGAAAAATAAAAACACTTGGACTGAATCTCTTAATCTCCATAAAATGTTTGAATGTTTAGTTTTGATAAAATGTGAAATAGATCTGGTGGACCGTAACATTCTGTGGTGCATTCCATTTTTGGAAGCAGAAGGAAAACAAAGCAGACATAAAACAACCTATGATAGATGGGTTGTTTTTTGTAAGAGTTAGCCCTCAGGCATGAAGGAATTCCATGGCTGTAACTCTGTCTTTTAATAATTGAGTTGAAAGGCTCTGTGGTGGCTTGAGATAAAGATGATGATTATCTGCTTTGTATATAGCGACTTTCCTCTAGAAATATCCCCAGTTGCTTTGGAAACGTTTATAAGGTACTGTCTGTAGTACAGAAAAGACAATGCAAGGAAACTGTGTTTAAAAACTTTTTTGTTTTAAACTGGCATGGTTTGTCTCTGTATGGAGAAGTCACTGTGTGCTTTTCAGAAACTATTTTTGAAAATGGACGCTAGTCTAGGCACAGCATGAGGCATTTGGAAAGGTTCACGCAAGAGACTGCATGCAGCCCAGTTTCCTGAGTTAAAACACTGGTGTCATTTAGGTAGGAAGAATTCGCTTGCCCAAAGTATAGAAATAATAATGTGAGCTTTGATGTAGCTGTTTTCTACTTCATTATTTACGTACAATATATAGTTGCTCAGGTTCCATCGTGGTTTGGGCTATATAAGATCATAGATTGAAAAAAGAGAATTCTTGTCTTCTCAGCAAGAATAACCTACATAAAGGAGTAGAAACAGTAGAGAACTCAGAGTTGAAACACACTTGCGAAGGGGATATGCAGTGGATTTGGGGCTAGGAGTGAGAAGCACATGATGCTAAATGACATAGAGCACCCTCCCGTCTTGCCTTCCATTGGTAAACACTGAGGATATTATTGGGCCCTAAATTTGAGCTAAATACATGTTTTTAGATAGTCAACTCTAGTGCAAGTGCTTGCAAATTCACTGAAATGACCTGCTTGCATCAGGATTGAATATTGGAAGGACTTAGGATGCTGCAGTCAGACTTCATATATTTAATACAAAAATTGGATACCCAACTGAGAAATATCAAGTATATCTCTAAACACGGAGGCTGTGTCTACAATAGCAAGTTCTTTCGAAAGAAGGGGGCTGTTTCAAAAGATCCTGCGGAGTGTCTACACACAAAGGCCGTTTCTACACAGGCCGCTTTCTTCAAAAGTGGCATGGTAATACATGGCCTGAAATATGCTAATGAGGCGTGGACGCAAATTCCCTGCCCCCCACTAGCATAATGTCACGTGATTTGGAGTCCGGAAGACTGTTCTTCCAGACTCCAAAACGCCGTGTAGAAGCGCAGCCCCAGGGGAGCTTCCAGAAGGAGGTCCTTCTTCCGGAGGCCCCTTCTTCCCGAAAATTTTTAGGAACAAGGACTTCCTTCTGGAAGACCGCCCCCAGGGGCCGCACTTCTAAAAGGCATTTTGGAGTCCGGAAGAACAGTCTTCCGGACTCCAAATCACGTGATGTTATGCTAATGAGGGGTGGAGAACTTGCATCCACGCCTCATTAGCCTATTTTGGGCCCCGTATTACCATGCCACTTTCGAAGAAAGTGGCCTGTGTAGAAATGGCCAAAAAGTGTTCTGTCTGAAGAATGTGGCACTCCTTGCAAAAGTGCTCTTCCACTCCTGTTTCAGGAAGAGTGCCTTCTTTCGAAAGAAAACGTGTAGATGCTCCGCAGGCCCTTTTTTCCAAAACAGCAGGACTCATGGCACCTATTTTTTCAGTTCCTGGCCTATTCTTTCAGGAGAGCGGGGGCTGTGTGGACATTCTTTCGAAGGAGCAGGTCACTCTTTTGATCTGCCCCTCTTTTTTTGTTGAGTGTGAATGCACTCTTTTGGAAGAAGCTCTTTTGGAAGAGATCTTCCAGAAGGGCTTCCTTCAAAAGATTTCTGTAGTGTAGACGTAGCCAGACGGGGCGTAAATCGTTTGGGAGTGCCATAGCTCTTCTGGTGGTCAGTTGTCCATTGTACTAAAGCAGTTATTGTCAGTTTCTTTCCAGCATATGTTGACAACCTCCACCCCTCCTCCCAAAAAAGTGGATCCGCACAAAAGTGTATTCTGTGGATGCCTGCCTCAGGGAGCAGAGGCATTCTATGAAAAAATCAGGATGACAAACAAATACAAAGACATGGCCAACTAATGGTTAGACTTGGCAAGAAATAAGACTACCGAGTCATATACGCCTCTATATTTAACAAAATAAAAAAAACTTGCAGTCTAAGAAATGTCACAGTCTTTACTGGTTGGTCATTTGTTTTTATAGATAGAGAGAGATGTCATCAGATGAGTTACAAGAATCATTTGGGTGCAGATATCACACAAAAGGAATACACAAGTAATGTCTAAGTCCCTGCTTGGATTCCAGGGGACTCTTCAACCTCAGTATGCTGAGATAACTTTCTCAGTGACACGTTTTGCCTGCAGGCAACAATAAGCCATCAGAAATGTAACAGGATGTATCCTGCCACGACAAAGGGTTTAAACTTCAGCAGCCTGATACGCTGTCAGTTATATCACCCAAGTGGAAGTTGCAGTTCTAGAGTGAATTTAATTTTTTTCTTTTGTTTTAAAAGAAAACATAAAGCTATCTGGTCTCTTCCACACTAACAACTGCTCATCGAAGATAAGAAGAAATAGCAGCAGCCAAAGTTTTAGATTTATTGCTACAGTCAATTTCCTGTTCTTAATAAGAGATGTTTTCTCCACTTGCTAAACTACTGAGGTGTATCAGAGAGGCCAGATCCCATTTCAAATTACCGTGTCTTGAACATATGTTTATGACCTGGGTCCTAGCTCTCTGGGGAATGCTATATCTGGTTTGGCATTATAGCTTTTATTCACTGACCTTTTTGTCCTTTGGCTACAAGGATTTGGGATCTTTTTGTAATGTGTGTGCATTTGGTAGTATTAGTCTATATTTATCAGCCCAGAGTTACTCTTGAACTGAGGTCTGCTTGCTGTAGACAGAAGCACAACACTCATCTATCAGATGCTCATAGTTCCCTGGCCTGTTGGCATCGTTTCTGTGCTGGGGAATTCTTGCCTAGCCATTCTAGGGATGTTAATGGTAAACCAGTTAATTGGTAAGCCTCATCCCAAATGGAGGATGGTGGATATGGAATCTGGGCATGAGATGTGGTGCAGAAGGGGGTTCTAACTTGGGGTGGGGTGGAGGACTCCAGGAGGGAGTTAGGGTTGTGGGACTGGGTTCAGACCTTGGGGTGGAGGGCAGGGTCTGGGAGGGAGTTAAGATGTAGGAATTGGTTCTGACCTTGGGCAGGGTTTCAAGGTGAGGCTGTAGGCTCCAGGAGTGACTTGAGGTTTGGGAGAAGGCTTTTAGTACTGGGGTTGCGGTAGATGGGGTTATGGGTTCGGGCTGGGTGCCGCTTACCTCAGTCAGTTCCTGGTTGGTGGTGCATCGGGCCTAAGGCAAGTGCGTCCCCTTGCCTGGCTCGACTCTGCACTTGGAAGCTGCCATGCTGTGGCCAGGTGCTCTGTGTGGTGTGCACCAACCAATAGGAGCCACGAGATAGGCACCCGTGGACTTGGAGCTTCTCTGTCCGTCCCTGCGCGTCAGGGTCACAGGACAGCTGACCAGCCTGGTACTCAAGCTTCCCCCAACAGTGGGGAGAGCAGGCACTCACAGTTTCAGACCCATTGGGGGTGGGGTGCAGATGAGAGGGAAGGCTCCAGGCTTGTTGCAGGCCAGATGAAATTAAGTGGGGGCTGAGGGTTCCCCACCCCACTTAAGTAAATTCATTATTGTTCAGCGGCTTTTTCTACAGCCAGTGTTACAATTGCTCTACTGTGAACTTTTAAGACTACTGCAGTTTTTTTTTAATTAACAAGATAATTTAAAATGCAAAATTCTTGGGTTTCCATAGGTCTTTTGCTGGTTGTTTTGTTTAGCATCAGGCCAAGCACAATCATTAAAGAGTAATCCAAGTTTAAAGTTTTTGTTTTATTAATATATTATTAATATTGTTAAATGGTCAGATTGCTCAATTGGTTGACCTGTCATAATATAATTTATAAGACGTACATTTCATAAAATGAGACCATTCCACTGGGATGTTTCGTCTGTAAGGGCAAGGAATACAAGTAGCACTGTTCTGAGATCTGGGACTTGCTGCATTCCTTCCTAGAGCAGTGCTAAAATGAGGACTATTCAACCCAAAAGATGAAATGCCCCTGTCGTCCAACAGTTTGCAAACATGAGGGTCAGAAATGCATTTCTGATTGCTTAAGAAACTGACATCAACTTTTCAGTGAAAAGAATTTGTTTGTGGCCATAGAAACCCCTTTGATATGGGATTTTTAAAAATCTTTGATCTAATTACGATTTTGTTTTTTTCCGTTTTGCTTTACTGGATTTTTATAGTTTTTGCTTGAGTATCGCAAGAAATTAAAAACCAGTTGTTGAAGATCTCAAATCACTGATACAAATCAATTGTAATGGTTGAAATTCCATGAGCTGTTAAAAATCATGTGATATCTTAAGTGTGGGATGAGGAAACAACATCAGAACAAGAATGGTTTTTGAACTCCAAATGACTTTGCAGGGTAAGAGACAGTCTGGCTTTTTGGGACCAGTAAATTTTTCCTGCTGATCCTGGACATGTGATTGAAGTGGCAAAACAAAATTTCTCTTCCTACAGTGAGAGAGTAACTTGCTTCAAATATCATGTTGATAAGTTTTTAAAATAATACAACAATGCTTTAAGAGTTGCACAACACAGCCTGAAGGTACCTGGGAATTATACTGTGTGTTCATAGTTGAAACTGCCATACTGCTTTATGGGATCCTAAGGCACATTAATGCTATTCAGAGCACCTTTCAGGAATCATACCAAGTATGGGGTTGTGCCAGTAATGTATGCTTGGAGTTATGAAGGAGCCCTGCAACTTTTTAGGTTAGTTAATAAGCATTTTTCCACCCTTTAATTCTGGCGCCGGTTTTCCAATGTGGATGTTAACATTTATTAAACTATTTCCTAGTCTGACTGTACTCCAGAATCTCTTTGCATACAGTAAACCCTTAAGTTACTGGGGGGTAGGGGGAGGAGCGTTCCTGCAACCCCCTGTAACTCAAATTTTTGTGCAATTTGTGGGGAGACAGGAACCAGCTGCAGCTTCACTGCTGGCTCCTCTGAGCTTGCAGGAGCCTGGAAACTGACCAGCACTAGAGTGGTTCCCATCTCCCCACTGCTTGTGAAACCTGGGAAACTGACCAGCACATGGGGCAGCAGTCGCATTAACCCAAGACATGCTCAACTTGGTTGCATATATATTGGGGGTTTACTGTACTGTTGTTCTGCATTTCTTCATGGGTACCTTTCTTATGTGTTCACTGGCTACAGTTATGCAGAAGCAATACACGTTCAAGTGAGCGTACATATGTTGTTTGAGGACCATTACTACTACATTTGTAAACTTGCATAAAACTGAAGTGGAAAATGAACTTAAATTTGAAATGGAGAATAATTTGTTTTACATCTTGAAGAATAAGGTAGTTCATATATGTTCATCTTAAAAATATTTGAAAATACTACTGTCTCAAGAAGCTGTCAGTACTTTTATTTGTACTAACAGAATGCGTACTCTCCATGGAAGACTGTTCAGTGCCACCAATTATCAAGAAACTCCTCAACTGCAGAAGGCTCTTGGCTACCTGCCATATTCAGCCTGCCATGCTTTTGCTTGCAACTAGTTCCTTTGTAAGTGGAACTGAAATCTTTAAGAACAGGAACTTTCAGTGCCCAAGTCTCATTGCCCAAGTTGCATCATCATCTTGTTTTAAGAAGGGAGGGAGCCTGTAGTATTCGCACAAGTCAGCTTACCTGTTAACCTCTCTCTCTTAGAATGCAGGGTTCTTAATTTGTCTGCCTTGTTGCTCTGTAGTATCTGCCTCCTCTTCTAATGCCTCCGTGGAGGACCTGGAATGTTTGCTGTTGCTGCTTGGACATATTTCATTTGTTACCTATGTGAGGACTGGTATTCAAATTTCTTGCTCAGCTTTGTTAGCTGTTGTAATGTTGCCAAGCTGCGTGCTTGCTTGAGCTTTTTACCTTGGAGTTTTGCAGGTAAGATTTTTATCTAAGAAAGAAGGGCAAATAGTCAACCTTGGGAGGGTTTTGGTCTGTGTTACTTCTCCTGCTCCTAGTACATTCTAAGCATAATTTAGGAATTGGATTTCTTTTCCTCCTTGGTGATGGCCCTAGTAAGGAAGGGTATTACTATGTCCAGCAGAACATTCATTGTTCTCTCCTTCAGATCCTGGGTTTGAAGAGATCCTCAGACAAGTTTCCTAAAATATCTGGCCACATTCTGTCCATACAGTTATGGCTACTGGACAAAACAGCAGTCAACTGCTTGCATGCTTTAGAGTCATTGTCATACAAGTCTCCATGCTTGTGGAATGAAACGTGACTGTGTGGAAAGACTTTAAGGACTTACTCATTTCCTCAGAGAGAGGATTGCTAAGTGGCTTCTCCAAGGCTTGCAGGTTCAGCAGGGCATCGGAGCAATGCCTGTTTAGGTACTGAAGTATGCTTTCTGCACCAAAGTCCTTCTGAGCTGGCTGGCACACTATATCAGTATAAAGAGATTTATCCTGGTGTAACTGAGACCATGTTATGGAACAGTCCTAATTTGGTTAAATGGGCTCCAGGAGTTGAGTATTCAAACCCACTTCTTTTTCTTTCCACCTGTCTAAGTGCAGACCTTTCAGTCTATTTACTCCTTTAATCAGCATCTTTCTGTTGCTATCAGCATGCTGATGTTTACCATTTCCAGTTCATTTTAACTGCAAAGAGTAAATGACCCTTTTTCCCCCAGCATGTGTACTTGCCAGGTGCTGCTAGATCTTAATCTTTTGGCATCTCCAGTGCTCTGTTCACAACGTATACCAGGATAGCTCTGCCTCTTGTATGATTCTCAGCAAGTGTTGATTTTCTACCATCTTTCTTCCCATTGCAACAGAAGAACTGTTTGTATTTTTAAATGTAGATATCCATGGATACAGATCATATTTTTCTCCGTTTAATCTTGGCACTTTAAATTGAATATGGAAAAGAAAAGTGCATTCAACTACAGGAAGTCTGCATGCTGGCTGCTTGATTTACAGAAGAATAAAATGCTACATGGAACATTTCACTCATTGTTTTGTAGAAAAAAACATGCTTAAAATTAGAGGCTTGCAATATTGTCTGTAGATTAACTTTCCCTCCCTGTTCTATTCTATTCTGATTATCAGTTCTGATATGGGATTTGGCTGCATTTCTTTGATTCTATTTGTGTACAGTTGTTAAGCAGTTAGGTTCTCTCCTGAAATTTAAAACAATTTCAATATCACTATCAAATTCCTCCCTTCATCTTCGTTCATTATGTGGACTTATCTTAATAGAGAGAGTGTCTCATTAACATGCCCCTGCTACTCTCAATAGCGTGTATTATCTCCCCTTCCACTAGCATGTACCATTTGCCCTTTCATTTGCAAGTGTGTAAGACGCCAGTGGCTGCTTCCGCAATTAGAAAAGTATTTATATGTTTTTGTTGATTTTTGTGAATAGTTCTTTTTATTTTCTACTAAGCCTCTGAAGGATAGTCAGCTGAATTATTGCTAATGTTTATAACATTTCCTTTCCTTATTTTATAGGGATAGTTCCATTGTTTAGGGCTTTGTCCTATGTGGGTACCTATTACCTCCCACCCGAAACTTGATTTTTTCACGCTCGTTATCTGGTCACTCTGCTTTCCACGAAATAGCTTTTAAGATCCCAGCACAAAGAGAGACTGGTCTTTCCTCATGATATCTGTAGCATGGTTGGCTCAGTTCCAGGCTGGATGTAGGCTGAATATGAACTAGGAGAGGAGGACAAGAGAGGTAGTCTGACTCCATATCTTTGATTATTACTTCTCCCCTTCTCTTGTGGTCATATACTAGTAGTTGTCCAAATGTTTGGATCAGGTGTGTGGTTACAGATACAGTACTGGTGAACTAAATAGGAGGATTGGTAAAGCAGCCACAACTCTGTCCAGACTCAGTGAGAGAGTGTGGAATAACAACAAGCTGTACACTCACACCAAAATGCAAGTCTACAGAGCCTGCATCCTCAGCACCCTCCTTTATGGCAGCGAGACTTGGACCCTGTATGCCCGCCAGGAAAAGAGGCTGAACGTCTTCCACTTGCGCCGCCTCAGGCGCATCCTTGGAATATCGTGGAAGGACAGAGTGTCCAACACTACCATCCTTGAGCAAGTTGGAATCCCAACTATGCACACCCTCCGCGGGCAGCGGTGGCTCTGCTGGCTTGGCCACGTCCACGGATCCCAAAAGACATCCTGTATGGCGAGCTAGCCTCTGGCAAAAGAGCTCCTGGACGCCCCCAGCTGCGCTACAAAGATGTTTGCAAGAGAGACCTCGGGGAAGTAGACATCAAGCCAGACAGCTGGGAGGAGCTGGCAGATGATCGCAGCAGATGGAGGCAGGAACTATACAAGGGCCTTCAGAAGGGTGACTTGAGGCTCAGACAGCTAGCAAAGGAGAAGCAAGCCCACAGAAAGCACAGCAAGGACCTGCCAGACTCCCATTACATATGCAACAGTTGCAGCAAGGACCGTCACTCTCGTGTGGGTCTTCACAGTCACAGCCGACGCTGCAAATGAGGATGCCAAATGGAACTACGAAGGGCGTGTTCCATAGTCTATGTAGACTGAAGGATGCTACTAACTGGTGAACACATTTCAAAATTGTTGGGGTCACACTTAATGCAGTGACTTCAGTGAAGTTGTGTGTGCATTTAGGGTTGACTTTGGTGAGGTCTTATGTCCCTTCATTATCCCCTAATTGCCTATTTTTAAGTGGAGAAATAGTTGATGTGAAAGTTGGTTTATTTTATTTCTCTTTGAAGTAGATACAGATATAAGGCTTTTTGCCCTGTAATTTGTAGATTGTAGGTTTACTATAATAAATCATTTTTTCTCCTTTTAGACATCAGTGTATTCTGTTTCCCTTCCCTTGTTAATTTCCAAAGGAATCTACATATCAAGCTCCAGGTCAAAGAACAGCTTACTAGCTCTGAACAGACTTACAAGAAGTGAACTATTGCATCGTCTTTCCACGCTTGGCTTTTTGTTTTTTCTTATTGTTTCTTGGGCTTAACTTATTCATTCACTTCTTAAATTACTAAAAGTGCACTTATGTAAAGCTACGTAAGAAATCAGGTTATATACAGAACAGATACCAGTTTTTCTCCTAATACTCTCCCCTAAATATAAAATGCAAACATTGGACCAAATCTATCCAACAACTACATTTTAAATGTTTGAGAAGTGTTCTACAGAACCTATTCTTTTCTGTTGTGCTGTAATAGCATCAGTAGGCCTGCAACAGTTTAGAAGCCTATTGCAGTGCCACGATGTACACCTATAATGACAAGGTAGTATGGTGAAGTAGGCCAGCTGCTCAGCCAGGGCAAGCTGCAGCAGGGCTGGCCCTTATCCAACAGCTGGCACCTTTGATTATCCGGCAGCTGCCATTCCCCAGGGGTGTGGATAATAAAGCTTCTACTTTATATTAATAGAAGTGTTTCCATATTTTAAAAAATTTTCATAAAAAGTATTTAGATCCAAACAACCATTCCTTTTCATCCTGCAGCTTTGCAGAATCTTTTGTGCTACTACGTCAGAGCCAGAAAGACTGACTTTTTTCTATTTGCAATACTCAAGCTAAATGATGTGCAAAAATGCAAATGTATGCTAAAATAAGTAAAAATATATTAGCACTTTTTTTTCTACAGTTTTATTATTAAGGTATGTTGACTATGCGTAAAAGATAATGCATAGACTCATTCATTCATTATTGCATTGCTCCAGTTTCATGCTAGCTATATACTCCTCCTTGTCATGGTTATATATAGTTATGTACTGGTACAAAATTGAATTAACTCTGATGAGACAAGGATTTCAATAGGATTTCTAGCCTGCCCACATCTTTGTAAGCTTATGTAAAATGTTTTTTTTCCTTGGGAAATTTGAAGGCAGTTGTTAGAATAACAAAGGCAGTTACTAGAAAAATGTAAGGCACAACAGTAGGTCTGCTAGTCACATTACCATATCCACTTTCTATGAGACTATAACCTTTAATTAAAAGATGACAGTTGTCTCTGAGGTGGTGCTTTCGGACAGTAGGATGTTCAAATGTCAAACACCATGCCATTCCTTCCTTTGGATAGTAATTGCAGAGTGCTTTTTACATACCCTTGTAACATGTTACATTCACCAGCAAATAGTAGGTTGCAATTTTTTTGACTGATTCCAGTATTTGGTGTACAACATTTTTATAACTTACTTTCTGGCATTTATTGCAAAACTGTTCTCTTTGTAAAAATAGAATTGGAATAATATGTGATAAAGGAAGTAAAATGTAAACAAGCTGCTGAATTGGAAAGGGGAGTTACTCTGATCAGTCACAATAGAGAAGGCCACCACTGCACTAAGAAATGATACATAATTACAATTCATACAGCTTCCTGATCTGTAGATGAGGATAACTTCACTTCTTTTGTTGGCATTTTGAGTCTAAATTCATTAATGTCTGTAAAGCACTTTCAGATTCTTTGATATGAAATCCTCTAGCAGTGAAGAATTACAGTTGTTGTAAAGGAAATCCTACCACTTTGTTTAATATTATGACAGTAATAGCCATCTGTTTTCAATAACATCTGCATTCTTATGTTCCATTCACCCTTATTGATGTCCACTTAATTATTTTCAAATATTGTTCGGCAATCTAATTTTATGCAGTGGAGATGAAGGAAAATATAAAAGGCTGTTCACAGAAAGAGGTCCTTTTGAAGCTTTGTTATTCTGAGACACCAATCAAATAAGTCAGTCACATAGTTCAAAGAAAGATCTCCCTCATTTCAGCCATAAATCTTCCTGCTAAGTATTTTGACTCTTTCAGGCTGGTACATTTTCAACTTACACAGTGCAACTGGAAAATAATCCAGTAATAGAAAAAGAACTACTGCTAGCTTGCTTCCGGCTGCTACTCATTAGCGCAAAAGAGAAGGTGTGCTGTTTTGTGATTAAAACAAATTCATAAACTGTTAACTGCATGACTTACATCAAGGCTTGTATTCAATTAAAGATAGTATTCACGTTCTTTGTGCATGCATACATACATGATGTATATTTTCTTTGATGGGACTTAAAGATTTTTTTTTCTGGAGTGATTTGGTACAATTCACATTTTGTTGAGACCAGCTTGAGAATTTGCCCCTGCAACCCACATTCAAAAGTTCATTTGAGTTTGTACTAAATAGGAGGTTGAGGTTTAACATGTGCACTACCGTCTCTGTACTCCATCTCAGCTGTTGGTAAGCATTCCCAGCTTTCCTGTCCTCCCATTTAAATCAGCTTGCCTATTTCATTAAGCCACTCTTGACATATCAGGAGATGGTCATTTACTGTGGGCATTGGGAAGACATATGGAGCTTTATTAGTAATACAGTACCATAAAATATTCAAGGACCTAATCCTGAATCACTGCAATCAGTGAAAGGAGATTACTAAAAGACATAAGAATATTTGCTATTATCATGCAACAGTTTTTTGCATCAGATTGTTCAGCTAATTCAGTGTGTTTTGTTCAGTCTGTTTAAAGGACACATATTGTGATTTTGGTTCTTTGCACAAATAATTTTACTTTTTTGTATTTTTAGAAGTAAATTTAGCCTGGTACGTTTCAGAAATCTGTAACTCTTAGCCTTTTTTCTTTTGAGTAGTTTTCCTATTGGTGCTTCTCTTCAGGTGAGAGAGCACCTGTGATGGGAGATTTTCTGTAATAGTGCTTAGTGCTTGTTGACCTCTGCTTCTCAGCCACTCAGCTCCTTGACAGAGAAGACTGCAAAAGGTATTGACAAAGCTTCTGAGAGAAGAAGTTCTAATTCTCTTTGTAAAGAGTCTTAACTTAAAATAGCCTGGTCACCTCTGAAATTCTCACTCCATGGATGAATCCCTTCCACTTTAAAAAAAAAATTCTAAGGCCATATGGATGTCCCTTGGCATTAATAATCCTGCAAATAAGAAAATTTAGCATGCTGTACACAGCACAAAGATCTCATCCAGCTCAGTACTCATCCTACCACAGCTCAACTGGGTTGCCCATAAAGAAACCAAGGTGTCAAAAGAAGAGACCAGCCGCCTTGACTCTGCCACCATCACCCAGCAACCACATCCTCCTCTAAAAGTCAGTTCTGATGGTTTGGTCCCTGCAACCTGTTTGGCTTGAAACTTCCAAACACCAGGAATGTTCATCTGCACCATCCTATCAACCATCCTATCCAATTCTGGGCCAAAAGAAATCTGATGCGGTTCAATAAGGAGAAGTGTAGAAACTGTAGTAACCCCTGATGGAGGAGACAGCTTTAGATGGATCTCTCACTGAAGAATGCATTGCCAGCAGCATCAGTTCTAGAAGCATGAACCAGAGTATAATGTCTGGGAAAGGTACATACTGAGTTCTAGGTTGCAATTTAGTAAATTTCAATAATGGACAAATCCTTCAATATGAACACAGAAGTACACTGCACTGGAGGCATGTGAAATGAGGCCTTTATAGGACACTGCTCAGAGGAGGAGGAGAGGTTATTCTCCTTATGCAGTAATTGGAGTTGTTTGTGATGTGTGTCCCTGTGGATGCACCTTCCCTCCTCTCTGCTCTCAAGTTTTGTCTGTCAGGTAGCAAAGGAGTTGAGGGCAGCTCTATCTAACGTCAGTACAGGGCATGAAGAGGACATAGAGTGCACAAGTGAGCTGAAAGGTCCATGGCTGCAAGAACACCTGAAGCAGGGCATCCATAGGGATGTTTCTTGAAGAATTCCACTTACTGCACTATCCTCTCCTACTTACAGTCCTGTTTGCATGAGAGGGTAGTTCCTATTACTTGGTATCATCCAAAAATGTTGTCTTTAAAACCAAAACATTTGAGCACTTTTGTTTTCTTTTATACATCTCTGAAGGTAAAGGCTCTGCTGTTGATTAAATGAATAGCTGGAGCCAGGTTCTTCCCTTAGACCCTCTTACTTTTCTGGGTGGTTGCTGGAGTGACCAGGAGTGAATTTAGCCTGTTCTTTCTGAGAAATTACTGTTTTTCTGCTGTGGTCGCTACTGTGAACAAGCCACATTATTCTGAAAATATATTTATTGTTCAAGCCAACTAGCCATACTCAACTGGCCAAATAGTCATATGTGGCTAGTGAGTAGCATGTTGGACACCATGGCTGTAGATTAGGTGGGTGGTATTTTAAAGGAATATTCATTCACTGAGAAGATGTTGCTTGTGTCCTTGCAATAGGAAAGAAATGTGAAAACAAACATGTGAAACTATGACTTCATTCAAACACCATTTCCTTGCTGTCTTATAATGTTTTTGCATGTCCATTAATTACCTTAATCAGCAAGTAGAATCGCCTATTTGCATAAACAACATGAAGTCCTGTGGCACCTTATAGACTAACAGATAATTTGGAGCATAAGCTCTTGTGGGCAAAGACCCACTTGACAAATTGGGTCTTTGCCCACGTAGCTCATGCTCCAAATTGTCTGTAAGGGGCCACAGGATTTCTTGTTGCTTTTGAAGCTACAGACTTAATTCGGCTACCTCTCTGATTCTTATTTACTTAGCACCCTTCTCCCTGAAGGATCTGAACATGCTTAACAAATATAACTAGTGAAATATGCACTATATAGAGAGAACACTTCCCTACCATTGAATGTTGCCACCCCTGGGCCGTGTCTACACTAGTCCCAAACTTCGAAATGGCCACGCAAATGGCCATTTTGAAGTTTACTAATGAAGCACTGAAATGCATATTCAGCGCTTCATTAGCATGCGGGCGGCCGCGGCGCTTCCAAATTGACGTGGCTCGTCCCGACGGGGCTCCTTTTCGAAAGGACCCCACCTTCTTCGAAGTCTCCATATTCCCATGAGGAGATGGGAATAAGGGGACTTTGAAGTAGGTGGGGTCCTTTTGAAAAGGAGCCACGTCAATTTCGAAGCACCGTGGCCGCCCGCATGCTAATGAAGCGCTGAATATGCATTTCAGTGCTTCATTAGTAAACTTCGAAATGGCCATTTGCATGGCCATTTCGAAGTTTGGGGCTAGTGTAGACGTAGCCCTGAAGTGGAATGTAGAAAAGGTTTAGCACAAGTAATGAAGCATACTTCATCCATTTAAAACCCCAAGGAGAATATTAAGCAGGCAGTGTTATTACTCAAAACTACTTTTTGGCCAGACCCCTGGGATTACAACCCTCTCTTCTTTGCAAAAGACATAGGAGACATACAATGAACATATGGTCCAAGACCTTGATGGTATGTCATTTCTAAATGGTACCTCCAGCAACACTCTGGGCCCGAGTAATGTGCTTTAGTTTGAGAGAATAGTGTGTCAGGCTTCAGAATTGCCACCCCCACTTCTGCAGCACCAAAGATCTTGTCTCTATGGGGGAGTTGACCAAACTAGCTATTTCAAAGCAAGTTATACCACAGTCTTTATCCTAGAACAAATCCCTCTGTTATCACTCTGTTCCAGAGTAGGTCCCTGGATTCTGGAACAGTTAGTACACTTTGTGAGTACACTGATCAGTTGGGAATAAAATGTTCCCCCTTGAATACTTGTTGAGCTGTTGTGGAATAGCTTATTCTGCAACAGCTGTTCTGATCGGTTTCCCTGCGTAGGTAAGACCCATGTGCTGCTTAGAGCAGGGATGCACAAAGTGGGGTTTGGGTCCCCTTGGAGGAGGGTGTTTGAAATTTCCTAAGAAAGGCGCAGAATAATTGGTTGCTGGGACTCAGGCTCATCCATCTTATTAAAAATATTGAAATATGTTACTGTTTGTGTGTGGGTGTATTCAATTTTGTGTACTGATTAATAAAATTTTTACACTCTACATATTTTCTCACACATGCCAAAGGTCTCCCCCTCCATAAGAACATAGATGAAATTGCCGTCAGTTTGGATTACATTAGATGAGCTGGGGGCCCCCTGCTTGTTTCAGGGGATGGAAAGTGGGGCTCACCCTACCTTAGAGGCCCTCTGTGGAAGTACTGATATAGGTGCTGGAAGTAAGGGTGCTGCTGCAGTGGTTTCCACCATTATAAAGGATTTACAGTTTTATTCAATGACTCTCAACACCCTCACTGTACAAATTGTTCTAGCACTCCTGATGATTGAGGTTGTAAAGGGTTAACTCTGCTATACTTTTTAGTGTTGCGTAACCCCATGTAAAAGAGGTGGAGTCCCTACGAATGCATTCCTGGCATGAACAGCCAGAGTGCATATTCAAGGAGAGAAACAATGCAGGGTATTTTATTTTTCAGTTACGAAGCTAGAGAGGAAAAACAGAGTTCCTGCTTCCTCACTGGAAATCTTAGAGATTTCCTACTCAAATATAAAATAAAGCAGAAATTAACTACAAAGGCAACTTATGTCGTTCACAGGCATCACCATGTAAGAATATTAGTGCAAAGCTGAGTGCTGCTCAAATCTAAGATGTGCTCTTTATGCCACAATACAATCACCGTATATAGATGAGGTGTCACATGTCTCATGGGTTTGTTCAGCCAAACTTAGTGCACACAAGTCCTTGCGTCCCTCCATCGCATCCCAAAAGCTCAGCATGTGCCATATTTCCATCCCCTTCTATTGCAGCTACTTCTTGCAACACTACAGGCATCCCCACATGCCAGGATCTCCTGTTCCTGTGATTATATGGTTTATACTGGTTCTGCCAGTCTCAATATACGTTTGGAAAATGTCTGATTGATAAATTATGTAGATTACAAAGTAGTCCACCATTTTTAATTCTAATTGGTTAGGGGTCTTCTTCTGAAACGACAGAAATAAAGCCGTTTGTCTCTCTCGTTTCAAGGAGATCAAATGACCGGACATCACCTTTTAGTTTAAACTCCAGCAGAAACACAGAAGAGTAGGGATATGTCCTTTCTGCAGTGAGAACCTGCAGATTTGAAAGATGTAAGGCTTATCTACATTCCACATTGTCAGAATAATTTATGGTGCTCAGATATGACTAAGCCAACACCAAGCAACCTGAGTTACATCAACCTAAACTTTAGGAAGGGCAGCGCTGTTTCATGTTGTGTTGTTGGGAAAGCTTTTCCTGCTGACGTAGCTACCACATCTTGTGGAGGTGATCAGAAAGAGAGCTCTCCTCTCAGCTTCTTCATTAGATGTGATACAGTGGCACTATTGTAGTGCTTCTAGTGTAGACATGTTCCTGGCCATTCTCTAGGCTATGGCTGTTGGAAACGCCTAAGATTTAGGATAGTAGGTCCATGCTGTCTCTGTTGTGTTTAGAGATATGCAGTGACCCAGTTGTTGCATGCACCACGGTCATCAATGGGTGCAGATTCTTCAGCATCAGGGAAACCTAAATTACATGATCCAAAGGATTAACTTGCTTAGCAATGAGAAGAGAGCTCTTCCATGTGAGCCAGCCATTGAAGAGAGAGATACAGGCATGCACAGGCACTCAGTACAATTCTGGATCCAGGTGGTGGTTTCTGTTGTGCCAAGGGTGGAGAACTGATATCTCTCCTCTCTCTCAGTAGGATTCATTTATATAAATTAAAGCCTGCAAGAATATTATTCCCATTTTCAAAGTACACCTCTCTAGTCCGTCACCCTTGGGACCTGACAATGCTGAACCAAAGAATTTGCTGAACTACAGGAGGTCAGTGTTGTCTAGCAGCATTACCCATACTTCTACTGCTAACTGGGCTCTTAGAAGACATTTGTAGGAAAATTAGAGCTAAATAACAGCACAGAACACTGAGAGCCAGGACTGGTGGTTGTAAACAAAAGTTTTTTGGGTTCAAAAGAAATTTGGCCGCACCTATGATAAAGAGACATCTGGCTAACTAAAATCATGCCTGACCATGGATGTTGCCAGACCAGGGTGTGCTGGATTTGAGAGGTTCAGCCTATAGTGATGGTGTTTCTTCTTAGGGTGATGAAAACATAGAGGTTATTGTCCATGTGTGAGATGTTGTCTAACAAAAGTAAAGACTCCCTACCCAGGTGGACAAATAATCATGTGTCCAGGAGGACAAAATCAGCAGCCTAGAATCATGCAGGAGTTCAGAAAAAAATGATTAGAGATTTTATTTTGATTTTTAGAATGGATTGGAAGAGGAGAAAGTTTGAATTTACTTTGTACCAAATCTGTTCTCACGCTTTATATGGTAATGAATTTATGCACATGGCTTTGCAAGTACGTAACATGCCAAATCCAATTTAACATCCATGATAGGAATGGGTTGGTTTAATTTTTCTGTGTAGCTGAAATTTCTTATGCTTCATCGGGTCACTTCCAAGAAGGTGTCTTTTCAGCCTTTGTACTGAACAGTCTGCATTCAGGAAAGGTTATTCCAACTTCATAGATACTAAATTTGTCATCAAAATATTTTGCAGGTTGTAGTTTTCCTCTTGAAATAAGTAGACGCGGAAGAGTTTTTAAAAGTTTACATTACAGTCATTACATGACATTGCCTTAGCCCTGAACGTGGGGGGGTGGAGGGGGGGGTGAAAAAAAGGGCTTTATTTTTCATATAACGCCCTTTCTCTATATCTACACTACAGAGGTTTTCCAGAAGATCTCTTCTGAAATGACTTCTTTCGAAGGAGTGCATCCACACACAAAAATGCAGATCAAAAGAGTGATCTGCTCTATCAAAAGAGAGCACCCACACAGCCCCCGCTCTTTCAAAAGAGTGATCCAGGGATCAAAATTTCAGATGCCACGAGAACTGCTGTTTTGGAAGAAGGGCCCTGTGGAGCGGCTACCCATGTTTTTTCTTTCAAAAGAAGCTTTTGAAAGAGGGCACTCTGCCTGAAACAGGAGTGGAAGAGCACTTTCTAAAGGAGTGACACATTCTTTCGATTTACTTTAGAAAGAATGCTTTTTATGTGTAGATGCTCCACAGGATCTTTTGAAAGAGCCCCCTTCTTTTGAAAACTCTTTCTGAAAAAATTTGCTAGTGTAGGCACAACCTTAGTCTCCAAAAACCTCAGCAAATATTAAATAATATATAGTAATTTTGTCAAGGCTTTGTTGCCCCCATAAACATTTTAGAGCTTTTAGTGATGCAGCCTTTCAAAGGGACCTCACTTCAGCATATAATTTGGGGAATTCAGTTTTGAATTAGCAGTCAGTTGCAGGCACAAGTGATGGAATATATGCAGCTAACTACTTGAGGATTAACACAAGCGGCAGTTCAGACTAGCAGCAAGACTGGAGTGACATTTGTGTTTGTTATCTTGCATTTGTTGAGTTCCACAAGTTTCTCCTCAGAAATATTTCAATAGAATCTGAGTTGGCAAAATATTTTTCTATGAGAAATAAAACTTAAAAAATCGAAAACGCTCCAATTTCCATTTAGAAAGGTAGATAAGGGTCTAATGTGGAAATTTTCTTTTTCAGCTGGAACACATTTAGTCATAACTAGAGGGCTTATTTAAAACAGAATGAAATGTGCACATAGTATTTATTTGACCCATCACTTGTTGGTTTGATTTACTGATTTAATTGAAAAGTCCATAGGCTTGTCAACAAGAATTGGTGTTACAAACACCTCTTTAGTTTGTTAATTTTGGCTAGGAATGTTAACTTTTTTTGATAACCATGTAGCTGGGAAGCAGTAGTAACCCTGGCATGAAATAAACAAGCCAATATTAAAGTGTGTATTTGCAAATATATTTAACTCTGTTGCCCTAAAAATGTTTCCATAATTAGTTTGGTGCATGTGCAATTTATTTGCTGTAGAAAATAACAGGGGTCTGATTCTGGTATCCTTAGTCACATTTGAGGTTTATTTTATTTGAGTTTTCCCATTGGTTTTAGTGAAACTACTCATGGAATAAGAGTTAACATGACTAAGGGTGGCAGAATATAGCTCACTGTAAGCATGTTTTCCATCCATTATTACAGACTATGAGCAGATTCCCTACCCAGTTTTCCTGAAACCAGCATGTGCCAGCACAAGCCACATCACAGGAGACTAAAATCTGGGGCAGGGACAATCTTTTCATTCTCCTTGTGTGTAACACATACCACATGGGGCCCTCTAAACTGTGACCACGCTACAAATAATAATTTAGGGAGAAAAAGAGATTTTTTTTAGTTAAACTGTTTCAGGTTGCTGTAAAATTTTATTTATTTAATCCCAGCTCCTGACAACCTTTTGGGAGAAAGGCTCTTTGTGTGTGGGAAGGGGTGGGGGTAGAAATCAGCACTCTTGTTTCTTTACTTGAGGCAGGAAAGAGGAAAATAGAACGTTTCAGGCCTGCCTTATATATCCTGATGAAGGAAGTAAAGCAAAAGCACAAGTCTTCTATCCCTTACCCCTTTATGTGAACCAAAAAGCAGTCCTGTAGCACTTTAAAGATGAACAATAAATTTACTAGGTGATGAGCTTTTCTGGGACAGACCCACTTCATCGTGAAGTGTTGTGAAAATCACTGTAGAGGACCATATTATGTCAGTGTCTCTGTATTCTGTTTCATTCAGAAATTGTAAGATGAGCAGATTTGTCTCACCTCTGAATGTGTGCCCAAACAAGGGTGCTAGTCTTGTACACAGAATCAAGGGGAAGGATAATGTGGCACTGAAAGTTTTAAAAGAGATTACTGATTTGTTATAGAATGGTTCTGGCTGGCTCGGCATAAGCTCTCTGGGAAGTGGGCAGTGGCATGGTGGGATAAAACTGAAAAGATTTAGGTTTTTTTTTTCAGTTTAGTCTTTATTTGGCAAATAATTCTTGTTCAACTTAAAATTAATATAAAACGGGGGGTGGCATAGGGAATCCAGCCATAGTCAGTTATTGATTAATATGAAAATAGAGCCAAAGCAGCACCTCACAAAATGTGTGTACTTCTTTTTTTTTTTAAAAAAGTGGCCCAATTTCTGTTGATAGGGTGAGAGAAGCTGGTGGTTGTAATTAATGATATCAGCTGCAGTGGCTGTCTGTTGACTTCTGAGTGGACGTGAAGATGTTGATTCTGACCTAAAAAGCCATAATGGGCTGGGACCATCCAACATGAGGGAGTGCTTCTCACCTTGTGCATTACAACTGTGATTTTAAATCTGAAGAAGCTTGCAAGCTGGAATTCTTTTGGAATATAGGAGAGGGAGCAGCTAGCAGGGCTGTAACAGCCCTGTGACTGAAATTCCGTGCTCCTCTTGAGCAGGCTGTATGTAAAATAGCCTGGAACTCAGGCAGTGCTGCAAATCCCATGTTCTAGTTTCAGCAGTAGGGGACAGGGGAGGTGGGAGCCTCTGGGTAAGTGGGTGAGTGTAAAATGTTGCTAACACCCTCATGAGGCAGGGGAGCCTTATAAGGATAAATTCTGTTGGAAATGTTCAGATGTGCTGTGTGGCATATCATAATACTAATCAATGGGGTGACTATAATGCACAACGTGCATTGTATGCATGTAAGTCAGCTTTGAAAAGTAACTTTAACCAGTTGTGACAAGTGTTAGAGAGGTAGCCGTGTTAGTCTGTATCTGCAAAAGATGAGAATTTCCCTGTGGCATCTTATAGACCAACATATCTATTGGAGCACAAGCTTTTGTGGACAAAGATGAAGTGGGTCTTTGCCCACAAAAGCTTATGCTCCAGTAAATGTTAGTCTGTAAGATGCCACAGGGAAATTCTCATTGTTTTAATCAATTGTATGATGGCTGCATTGCTGCCACAGTGGTTATGGCTTACGTCTGATAATCACCATTGCATCTTGATTGAAAACTGAAAATAATTGATGAAACTAGTTGTATGTCAAATACATGTGGGTGATGTATTATCAGTTTAAAATGTCACTTCATGTAGCTAAATGATGCATAATTTAATGGAGGCACTTTATTACTTCTCCTCAGCAGAACAAAAATGATTGCATGCAATTATTCACTGTTCATCTTTCTAAAATATTTGTTAAAACTAAAAAGATCATTTTCTCTAAAGTGCAGTATCCCAAAATGCACACACCAAAAAAGAATCCAGGGACTTTTGCTGCTAAGCCTTTTCTATATGTAAGCCCAGAAGAAAGTTTCACTCTTTGGAATTAAATGGGTTTTAAACTAGTTAAGTAAGTACCAGCATAACCCCCTTATTTTGGTTTGAAAGTCTTATTTTGCTTTATCTTAAATAAGTTCCTAATTGACTTAATCTAAACTGAAATAAGCTCTAGCCCTCAAAATTTATCACTTCGTTATATCTTTTGAGAAGTTGTCCCCCCTTTTCGAAGTCCATTATATTTAGACCACGAAAATAAATCTTGTGAGGAGTGAGCATGACTTGTAAGAAGAATTCCTTTATTTAAAAATCGTATCTAAAAATGTGCTCCTCTCCTCTCCTTTGTCTTTACCTTCTTTGTCAGCTGCCATTGTAGTTATTTCTCCTAGCTCGTAGTGTGAAATGTTACTGTTATGGAGCTGAAATGAGTAGAAAAGGGGGGAACTGCCCAACAGGAGGTTTCTCTCTAATGTTTCTGACACTTCTTCCCTTTCACATGTATTCTAGCCACTTTGGGCCAGATTTTCAGTGGTGCTGAACACCGGCAGCTCCTGCTGACTTCAGCATCTCTGAAAATCAGGACTCTTTTGAATAGTTCAGTTAAGTAACACCTGAAGCCAGTATTCAGAGCTGGCCTGAGCGTACCAAATGTTTAGAACAAGGCTAAGTTATAGGTCCTGTAGTGAAGGTTGATGGTGAGAAAGTTAGCACTTCTGAATGAGGCGTAGTTGAATTCAGTTTTTTTAAAAAAATGTTTATGGCTAATATAAATTTCATTTTAAAGCACTGTTTCAATTTTTATCTATTTAACTTTTCACAGTTGTGGGATATTAGCAGGAAGGTGATGTCACACACTGGCAGGGCCCAGACATATAGTTTAATGGCAGCATACATTGAAATTCCAAAAAGTTAAAGCTTTATAGCCATTAAAATACCAACTGTCAAATGACATGCCAAAATATAGAAAGTAAATACACTTAAATCAAACTTTACATTCTCAGGAAGTATTTGTCTTTTTGTCTGTAAGTTTAGATTTTACGTATATATTATTCTCTGTGTGCCTAAGCATGGGGGAGTCAACTTTGACTGCTAACATATAATTCTTCTGACCCTATCTATCTATCAGCTGCTTGTCTCGGAGTGCTTCAGTGATCGTCTTTGACATTAAAGTTGCATTTAAAATTCAGTGCAAGAATATAGTTTTGCAAGATTTTGTTTATTTTTGAGAGCAATGGAAAGTGTTTTTGAATCTATTTTACTTCTCAAGTGAAAGTCTTTCTTCGAGTTCAAACCAGTTAACATTTATTCATTTCCCGTGATCTTTAGTAACATCTTATCCTAACCCGTATTGTTAAGTATGCTTTGTATTTATATGTTGCAGGGATTCCTTGGAGTTGGCCCTGGGCATGGACAACCCTCTCCAGTCCCGGAGGAGAGGAATGCCTAGTGGAGTAGCATTCAGGACAAACCAAAACACGTGCTGAGGCTATCCAAAACGTGACAGGAAGAGGCAGCCTTCGAGCCCAACAGCCATGCCTTTCGGGCTCAAATTGAGACGGACTAGGCGCTATAACGTCCTGAGCAAGAACTGTTTTGTGACCCAAATCCGTCTGCTGGACAACAATGTGATTGAGTGCACGCTTTCAGTGGAGAGCACAGGGCAAGAGTGTCTGGAGGCTGTAGCTCAGAGGCTGGAATTGCGGGAGGTAAGAGTGACCCGGGAAGGCCATTCATTAGCTGTAATTGAACAGATTTTTAGCTCAAGCAATTTGTTATTTACAATCTGTTTATGAAAATCATGTTCTTCATGTTGGCCTGATCTTATCAGTTAACTTTGTTGAGAGTATTCTTGTTTAATGAGAACTTCATTTATGTGTTAATTTAAAATATAGGTAGAAGTTGAGTGGTGCATGTTGTGAAATGTCACACTGCCAGTAGTCTGTACTGTGATTTACATTCATCCTCGCTGGGAATAAATCTGCATCATCTGAAAGAGACCTCTCTTTGTGCAGGAAAATAAAATGTCTGTTACTTTACCTTTGAGTGGGTAGCTGGTAATTTCCACATTTAGGCATCACACCAGAAGAGTTAAGATTCCCCCTTGGGGCAGAGGCAGTAGACTAATCGTCGTTTATTTTGTTGTTGCTGGGAAAGCGCTACAGGCTGAGCTGCAATAGTCTGAGTCTTGAGAACTGACTGGTGCCAAACTAGAGAAACTGCCAAACCATGGGTCAAGCAGCGTTACCAACACTTCCACTGCTTACTGGGTTCTGAGAAGACATTTAGGGGCAAATTGCTGCTAAATAACAGGTAGAACACCGAGAGCCAGGACTGGTGGCTGACTTTACGGGACCTTGGGAAACTTGGGTCTCTATGATAAGTGGGCATCTGGCTAACTAAAATCATGTTAGACCATGAATGTTGCCAGACCAGAGAGTGCTGGGTTAGACAGGCTCAACCGTAGTTGTTAAGGACCAAAGTACTCATACATATTGATTTAACTGTGCAACACTGGGGCCAAATCCTAAGGTTTTCACGTAGTCCTTAGTGAGAGAAAATGGAAATAGACTTCAGGATTTGTTTCTTTCTCGTTCTTTTCTTTATAATTGATGTTTTTCTTGCTAGCCCTATTGTGTAGACATTGTGTGTGTATGTAGTTTCAATACCTGGATGTATTTTAAAAAAATGATTAAAATACATAATAATCAGATCATTCCCTCAGCTTAGCATAGTGGCATTTCTTTTTGGAACACACATTTTATGGGAAGCATCAGTCAAAAAAAAATTATTCAAAAGGTTCAATGGGTAAAAAAAATAAAGTTAGTTGAACTTGCAGCCTTAACTAAAGCTGTACATGATACCTGTGTAATGACTTACTGGTCCTTAACACGCTTCATCCTACATTAAGCAGTATCTTTGGGCCTGGTTACATTGATTTTATTTTGATGTAATGTTAATGATTTCAGTGACTCTACTCTCTAATTTACAGTAGTGGCAATCAGCCCATTGTCTTTTGAATTTGGGTAGTATATAACGTGATTTTAATATGAAAATAGGTTTTGATAACATCAATTTATTTATTAAAATATACGTAGAGGTTGAGTAGTGCATGTGGTGAAATCCTGGGTGTACGTGAAGAGCTTCTTTTGAAGGCTTTGTATGATATATAGTAATTGTCAAAATTTCTTGAGAAGCTGAGCCTACCTATCTTACATCTTGTCCTTTTATTTTCTACTTATAGCCATAGGATTGAATGGGTATTTTTAGAATTGATCACATAGAATAAGTATCAAAGAGGTAGCCGTGTTAGTCTGTAGCTTCGAGAACAACAAAAAGTCTTGTGGCACTTTATAAACTAACAGATATTTTGGAGCATAAGCTTTCGTGGGCAAAGACCTGCTTCATCAGATGCATGAATCGGGGCGGGGGAGGGGTTCGGGTTCAGAGGAGTATTTACTGGGACACCTCTGAAACCAACCCCCGGCCCCCCACTCATGCATCTGATGAAGCAGGTCTTTGCCCAAGAAATCTTATGCTCCAAAATATCTGTTAGTCTATAAGGTGCCACAAGACTTTTTGTTGTTCACATAGGATAGTTTTAAAAAAAAAGTTTACATCCTCTAGGCTAAATTCTGTGCTGACCCACCACAGTCAGTCAGTTCATACAGGATGTAAAACAAGGTGGGGATTAGGCCATTAGGTTTCAACTTCCCTTGTGAAGTGTGATCTTTCTCATCCACATTTATTTCTAGGTTCCTGTTACTGACGGTTGCTCATTAGACCTGGGTCTTTCATTTACAATCCATATTTCTCCAAGTTCTGCATAGCAAGCAACTGGCATCATTGCTTTTTGAGTTTTTGTCTTGGGTTGTGCCAGGATGGAACCCAATTCTCTGATGGCCTATTGAGCAAAATTCAGATGAACTATAAGTAGATGCTATTCTTGAAGTGTCTATGTTAGGTACTTACCTGGTCCCCCGTAGTTTCTTGGTACCTCACAGTCTTCAAAGGTATTTTTTCTCAAAACACCTCTGTGAGGTAGAGAAGTGTTATCCCCATTTTACAGGTGTAGAACTACGGCACAGAAAGTTTGTAATTTACCCAAGTGACAAGGGAAGTCTTTTGTGAATCAGGGAATTGAACTTGGATGTCTCAAATGCCAAGCTAGCTCCCTAGCTACTGGACCATGTACAATGGAGGTTATAGGGCCCTTTTCATGCCTTTCGTTGAGTTACAGCGATAATGAAGTTGGCCCTTTGAGTCAATGTCTATATGGGATAAGATTTACAACTTTTACAGCTCTGGCATTTGGTGTTGGAATGCTGGCTGAAGTGACCTCACTTATGGAATTCACTTTTTATCTTACTTTTCATGCTGGTCTCCTGGTAGTGCTAAGACATGAAATGTCTATAGCTTTACTTACCAAATATTTAACTGGGTTAATGGGTTAGGAGTCAGGACATGAGCTGAGAAACTGTTTGGTGCCAGTCTATTTCCTCTGAAGAAAAAAGATTGAGTCAGTGTGTGATACCCCACGCTCTAGTGCTCAGTCTGTTTAAAAAATCCGTGAGGTTAGACAGACTGGACAGCTTTTAATTCTCAGCCTCCATAAATGGAGGTATGGGTGAGGGAGTGAATCAAAAAAGCTTAACTAGCTAAATAGCATAGTCCATACCTTTAGAGTTGTAGGGCATTAAGCCACTGACATGAGTTGCATTCTTAACCTAAAGAGGAGGTGTCTCCTCTTGAGCAATACTGGACAGCCACCTCAGCATCGTTTCATACTACTACTACTTTTATGGGGAATTTCAATGAAGCTCAGCACTCATGTATGGATGTTTTCAGGGTCAAATTCTGTCTTTCTTCTAATACTTTGGAGGTCATGGTCTGTGTATCTAATGTATTTGTGCTAAGGTAGGGGCTTGGAGAACTTGTACAGAGGAGACTCACTGTATAACAAGTCCTGTTCTGCAGTGTACTCTGTGTTGCATGGGGCTATTCAATCTACCTCCTCTTAGGGCTACCTGCCGTGGAGAGGTGGTGGGGAGGAGAGAATAGTGGTAGCCAGAGCTGCCAAAGACCGAAGTTTGTCTTTATTCAAAATTGGAATAAAAACTTAAAAAAAATTATCCATAAAGAAAAATATTGCCCTGCATTACATTCAAATGTTCATTTGTTTCAACTTTTAAAATTTGGACTATATTAATACGAAATGTAAACTGTCTATATAAACGTAATTTCAAAGCATTTCATTCTGCAAATGTCTGCCTCGGAACCCTTCTAAAATAAAATTGACAAAATCAACCCAATTTCACACAGTGTTTGGATATAGAAAGAGTTGCCTGTTTTCTGCAGAATATGGCTCAGTCACTGTTTCTTTGACCAGCTGTCCATGCAGCCACAAAACTGATCTGGTGCTTCTTTTGAATGTCTGATGCTAGACATGGGGAAAGTTTAAACTGGGTCAGCAAACCCTGGCACGGGTGCCCAGAGTGGCACACAAGGTGGTTTTTCATAGGCACTTAAGTCAGGAGCTCACCCCACTCCTTCCCCGTGCAGCCAAGAGCTTGTGCAAAGCCGTGCCGCCTGTGGATTAATGAAAGACCAGCTAATGCTACCAACCCCCACCTAAATGGTAAAGCTCTGCTTCTTAATTTATTTATTAATGAAGCTGTTGTAAGTAGGACTATTAGTGACTTTAAATAGTATCACCAGCACTTGGGCCGTACATAGAGGTCAAAAGTAGGGTGACCATGTCTCCCTCTCCCAAATACGGGAGAGGGAGATATGGGGGCGGCTCCTCCTGGCCCCATCAAGGTGTGGGGAGCCAGGAACCGGGCAGCAGCTGCACAAGTGGGCTCCCGGCTCCCCACGACTCGGGGAGCTGGGAAGCAGGCAGCAGCCGCTGGTGCCTCTCCCAGCTTCCCAGAGCCCCGGGGCGCTTGGAAGTAGGCTACAGACAGAGGTGCTCCTCCAGGCCTCCCTGAGCCTCTGGGTGCCAGGAACCGAGCATCAACCGTGTGGGTGGGCTCCCAGCTCCCCACGCCTTGGGGAGCTGGGAGCCAGGCAGCAGCCACGCCAGTCTGGCTGCCACTGGAGGAGCCAGACGGCAGCTGCACAGGTCTGGCTCCAGCAAGTGACGAAGAGCTGGGAGCCAGGCACAGCCATGTGAGTCTAGGTCCCAGCTCGTGGGAGCCACTGGGATCCAGGTGCAGCCATGCGGGTCCAGGTCCTGGCTCTCCCAAGCCACCTTGGAACATGGTGGCAGCCCACCCACCCCCCACCGCAAATATGGGACAGTTAGCCCCGTTTTGAAAATAAATTGGGATGAATTCCTGGCACCTGCAATCTGGGGCTGTTCTGCCAGAAACAGGATGCATGGTTACCCTAGTCAAAAGGTCATATTTTGGCACTCTGCCTTGGAAAGTTTGCTAAAGCCTGGTTAAGCCAAAGAGTCGTCTTGTTTCTTTTCTTGCACAGTGTCTCCCTTCTGAAAATTTTCTCCACTTTCTCTAACTCACCTTGAATCTAACCCTCACCTTGCCTTCATCTGGACTGATTTTTTTGTAATGCTGTTTAGAGCTCTTTGATAAACTTGTATATTTTGGTGTGGCTCTCTAAATACAGCCGTTTAGACCATGGTCAAGGCAATGATGTTAATCATATGAAAAATTCTATTAAAAATAAACAGTAATTGTGTTTTTGATATACTTGTACTAGTTCTGTCACATAACTCTCATGCGTATTGTAAATTGTACCTTCAGAATCAGAAATAAACATTCCTTTCAGTCAGGCTGACTTGTAAGAAAAATATTTTGTTAGAAACAAAACTGTTTGCTTGAGTTGACTGTGTATTGTTGTAGAAGAGCTGTCAATCATTACACCACACATGACTGAAAAAACAGTTAATGAGTTATGCATATTTTTATTTGATCTCCAGAGAATTCAGTTTTCTCTGTTTGAGTCAGGGGTCAAGCATAGGTCAGCTGAAAAGAAGCCATGAAACTACTGCCCACACGCAGATCAGGAAAGGCATTCAGTATAATAGAACTCACTCCTTTCCAATAAAAGAATGTGGGAATCTATATGAACTATTACAGAAGTATTTTACAGTGATAATTGTTGATGAAACTTTACTGTTTTTCTTTTTTTGTTTTGGCTAAGGCTATGCAAATCAGTAATAAAAATAATGCACTTTGAAACCAATTAATGGATTGATTAGTGTTAAGTGTGTACAGCAAACTTCAGTGTGCTGTTATGCGAGTCTTAGTAGCCAGACGTAATGGAGTTGGGACAACCCTACCTTTTTAAGTGAACAAAATAGCACTTCTGTCACCATATGAGGCCATGGAACTTCACATGAATCTCACTAGTTCAATTGCCGACATCTCTGACCACAACAGTTGGGTTGGACACAATTGGAAGTCCTGCATTCTTTGGTCCTGCTGCCTCATATGTCTGACTTGACTTGTCTCTCAAGTGAAACAGGATTATACCCAGTGCTTTTTTTGTACCAGTACTTGCTGGTACTGAGTACCGGCATCTCAGCAGCCCCAGCCATGTGCTTTTTTTTTTTTTTTGGAACAAAAAAGGCACTGATTATACCCAATCAGTATGTCAATGAGAGAAATGAGATAACTTTACAAGAACAAGCAGCTGCAGTAAATATTAATCTCCCCTCTAAACCACTATTAAACTATTTCAGAATGGGATTAGAGCTATCTCTCATTAAAGGTTTGCTGATGCTTTACGGCATGGATGGCCAACCAGTTAGAGAATCAGAGTCAAAATAGCTTTGGATAGAGTGTAGAGAGCCATGTATTCTATACATTGTCTATATAATAAATAGATAAAAGTAAATGTGTGCATGCCTTAATGCTCTGCCTCTCTCCCAGAGCCGGGCACCTTCAGCCTCCCTCCTCTAACCCAATCCCCTCCCCTGCCCTCCTCCAAAGCCAGGCACCCTGGCTCTCGCCCTCACACACAGTCTAACCCAATGCCCACTAGGCCTGGGACTCACCAAAGACACCTCTGCCACATGTGTGTCCCTCCAGGTGCTTGGGAGCATGCACACAGTGGTGATAAGCAGTCCCTGTGTGCGACTCCAAGAAGGAGCCTCATTTCATTGATAAAAGAGCCACAGGATGACCACATTTGCTTTACAGCAACAGCAAACAGGTCTCTGCTTCTTGCTTAGAGTTCAGTTTATGCTTGTGTTACATAGCTGAATATACCAATGAGTGTTGAGTCACTTGTTTCGTTTAAGTTAATTAATTCGATAGGTATTGTCTGATTTGCCCCCCAACCTTCCTCCTGCAGTCATTCCCACCATGCGGTTTGACGGGAGTAGTAAAGTCTCTATTATAGATCACAGGATACAGCAGAAGCTCAGAGACATTAGTACCAGAGTTATGAAGTGACCAGTCAACCACAGACCTCCTTTGGAATTGGAAATACACAGTCATGCTTCCTTCCCCCAAATACAGTACAGTACCATGTTAAACGTCAAGTATTTAAGCAGAAAGAGCATCATTTTTTCTTCTGCATAGTGAGAGTTCAAAGCTATGTTAAGTTGATGTTCAGTTGTAAACTTTTGGGGAAAAAAACTGTAAGGCTTTGTTCAGAGTTACCAACAACCTACATTCCTGAGGTATTCATAACTCTGACGTTCTACTGTATAGCAAAATTTATTGCACTGGTGGCTGTGGAATTTTTAAGACTCTTCAACAAATTTTTTAATGTAAATAAAGGTCTCATTTCTCATTTTTAATGAACTGATCATTAACTTATCGAGTCCACCATGTAACCTGCATAAATACACTTTAATTTCACACCTTCAGTAAATTTGACTCACCTTTGTTTTGTGTCCCTGGGTAGACCTGTTCTCAGTAAAAACTTACCAACTGTAAGAACAGTAGGACAATGACTGGACAGATATTGAAATGTTCTACACTTTCATCTTGGTGGTTGGGGTCCCTCCCTTTCAAGGTTGAGTTACACTAGTAGAACAATAGAGGGAAGGGTTTTATTGCCATTACCAAGGTGGAACCCAGTTTAAAGTAAAACTAAACATTTCAATAAAGCATTTGATTAAAAAAGTCAATAAAATATATGAAATATATTGAAAAATACCTTAAACTCTGTAAAATGGAAATAATGTTGAAAACAGAACTTCTTATTTGAAGAAAAGTTCCAATCACCTCAAATTCCAATGGAAAAAAGTATATTTAAGAAAAGAAAATATATTTTTCAGTGTACCATTTGGCTTCTGCTTTATTTGCAATAGGTGCGTGTCTGTACTTCAGTCCTGCAGTCCAAACCACGTGAGCCTCAGTCAGCTGACAAGGCCCAGCTGTGCGTGTTTAATTGACAGTTAAGCATACCCTTATCATGCAACCCTGTATAGACAGTAGTGAGCAGCGCTGATCCTTCTCTGTGATATATATTGTATTTCAAAATTATTTGACATCTTCAAATCAGCCCTAAGAAGTAAAAAAAGAAAGCAAAAGACAACTGTGTACCTGTGTTTGGGTTGAGAAAATTGATACGCTATTACCTTTTCCTCTTATTTGCATTTATGACTTCAGTTGTATGTATGGTCTAAGTAAACTGGCCCAGACAATAAGCTGTCACTATTTTTTCTTTATCTAGACACACTACTTTGGCCTCTGGTTTCTCAGCAAGAGCCAGCAAGCACGATGGGTAGAACTGGAAAAACCTTTGAAGAAACAGCTTGACAAATTTGCCAATGAGCCTTTGCTTTTCTTTGGAGTAATGTTCTATGTACCCAATGTGTCCCGACTGCAGCAAGAGGTCACAAGGTATGTGAATTCCTTCTGGTCGCTCAGTTGATAATGAATCTGTGACATAGGTAGTATGAATGGACATTTACTCTTTGGTTGTCATTTTTAAGACTGTGGGTGTTGCCTGTTTCATCCTCTTCCTGTTCAGTTCCCGGTAAAACAAGTGAGAGCAGTGACCAGTTGGCATATTCATTTTAAAAGATGTACTCTGTATATTGCATCAGCTCTTGTTCTGCAAAACCAAGAGGATAAAACACATTGAAACCAGGAAATAAAAATGCTGCCCACCTGCCTCAACTGTTGGGGGAATCTTGTGACGAATCCAATGGCAAAGAGGGACAGCTCGAGTGTGAGGGAGGGAGACACTCAATGAGGGACTTCATGCAGCTCCTCCCCAGCTGTCAAAGCTGTTCTCCACTCTGGCCGTTAGAGTGCAGAACATGAGGATCCACAGGAGACTTTAAAACACCTTGCTGCTAAAGGCTTGTGTTCAAAACTTCCCTTGATTTAAAAAAAAAAATGAAATGGATATTTTTATATTAAAATCAATAAAATACTACAGTTCTCATTAAAAACCACAGTTACAATTAAAATCTCATCACAAACACGCTACACATATATTTAGTCTCATAACAATGAATTAATGTCTCTAGTCTGTGCAGTCTAACTACTAGCCCTTGCATCCTGAAAATTCTGGGCTTTCAATTTCTGTTTCTCAGAGATTTTGCCACACGTGCAAAGAAAGACACAAGCTGGGTAGAATTGTTTTTGTTTGGTGCTTTTGTAGTGGTGGAGCTTGGCCAAACATGGCAAAGGAGTTAGCTAAGACATTGTCTTAAGACAGGGCGATAATTATATATAGAGAGGACAGAGACAGCATAGAAAGGTACGGTGGAGTGGACTAGAAAGAAAATGGGAAGATGTTATTCAGTGCACACACAGCTTCCTGTATTTTCCCCATACTTTTGCTGCAGAAAAACTGTCATGGTTTCTGGGCATTAGAAAGATCTATCTGGTAATATTTGGAAGAAATTCACTTTCATGAATTCACTTTTGTTCCTTGGGTTAAAAAAAAGGGAAAATGTGTCAAATGTAAGCAGTACAAGATGATGATGCGGGGCTTAGTTACAAAAATGAGAGAATAGGAGAAAATGATGTGGATAAGGCTGAGTGGATCAACTAGTTAGCAGCTTAAGTAACTGACTTTCGATTCATCATTCTTCAAGACTCTCTCTTGTCTTTTAGTGTAAGTGTGATTTAACATGTAAATTCCAAAGCTGTTTCTTGTGTTGGATGTTGCTAGGAAAAAAAAAAGTTTAGCTTAGTTAATCCTAATGGCTTGTTTAATTAGTTAATTATGTTTAGAATCTATCATCCAAGTATACAGTACAGAAAACTGCAGTAAGAGAAGTGGCGTTGCCAGTTGCCACTGAGTAACATTTTCTTAAATTATATTACATAATACACGTCTTGTGTTTTGAAACATGGTGGCCACAGACCACATTGGTGATGCCATAAGCCTATTCCCTATTTTACTTCAACATAACTCAGTTTTTCCAAGGGAACCCTATTCTGTACTTGTTTTCTCAAAAACCAGTTGTGCCAGTGAGTTTAATCGTACTTCAAAATTAAGTGCACTCTAAGCACAGTCACTTTTAGCTTTTCTGGGAACTAGATTTAAATTGATGATTTTTTTTGGGTGGGGGGGTTTGGTGTTTTAAATTGCCTTGATTTAAATCAATCCACCCTGACAAATATGCATGATTGAAGGCATTTTGTATACTGAAAAAATTTTCTCTGCTCCTGTTCTGTAAGATCAGTAAGTTGTGGGTCTGCAATGGGTTATGAGACAAATGCCCCTCCCAGTTTCCAGGAGAAAATGGAAGACCAATGCCCCACATCCTGCTGCTTGTGGTGTAGAAGAGGGGCAGATCACCCCTGGGCTTTGGGTTGTGTTGGATGGAAGGAAGGTAGTAGGTGTGGGGTTGGTAGTGTGGTCTCCTGCACTCAGCCTGTGATTCTAATGTCTCAATACTCAGTACATTGTGAAAATTGTGAAAATACCGGAGAGAAGAAACTCCACCCCAAAAATGTAAATTCTGTCACTTTTAGGATTGATTCAAGCTCATTCTATCTCACAGATAGTTACTGTGCATTCCGTAACTGTGATTAGGGAGGATCAAAGGGTAAAACACTTGGTTTTAAGAGAATATTGGGAAATAGTTCCCACGTAGGTTAGGTGAAACAGAGATGTATCCACCATCAGTATTACCCTCCTGCTGGTCCACCAAAGGTGGCTCACCTGATCAGACATCCACGGTTTGGATTTTAAGAAGCACTCAGCAGTGGCATTATTAAGGTGTTTTTATCGTTGACTTCAATGAGAGCAGAGTTAAGCCAACACTGAGTTCTTCTGGAAAGCCCATCCTACGTTGATGAAATGCTGCCGAGTAAATTCACTTTTACACAGTATAATCTATGAAGGGTGTAACATCTTTTAATGTTAAAATTATCCATCAGTTAAAAAGGCCTGGGATCCACAGGACTCTGAAGCCTTGCCTTGCCTGCACAGGAGATTTGGCCCTAAACTGACTACAAATCGAGTTATTAGTCACCAAAACAGGGTCCTGTATTTGGGGAAATGAAATACACTTTATCTAAGTTATGTGAGGTGAGCCCACATACTATGGTGGTGACCATTATAAATGTATATCATGGTAATTCATCATTGGATAACTATGTAAAGTAACAAAGACCAAGGTGGCAGAAAAAGCTCCATCTAGAAATTGTTTGTAAAAATTCCCTTATAGTTCAGGAATTCATTGCAGAGTATAATATAAGTGTGGGTTCTTTTTGTGGCATAATCAGGGGCAGTTTTATTATTTAAGTGTTCGCATAGTCTTGCTGCTTGGCTTATCCACATTTTTTTCCTAGAATTTCACAAACCAGCTGCCCTTAATGACAACTATGGCAGAAGCAACTGGGTTGGGAGTAGAGGGCTTGGCACATTAGGAAAAGATTATTTTTATGTAAGTCACTGTTTCAATTACAGACTGGTTAATGAACAACTTTTCCAGTCTACCAGCTGTTCCCCAAGTTCCCAGCCCTCACACATGGAGATGTTGTGCCTATTTAAACATATTGCGTGGTGTCTAATATAAAACAGTCTTTGTGATGCCCTGCAAAGTAGATATTTGCATAGGTTAGAAATATAACTGGCTTTTATTTGCTGCAGACTCATAAGAGGCATTCTTCCAACCATTTGTGCTTAAAGATAATCTTTTTGCATAATGTTTACAGCAAATCAACTTGTTTGCCTTGCACTGTTATTCTGCAAACAGCTCCCACATGCTTTCATAGCTGCTTCTCATGTGGGTGTAATACTGTTTTCTACACAAGGAGCAGTCAGTTCCCACTCACTGCAGACAATTCTAGGAGAAGCATGGAGATTGCGTTTTTGTCCACAGATCATCTCAATCTTCAGGTGTGATTTTTGCATGGTGGACTGCATTTTGCAGTGCATTTTTAAAAGAAAAATCTACTTCGCAGGAGGAATTCAGTACCTTGTAGAATTTAAACCCATTGTTTTGAGTAGACAGAGTTTGTCCTCTTGCAGAATTGGGCCTCCGGGGCCAAATCCTGTAAAAATGCTGAGCACCTTGCACTCTCATTTCCTTGAGTGGGATTTGCATGTGTACAATACCCTATAGGAGGCATGCTGCACTTCGGAGGATTTGTCTTATTGTATCTGTGGTGTGAGATCAGAGTACTCTGCATCTTGTAGTAGTTGCTCAGCGTGGTGGTGGATTGTGCCCTTAATTTGAATAGTATCAGAGGGGTAGCCGTGTTAGTCTGGATCTGTAACAGCAACGAAGGGTCCTGTGGCACCTTATAGACTAACAGAAAAGTTTTGAGCATGAGCTTTCGTGAGCACAGACTCACTTCGTCAGATGCTTAATTTGAATCTCACACTCAGCTCTGCATTTTCCTCAAGGATGGCAATACATACCTTTTGTGCAGGGACCAAATTGGAAAGGGATGGCCACAATTGCACCTGCAAAATTTGGAAATTAATGTGTTTGCAGAGGAAAAAGGAGCCTTTGTGGCTGCCAGGCATGTTTTTGGAGGCTCTTCAAAAAATTGGTCCCAGTGCTATCCTCTTAACTGTGTTTACATCCATTTCTTCTTAAGTTTTACCACCTCTTCCTTTTCTCTCCCAGCATTACTGTTCCTGAAAGATTTTTTTCTTCAGAGCCCTTCTCATCCCATTTTATTTTGCTTCAGATGCAAAGTAAAGAATTTGTAATGTGCTGTTACCATTTAAATGGCAATAGGTGGCTATAGATAGATGCGTTTGACTTCACTGGAAAATAAAGGCGACAGGAAAATCTGGGTTGTGACTAGATATGGAACAAAAATATATCCTTCGGAAAAAAACAGAATCTCACTGGCAATATCACTTTGTTCTGGGGTTGCCCCAAGGCTCAATGATTTAAAAAGGCCTGGGGCTCTGGACTACTCCTTTAAATCACCACCAGAGCCCTGCGGTTGAGGTGGGCATGGCATGGTCTGGGCAGAGGTAAGAGCTGGTTGCCTTTTAGCCCCATCCCCTTCCACCTGAGGCCCCACCTCTTCCAGGGAGGCCTGGAGCCAAGCCCAAAACCTCCTCCTCCTCTTCCCCCCCGCTGCCCCCACATGTACACTGACTAGGGCCCAAAAAAGTCTGTCACCAGCCCTATCTACTAGAACTTTATCTGTCTGGCGTTGTTGTCTAGCCATTGGTATGTCTAGATTCTGATTCTGTCAGTTCTGTTGCTTTTTGGTGCTCTACGGGAAAAGACTTTAACTGTCTCTTGTCCAGTTTTAGTAACTTTTGAGGACCTCCCAGATGTATTGTTTTTGTGTTACCCAAGAATACTCTTGACTTCATTGATAGTGGTTCCAGTTTACGCCGGTGAAGGTCTGGCTCACTGTAACTCTCCAAATATAGAGAGCCTAGTGAAACAGCACAAGAAGAGTTATCCTAAAATGGCAGGCTTTAGGAATGTAAAAGAACCACTGAAGTCATCTGTTGTATTGCTCCATCTCTCTCCTTGTCACTGTTTTCAGGATTACTGCGTGTATTTCTAATAGTCCCATCAGTGAGAAATCCACCAATTCTCTACCAGGGAAATACTTACATAGTCTAATAGAACACATAATTAGGAAGATCCACACACCCCCCCCGCCCCCCGATATCCAGTTTAAATTTCCCTCTTCTTAGTTTTATTTCTTTACTCTAATTAAAACTCTACTGTCCCCCATGCAGTATTTTCCCTCCAAGGAAACTGAATGATTACACACATTAAAGAAACATCATAAAGTTTATTAGGCTGTCCATTGACTTACTTTTGGAGTTATCTCATGTGCCATACTTGAAAAAGATTGATCCCAAATGCTAGAGCAGGAATAACATGATGAAATAAAAGGCAGAGTAAGACTATTTGCATAAATTGCTCAGTGGAGAGACTGGACTGAATAGAGTCTTCCAAAGAAATCAGCAGAAACTTGAATCATATAGATTCATAGTGGACAAAGTAATGAAACTTACTTACAAAAGAATCCTATATTAAACTAGGTAACAGGGAGTATTTTCTTTCTCCCATTTCAGTGTTTCCTTGACTTTTTTTTTAAAAAAAATCACTAGATTTCTTTAATGATGGTTACTGCATGGCAAAATATCTTCAAAACTTTATTGCCCTTCTTTATTGTAAACAAAGCAGTGTTCAAACAGATTTTAACATTTTCCTTTTTGAAAACATGAAAGTAAGAGTGCTTCACATAGTTGTAATACGGTGAGTGTTATTTTTTCTTTAACGATACTCAGTGGATTCTTTACCCAGGTTTTATGTTCATATACTAGCTGGGAAACTCTTGTAGACTTAAAAGTAAGAGCTCCTTCAAGGCAGACTTAAGATTCAGCATTAATTCCTGTTTATAAAATAATTTGCTGAGGATGGCAAGCACTTCTCCCTGCTGACTCCCTCCAGTGAATGAGGAGCTTGTTCTCTCTCTGTGATGGTTATTGAAAGCTGAGCTTTTTGTGCCAGATCTTTTCAGAAGCCGTTGACACCCAGATCTAATCTAAAACATTGTACTATGCTTTTAGCCCGGAAAGTGGGTGTGTTTTCGTGTGTGGTATGGGTGGAGGTGGAGTATACGTTTAACCATTCCCTGGAATAACGTTACATAAATATAAGTGTTAAGATCCAGGCTACTTTCATCAGGAAAAAATGCTCGCCAGTATGTTTTGATGACCAGAAATGTTGTAACAGTAGTGTCCTGGAATTAGAAACATAATGTTTTCATGTTGCTCATTAGGACCTATTTCTTCATTTTCATTTGGAGACTTAGTTTCATGTTCATGTTTGTGGTACTCCCAATAGGACTCTGTGTACCTTTTAGATCAGCTGGGCTTTTGTATGGTGTCGTTAAATGCCAACATTTCCCCAAGAGCTAGATTTTGAGTTCCTAGTGTTCTCAAGTTGTACAACTTTATCACAGATATTTAAAGACCTGGGGCCAGACCAGCCTTTGCAGTTACAGAGGAAAGCAAGTTGCAACCCCTTGTGCCCTCAAAGAGAGCTGTGCTAGTGGGAGAGGGTAGATGGCATGGCCTGCCTTTTCTTGGGATGAACCCACCCACATTAACGTGTTGTGGCAGCTGACTCTGGGACCCTTTGTGGGAGGATACTCCTGACTGAAGTACCATGGCAGGGGCCTACCACTAAGGAATGATTTCAGTCCACTGCTAGTACATAAATTTGCAGGTATATTTATACCTACACTCATGGAGGACACAGTCTTGCCAGCTCTTATGATACTGTGTGTCTCACAGTAGTCTGTGTTATATCCCCAAGCTCCTGGAGTCACGCAATGTGAAGAACACTTCTTCTTTCACTGTATAAAAAGTAGCAGATCTCCAGCCAGCATGGTTGCAAAGAAAAGCTTGAAGAGCACCTGCAAGGCCCAAAAATCAACATGAAAATAAAAAAAGTGTCAAATTTATTATTTGAAAAAAATGGTATTTTAAAATAATCTCATTAATTTCCGGAGGCCTGACTCGTGCTTGGGGCTGGCAGTACAGGAATCAGAGAGCCACTTCCATGGTAGAGGGCAGCCAATTCGGTCCAATGAGAAAAGTGGAAATGTTGGCCTTTATCAGGGAAGCAAATTCCTAACTTTATAAACAATGCTGTACGAGCCACAGAGAACAGACAGGGCTTCCTTGTTGAAATCTCGTTGCACTTCGGAGGAGGATTAAGCTCTTCTCCCTGCCGTCTGGGCCTCCATAAGACTTTTGAAGCCTGTTGTTCAGAACGCGCTGCCATCCTTGCATAGGGAAATGGTACAGAATCATAGAACACTAGGACCGGAAGGGGCCTCGAGAGGCCATTGAGTCCAGTCCCCTGCCCCGACAGCAGGACCGACCACTATCTACACCATCCCTGATAGACATCTATCTAATCTGTTCTTAAATATCTCCAGCGAGGGAGATTCCACAACCTCCCTTGGCAACTTATTCCAGTACTTGACCACCCTGACAGTTAGGAACTTTTTCCTAATGTCCAACCTAAACTTCCCTTGCTGGAGCTTAAGTCCATTGCCTCTTGTTCTCTCCTCAGAGGCCAAGAAGAACAAGTTTTCTCCCTCCTCCTTATGACACCCTTTAAGATATCTGAAAACCGCTATCATGTCCCCCCTCAATCTTCTCTTTTCCAAGCTAAACAAGCCCAATTCTTTCAGCCTTTCTTCATAAGTCATGTTCTCCAGACCTTTTATCATTCTAGTTGCTCTTCTTTGGACCTTCTCTAATTTCTCCACATCTTTCTTGAATTGGGGTGCCCAGAACTGGACACAATATTCCAGCTGAGGCCTAACCAGCGCAGAGTAGAGCGGTAGAATGATTTCTCGTGTCTTGTTCACAACACACCTGCTAATGCATCCCAGAATCATGTTTGCTTTTTTTGCAACAGCATCACACTGTTGACTCATATTTAACTTGTGATCTGCTAGAACCCCTAGATCCCTTTCTGCTGTACTCCTTCCTAGACAGTCTTTTCCCATTCTGTATGTGTGAAACAGATTATTCCTTCCTAAGTGCAGCACCTTACATTTATCTTTATTAAACTTCATCCTGTTTACTTCAGACCACTTCTCCAATTTATCTAGATCATTCTGAATTATGACCCTATCCTCCAAGGTAGTTGCAACCCCTCTTAGCTTGGTATCATCTGCAAACTTAATAAGCGTACTTTTCTATGCCAATATACAAATCATTAATGAAGATATTGAACAGAACTGGTCCCAAAACAGACCCCTGCGGAACCCCACTTGTTATGCTTTCCCAGCAGGATTGAGCACCATTAACAACTACTCTCTGGGTATGATTAGCCAGCCAGTTATGCACCCACCTTATTGCAGCCCCATTTAAGTTGGACTTGCCTAGTTTGTCGATAAGAATATTATGCGAGACCGGATCAAATGCTTTACTAAAGTCTAGGTATACCACATCCACTGCTTCTCCCTTATCTACGAGTCTCGTTATCGTGTCAAAAAAAGCTATCAGGTTGGTTTGACGTGATTTGTTTTGTACAAAACCATGCTGGCTGTTCCCTATCACTTTACTACCTTCCAAGTGCTTGCAGATGACTTCCTTAACTACCTGCTCCATTACCTTTCCTGGCACAGAAGTTAAGCTTACTGGCTTGTAATTTCCTGGGTTGTTCTTGTTCCCCTTTTTGTAGATGGGCACTATGTTTGCCCTCTTCCAGTCTTCTGGAATCTCTCCTGTCTCCCATGATTTAACAGAATTTAACAGAAGCATGTTGAAAATCATTTTAAAATTTGCTGCAAAGGTGCAGGTCTGTACCAGTGAAGACAAAGGTCTTTTATTTACGCACCAGAGAGCGCGGGTGTTTTTCCTCCTTTAGATTATGTTTTAAGGACTTGTGGCATTCGTCCTTCAGGGCTTAGGATCTATCCGTACATACAAATTATCTATGCATATGGGACAATGTGTTTGTTGCATGTGCACTGGATGATCTCTTCTTCCTTTGAATGTAACTCTGACCAGTTGCTGGGAGAGTAGCTGAACCACTTGAATGATCCAATCTATAAATTCCTAGATTCCTCTAGTTTAAGTGTGCTATGGCTGTAGGCTTTTCTCCACTAGGTTCTTTTCCAGTACAGTCCATAAATTTTTTAGGAACCTTCCAGCTGAAATACGCTTATGTGATCTGAATGCATTCCTTTGTTTTTGTGTTATGCTTGATTGAGCCATTGTAAACTTCCTGTGATGGTCTGTGGCAGGCATGAAAATTAAACTTTTTCTTCCCATTTTGAAATGAAGTGCAAAATTACAAGTCTAGCTTTGTGTACACAGCACGCTATCTTAGGGAAATGAATGACCTTCTGAATAATGAAACTTTAAAAAAAAACCTGCATCTTAAAGTTTGTAGACAGAAGTTGTCTTTAACAGAAAGTCTACCTATTCATGTAACATTTCAAGTTATAAGACTTGTTCCATTAAGGTAGGTGCTTACTCTTGGAGGCTTTGTCAAAATTTTGGTTTGGAATAGGGCAAGAAGGAGAGAAACCCTTTTTGTTTGGAAAGGCCTTTGTTATGTTTTATTATTAATGTAAGTAACATTTCCTTTAGACGTGGAATAAATCTGGTGGCTTCTGTCCAATTCCAAGGGACAAAAATAATAAAAACCATGACACAAAAGCTATCGCTTGGCACCAGATAGGCGAAAAGCACTGAATTGGTATGGAAAGTGGATTACTCTCTTGTGTCTCGAGATAAGTGTTCCAAATCAGGCGTAAGGCATGTTGGTGTGGAAGCTTACACAATTGTTATGTGTGATAAACCTTTTCCATTACCTGAAGATTTAATTCCCTAGGACTGCCAGCCACCTTCTTTAATGATTTATACTTGAAGACCAAAAATATAAGTTACGAATTTCATCTGTATCTTTCATTTGTATGTTTCTCTTCCATGTTCCACAAAGAGGCATAATGTAGAATTAAATGACAGTCCTAAAGTCAGTTGTAAATATAGATCTCTCAATGCATATGCACCTTAGACAAATTATTTTTGGAGACTTGAGCTGATACTCATGATTACTGAACCTCTCCTTCTTGAATGGTGAGATGAGAAATTGACACCAAAAAGTACATGTTGTACCTCCCTAAGTCAGAATTCTCTGTTCCTGGCCCGGTAGGCCCAAGTACGTTTACTATACAGCTCTGTATTCATCCAGCCCAAGCCTTCCTGTCTACACTTCTGGTTTTAGCTATTTAGTGTCCTCCTGCCTCTCAGTTGCTGGAGACTTTTCCTGCCACGAAAGATGTAGGATCCCTATGAACAGTGATGAGAGGAAGTAGTCTGTGATCATCTCCCATGAATCCTTGTGTACAGCACCTGATTGGCTAGATGAAGAGTAGCCCAAATTTAATGGTTTTAGGAAAATAACAAGGCTGAGGATCTAGAACAGCAGAAAAGTGGTGTTTTAGAACTGGCTATATTTCATTTGTAGGCTCTTTCATGTCTCCTTCCCTCATTTCAATTAACTCTCCTCTCCTGTGTGTTAGGAAGGAAATACTTTGATTAAAATAAACAATATTACAGCACAAAGATGACCCACTTCTGCTTTTCACTAATTATAAATTAGTTTTCCATCAGCCAGAGACAGTGCTGCTAAATCTCAGACTAATATTTTGTACATTAATGTGGTGATAATTGCATCTTGACTTCTCCAGGAGAGTGATTTCATGGCATATGAAAACACAGATCTTTCCAATCAATAAATACATTTTTTGAGGAAAATTTGTTGAACTAACCTTCACCTTTCTTGTCTTATTTATACTTAATTCATTGCGGCTGGCAGAAAGGAATTTGGTCCTAGCTGTACTGAAAGTGAGGTTAGTGAATGGATAACCTCTGGTGATTAATCTGATATCCTCTCTTTTCTCCCTCAGTATGCGGTGCAAAATTTCAATACAGCTGGAATGCAGATGACTGACAAATCAGAGAGGGCTATTTATTTTATTCAAGAGTAATAGTGCTAGAAGGATATCCATTGACTTTCTTATGGTAGCAGTGAGGAAAAGATAATTTTATACCCCTGGATCCTCAAGTAGCAGTTGTGACCATTTGGTATTCACTTTCCTCTCCTCCTCTGCATTTGGTGAGAAGAGTGTGATTATTTCAGACCGAGGAACTAGGGCAGAGTGACCTCTGGAATAGTCTGATTTTTTTATGTGACCATATGATTTACATGGGGCTATCCTGAAAAATAACATGCCTCTTCCAGATAGTACAGAACAGTGTTTCTTATTCGCTAGGCAGTGTTTTGTGCAGCATGAAAGTTACACTGTATCTAGTTTGTGTTCAGGTGTACTTGAAGGAACTCTTTTGACACACAAATGCCCTCAATAGTTTAGGGCTAGTTTTTCAGGAGCTTAGGCTCTTCCTGTGAGAGGCAGCTCTATTAGCGGACACACACTTGGGTTGGTTTCAGACAAAGGTCTTCACTGCAGAGTTCACCTGAGCTTTTACTTTGGGGTTGCCCCCACCCTCCTCCTCCTCCCTCTCTCTCTCTCTCACACACACACCACACACACACACACATACTACCTGTCTCACCTGAGTTCAGTGGTTCTTTCAATCTGACATGCATGGGGGTGGGGCTTAGAGCCCAGTTCTGCTCACTCACATTTGTAACACACCCACTTTGCAATGAGGATGCAGAATAAATCACTTAAGTGTGGATACTTCTCCAGTACCTTCCCATGTTCTAACATCCAAATATGTAAGGTTGAGCAATTGCATTCACATGGCCATAGCTTTTCGAAGTGGAGCATTCACATTTAAAGAGCCCCATTTCAAAAAATGAGTAATACATCTTGGGACTGTATCTCACCCTCCCTGGTGTCTCATTCCCTCAATAGACTGGTGGGAATTCAATAGGAAGTGCGAGCTTTCCTGGGAATGAGCAAGTTGTCCCATCAGCCCCTGCTCTTCCTGGATCCCTTCCCCTGCACCCCTTGCCCCCACTTTCTGGTTCCTTTGAGTGCCATTTTAAACTGCCAGAGCTAGCTCACCACGCCAGTGGCTGCAGGCAATGGTCATGGATCCTGCATTCCAAGATTTTCTGTCAGAGCAATCACAGATATAGGATGCTGTGCAGCAAGTGGTGTGGGCAACACTCAGAGCAGCAGCCCTAACACTGAGCTTTCTGGACGGTGGACAGTGTCAGAGAAAGAGGAGGAACAGTGCAGCTGCTGCCACCTCCTGTCCTGTGGGGCAGACAGGAGCAGATGCTTCCTGCTCTGTCACAGAACCTGTGCACTGTGAACCGTTGCTTCTGGGCCATGGTCCTGGCCATATGTTGCTTCCTTAACAAGCTGTGTGAGAGCAAGGGGAGGCATCTGCTCATGGCCGGAGTGCAGAGACAGAGCATCTGGCCAAAGTGTTTGAGCAGCCAGATATTAAGGGCCAGCTTGTGATGTAAGGGCAGGCCAGGAGTATCAGGGAGACCCTGAGGAACCACTTGACGACAATGAACGCTGAAATGATTGTGGGATTTGTGGATATGTGGGCTTGGTGGGTGACACCTTCTGCCTCCCCCTCTGTTACATGTGTTCCCCAAACTAGTTTTAAGAATAAAGGTACTGAACCCAGCTTCATGTTTTCTTTAACTGTGCAAATTTAGGAAAAATATAGCAGCAATGGGATAAGGGATGGGGGAATTGGAAAGTGGTAAAGGATCACAGGTGTGTCATTGTTAATCTGTCTCCCTGCTCATAGCCGTGGTGGGGGGTAGAGTGGTTTGGGAACGTGAGTGAGAGCGGGGAGACACTGTGCCAAGGCAGACAGTGCATTGGGGTGGGTGGCAGCAGAATTAAGCTGCCTTTGAACATGGGATAACTTTTGCCAGTGCTGCTTATTGGTCTGGACTATAGAGCATATTAACTCAGGGTGCTCCTCTGTTGACCAACTAGTATGACGGTGACTTATCCTGAGATGCATCTATGCTGCCCTCAGGCTTTGCCCCTCAACTCCCTGATTTCTTTTGGTCTTCCCTCTCCTATTGCCACAGCACTGTGCTTCTCTGGTTAGAGGTCTCCATGATTTCTTTGAAGATTTCTTCTCAGGACCTCTTCCTGTTCCTCCTGAAATTTGAGAGGTGGTTAGTGGAGCCATCTGTCATCCCACTGCAGCTTTTAGAATCGCAACCGCCCCCCCCACCCACCAAACAAGTTAACCCACTGTACCTCATAACAATGTGCTTCTGTTATGGGAGGCCTTTTGGCATCACAGTATTTTATCAAGCATGCCTGCATTCCATTCTGTTCAGGAATGTTTTGTTTTATTGTTGCACTGTGAACCTCTGGGATATCTTGGAGGCCTGAAGATGATGAGCAATTTAGCCCCACTTTTGGGAGGGTTGGGGGCAAACAGGAGGAAATAGGGATTAGGGTTGGGTAAGGTTGTGGGAGGTAAAAGGTGATGAGGGGGATTTGATTGTGTGGTAATTCTGGGCAATTCAGCAGATGCAAGCAGTGGCCACTTTAATATTCAGTCACCCACCTTCCCCGTTTGTCCACAGGCTGCCATGTCTATGGGGGATATTCCCATGCTGAAAGTTGACAAGAAAAAGCAGCAAGTTCAGAACTGCCCCTTATGTTGCCAGCCTCTGTGCAGTTTTGGTACCACCATAGCAGCTGCAGCAGTGGATAGGCAGGGTATCTTATCACGCTGACGGACAGACTCTTGCATTCTCGTGGAATCTTAGGGAGAAAATTGAGAAGTACCTCAAGATCTTTTGGAACTATCTCAGAGCATGATCCCATGGCACTGTGTGACAGCATTAACGCCCTTTTGGGACTTTTTTTTTTTTTAAGCCAGTTACCGGAAGCCACTCGCAGCAGCAGCCACTCTCCCCCTTCAGCCACCGCCCTTCCCCGGCAATGTGTGTACAAACGGGAGTGTGCCTAAAGTGTGTGCCTCTTGTCTACTCTGAGGTGTGCTCCCTGCTGCACTTGAAGGCTTGGCTGTGTGTGGCTGCTGAAGAGTTCCTGACTTCTCAACGGGGGCTGGGAGGCCCCAGTCGAGTCTTGACTGCAGGGATCCCAGTCCAAATCCTGCTACCCCTCCTGATCTGGACTGTGCAGTGACTCCCCAGTGCAGGTATCCACAGGACTCTGGTTCTGCTCTGACCTGCACCTGCCAGTATTGAATACAGCAGCTCATAATACCTGTATGTAGGGGAGGCAGTGGCAGAATGTTTGTTTGTTTCCCGAGCCCTGTGGTATGATTGGCAAGTTCCTTTACCTTAGCCCTACATTGGTCTGTATCTCTGTTATAACACTCAAAGTACTGGTGTTGCAGTGTCTAGGAGCATGCTAGGAAAATTTTAGCTCAACATAGAGGGGTTTACGCAGTTGGTGCATGGCAAACTAGCAGCCTATAGATTTACACCCCCACTTGCCTCACCCTCCAACTACACATAAACAAGGCCCTTACTTATTTTCATTTTTTTTGTCGGGGAGTTTGCTGCTGGGATGAATTGTTATGAGCAAGTCTTTATAGCTGAGATATTTCTCTTATTAAATCCGAATATTCTTACTTTTGTACGAAAACCAGGAGATTGGGCTACATGCTTTTTCAATCCAAATAACTCAGTAACCATCCTGACCTGCCCAGGCACTTCAACTCTCTCTGTCTTACCATCCCTCTATATTTTTCATTAAACATAAATCAGAGGAAATGAAATGGAAAACAGAAACAAACACAAAATCTTTGTTGAATGCTCCATTAAAATATAAAGACAAGAACAATCAGGAAATGAAAAAATTGGAGAGTTTTTTCTGGGCTGGCTTTAAATTTATTTGTATTAGTGTAGTATCAAATGACATTGGGGCCCCAATGTGCAAAGTTCTGTATATGCTCATCGAGGAGAGAGACTCCTTCCCCCCGCTCCCCCCCAAAAAAAATCATGATCCAAATAGACACAAAGAGTGGGCAAATGGAAATATCATTCCCATATATGACCCAAGGACAGCAAAGTTATAATGTGTCCTGGGTCAGAGAGGAAGACTGTTAGAAGAAGTTCAAATTAAATTTAGCTCTCCAGAGTCCCTGTCTGATGTCTTAACCATGAGCTTCACCAAGGCATTGTGGGGTTCCACATTTATTGTGTGTCAATGAATTCTATATCGGTGTTTCTTTTAAATGCCAGTGCTGTTAATTCATCCTGGGATCTCGGAACCTTGGCTTATTAGTGTTTCTCTGAGCATCTCCACAAGTAGTAGAGACACTTAAATGAAGTAGTAGAGACAAATGAAGTCCATATTTACGTTTGTGCAAATTTGCCCAGGCAGTTGCACTGAATGCTAAGGTGGTATTCTGATGACCCTGCAATTAAGGGCTAGTTAACTATTCTGTTGATGAGTAAGTCTCAGAGAATGCAGTTTGCTTCCCAGAAGTTTGCTGGTTTGGTGTAGTAAAGAAACAATACCTTTTCCATTGCAGATATAACAGTGTACACACACACTGTGATCTGAGGAAGAGCTCTGTGTAGCTTGAAAGCTTGTCTCTTTCACCAGCATAAGTTGGTCCAATAAAAGACATCACCCACCTTGTCTCTCCAATATCCTGGACCATTTTTACAATTACAGTTCAAAATAGATGTCATGTGAAGGATCACAGAACAGCATTCTTACCTATGCTGTACATGTGCAACAGAGCTCAGTTACTGAGTCACCTAATAAAGGAACCCTAGATATATTCAGTGAGCATGTGTTTTAAACGGGAGAGTACACAGCATCCCGTCCATTTTCAACATAGTTATGCAATTCCCATATAATTGTGCAAGAAATGCCATGCAAAAATGTGAGGGCTGTTGCTTTAAAATTCACTGTACCAAAAGTCAATCAGCAATAACTAATCTTTATTAAAATTGTTGACTGCAAGCTGTGGAAAACTTTCTACTTCTCTAAAATACCTACAAATCATTGAACTAGCTCTAAAAACAGCTTTCTTCTTGACCCAAATACCTTCAGCATTTTTTCCCCTTCTTGGCAGGATATAAGGCTAAAAAAATCTGCAGTTGGATGTTAGTGCAGTCCTGGGCACTTTGAATGAGTTTAAAAGAAGTGTTTGTGTGGAGGTCCCTATTAAAATCTCAACAAGAATTTGGCAGAAATACCAGCATAGGAAGATTCCTGTGCCGTGAGATGTTTACTGGTTCATTGTTTTATCTTTGGCATCTGCTATGGCACTTGGTATCTTCAGCTGTTTTTGAAGATTCTACAAAGAATAATTACTCAGTAGAACAAATCCATTTCACCCAGTGGGCAGGGCATTAATTCACATAGCGTGCTGGCAACATCTTGCCTTGAGCAGAGCAGTGTTCACTAACACAGGGTCATGTTTGCTGAGTGATTGGAATTTACATGTCTTCTACAATGTGATACATTTGTTTTCTGATAAGTGGTGACTAGTTTATATCATGTCCATAAAGGTGTGAAGGTCTCTGCAAAAAATAAAGTGGGAGTGGAGTGCAATTTATTGCTTTCTGTAGGAAAGCTAGCCAGTAATTACTACCGCAAAGGGGAGGAGATTGGGCAATCTTTTCACAGGAATGTGTGTGGTTAACTGATGGTGCTGAAGCCAAATAGTTTTATCTGTTTTGTAGAAGCTTCTGACACCTCATTTTTCACTTTAAGCAATATTTTTGTGTGACATTTCCAAGACAGGTCAGTGGCAGACACTGTGCAGTAAATGGGCTAGATTCTGCTCTCACTGCAGGGGAAGACCTCTGCAAGCACTAGTTTTACACTGTTTGGAATCTGATCCAAAGGCTCTACTGTTGGCTTCCCTAATCAGCTGAAGATCTGTGATCCTGTGTGTTCCAATGTTAATGGTAGAATGCTTAAAGGTGCATTTTCAGCTTGGCTTTAACCCAGCCCCCATTTGTGCATAAGGAAAATTCTGCTATCAGTATCGGAGCCTGCAGTGTCCAAGCCCAGACCCTTGCATGTGTTCTGTAAAAGTTTGAATGTGCACTCGCCCTTTAAATAACTAGCACCTGAGTACACACACAGGTCAGAGTTTGCATCCATAAACCCTATTATTCTGAGATTGTGAACTTGGAAATATGTAAGTGCACAGGTGGTGTTGTGGAGTCAGATATTTGTACTGTTGAGTGCAGGAATAGTGAAGTGTGAATGCAGTTTTACACAAAGAGGAGCTGGCCTTTGAAAATCAAGAAGTTTTTGGTCTCTTCTAGAGCAGTGTGCTTTTTTAAAAAATTCGATAAGTGACTTGTTTGTTCCTAAAGAATAAGTTAAGAGCAGTGCACGCTCTTTCTGAATTGAAGGCCACTTTTTAAAGAGACTTTATCCTATGAAGATTTTTGCTTTCCAGGCTACATAACATTTGCCCTACTGAGCCCATTGGAATTTTTTTCTCCTGACATTCTAATCTGCCTGACCATTAACCTGGCTGGCTACCAGAAAAATCTTCAAACTGTTGACTCATGTTGCTTCTATGTGTAATTTAAGCCAGTTTTTCACACAGTGATGGTAATTTCTAATGTTAGTTACCTTACAGGGCAGGCAACTGCATATTATGAACTGACTCAGCTAGTGTTAGTGGAAGAAGTAGGTTGAGCAATGGACATCTGTACTTCAGGACTGAATCTAATGTGATTTTTTTTTTCTTGAGCACTGGGAAGGGGGAGAGTGCCAGTTGCTTTGGGCTTGCACTCCTTTCCTTCTAATAAGATGCCTGTTTCCCCCATATTCACAGCCATGGACCATCCCTTAGTTTTTATGCTTATAAATGTAGACTTGCAGCTCAGCTTAAATCGGAGTATAGCTGAACTGCACAGGTACAACCCATTGTAAATCTGCATTTCTCTTATCACTTACAGGCAAAACACAGTGAAGCAGGTTTAGTGAGTGACAGAGATTTTTTGCATTCAATTTGAAATCCATTTGATCTTGATGGGGAGGCAGTGTAGCCTACTGGATAGGGCGGGGGGGGTCTGCAATCTGTGGCTCCTGAGCTGCATCTGACTCTTTAAAGATGTCTTTGCGGCTCCTTGTGCTATAATTGCAAAGTTAAAAAACTGATTATTTTTGATAAACAGTTAATGTGTAAAAGCCCAACAATGAACAACTCATATATAAATAGCAAACAATATGGGATCTTGGAACATTGGATAATTCTGTCTTTAATATGTTCAGTGCATTGTGGGATATGATATTGTATCTTTGTTTTGATCGTGTCTTGGTGTTGAAAAGGAAAATGAAGCTTGCAGCATTCCAGCTGTACAGGCAACAAGCATTTTAAGAAAGAAAACTGAAATTAAACATGAAGTAAAATTGGCATAATTAAAGCTAGGTTGGAATGGCTTCAAAAAAGAGGAAAATCAAAGATGGAAAACAAAATTTCAGATAATGGACCCAATCCTTCACATTTACGTCAAGCTTGGCTGGCCTCCCTTTGTCTCATTTGCAATGAGAAATTAACCAACAACAAAAAATGCAAACCTGAGAGGCATTTTTCTCAAAATCAGGCTGCTTTTGCCGAATGGAATCCAACTGGAGATATCAGGAAAAAAGCTGTGGAGAGCTGCCAAAGAAAGCAGAGCAAAGTAAGAACTTTTTTGCTAAATGGATGAAATCACCAAGTAGCATAACTGAGGCTAGTTTTGGGGCAATTCAAGAGATCGTGAACTGAAGAAAGCCATTCATGGATGGCAAATATATAAAAGTGCTTTATCAAAGTATCAGGGCAGCTGTATAGTGATTTCAAAACCAAAATGGTTTAGAATCTAGCTTCCTCCAGAGCGAGAAGGTTTGGGAGTGACAGTCAGGAAGGTAGTGGTACAAACACGGATGAAGTGTGAGCAAATGGAAGATGTAAGAAGTTTTTGAACATCCTGCAGTAAACATGTCGCATTACAAATTATTGTGCATGCACTATTCTTAAAATAGGGGTTACAAAAAGTGTGGTTTGACTTTATTTATTAAAGACCAGCTCATATTCACACGCATTACGGCTCTTGAGTTGAGTTTTTTACCGAATTTGAAAAAATGGCTGCTCTTGCTCTTTTGGTTGCTGACCCCTGGGACGGTATGATGGACTGGGATACAGAATACATAAAATCGAGTCTTCCTCTCTGCTGCTGCATTGCTGGATGGCCTTGAACAAGTCACGTCCTTCCCTCTGACCCAGTTTTAGCATTACCAACTTTCTGATTATACAAAATTGAATGCTGCTGGACTGGCCTGAAGCCCCACCCCTAATCATTCTACACACACCCCGTTACTTGCTCTCTCCTGCCCTCAGGCACTTTTGTCAGACTGGGGCAGGTGGATGGTGTTTGAGGTGGGTGTCGACCCTGAGATAGGGTTGGGGGCAGGGGATTTGGGTACAGGAGGGGTCTGTGGGTGGAACAGGGGTTCTGCGTCTGGAGTCCTGGTGGTACTTTTCATGGTTCCCAGAGAACAGCTGTAAGGTCACTCCAGCTCCTAAGTGGAGCCTTGGCCAATCAGCTCCGTGTACTGCTCTTGTATCAGCAGGTACCTCCCCTGCAGCTTCCAAAGGTTCCTAGCACTTGGGTGGGGACAGAGCACAGATTGCCTAGGGGCCTCAGGAACCTGGCAATAACTTCTGGGAGCCATGCAGAACCAGGGCAAATAGGGAGCCTGCCTGAATCCCAGGCCACTGCTAACCAGACTCTTAACAGCCTGGTCAGTAGAGCCGTCCAATCCATTGGCTGGTTCAGGGCAACTACCACGTGACCCGGACTTTGGCCTAACAGGGAGCCTGGTGCCAGGCAACTGGGTTCAGGGCACCTGCTCTGGGCTGCTTAATATGGGCTAGTGGGGACCTAGTGCTGGCTCTCTCCAGCAGTGGGAAGCAGAGTGGCCTGGCTTCCAGCCATGTTGCTTGGAGGAGGGAACTTGGGGAAAGGGTGGAACTGCCCCCACCCCACATTCACTGGTGGTGGGAAGTGGAGCAACATGGTTGAGGGCTGGCACAGCACAGTGGACTGGGGCTGGTCACTCTATTTCTCCCTACCCCTGCCAGGGTGCCCCCATTAATCCCTTGTACCATGTTGCTCTGGGGAGGGAGGTTGGGAGAAGGTGTGGGGTGGGGAGAGATAGGGCTGGGGCTTGGGGAAATGGGTGAAGTGCAGGGACAGGAGCAGAGCAGACCTGGGAAGAGGCAGGGTGAGGCCTAGGGTGGATGAGAGGGGTTATCCCTGGTGCCACATCCCCCTAGGGACAGCCCTGCCAACCGGAGCCACCCGCGTCCCTTTGTGACTGGCAGATGCCTACTCCGTTTCTCTCTCTCTGAAATAGGCACAGTGGTAGTGACATCCTCTGTTAAGTATGTTGAGATTTATGCATGAAGAGTGTTTGTTCATTAGTGACTTTGAGTGGGCTGCAAAATATTTTTCCATTTTATTTGTGTATATTGTAATGTTTTCTGTTAAGTGTGGAATGGAAAGAGGAGTGTTGCTAAAAGAGAACATTTTGTCAACAAGTAACTAGAAGTTTTCTCCTTTATAACCAGTTCTAAAAGTGATCTTAAAATGGAAAAGGCTGTTCATTTTGTCCAATAGGGAAGAAGGCCTTCTTCAGTCAGTCCACAGTTCAGAAAAATACTTAACCGTGTGTCTAATGTTAAACATGCAAATAGTCCTATTGAGCCTCTTTGCATTAGGTACATGGTTAACTGCTTTGCTGGATCATAGCTGCAGGCCTCAGACTGCTTTCAAAGGAAATATGGTTAACAAAGTGTTAATCTCCAAGTGTTTGTCTCTGTGTAACCTGCGTGTGTGCACAAATACATTATTTTCAAGTGAAACCTGCCAAAATGCATGTTTTCCTTCTCCCCTTTTATTCAGTTTGTGATTTGTCTTGTTTTCCCCATTCTGTGCCATGCTGTAGGAACTGGGCTATCACAAGTAAAGGCTGACAACTATTTGTTGTCTATGGGGTTTGCACTGGCTGAAATGTGTAAAGCCAATTCAGCTGGAAGAAGTCAAGCTCCAGCTGTGTGAAAATTAGGCACTACCGCAAATGTTCACTTTAAAAAGCATGTTGGTGTATCATGTTGAATAATACCTTTGGTATTTTGGATTAACGCAGATTAAATTATAGGTGGGTATTAAGGAGTTTATTGTTCTTCTAAATTGTACTTAGTCTCCCTGTAATTTGTTATAATTAATTCAAGAGTTCAAGGGCAGTAAATAAGGATCAGGTTGTAGCATGCCTTTCTCACTTACAAAAGCATGCTTTTACTGGCCTTTATTATTTAAGGTTTAACTTCATAGGGGGTTATTTTAACTTAGAGTATCTAAAAAGTGTAGCACACTGTTAACAAACAGTAGAGATTCTAGACTGGAGGTCACGCCTGCTGTGGTTGGGGTTTCTTTCTTTTTAAATGTTGTAGAAATTGATAGATGGTGAAAACCAAGACTGCTGGGTGAGCTCTTGAAGAGAGAAGTATGTGTTTTGAAAGGTCTGTATCATGCCTGCAGGCCTCAACAAGGTCTATGCACATGTAACAGCTTGTGGTTGTCTGCAGGAAGAACACAACACTTGCAGAGTATTTTTCATCTGAGCTTATTTTTTTTCGATGTATCTCTTTCTCTTTCTTGCAAAATAATTTAGTGCTGGCAAGAAGTGCTGAACTGGCAGGCTTAGAGACAAAAGAAGTCCTCTGTTAATGAACAGAAGAGGATCAGCATGAGCAGCAGCAACCTAGCGTTCCCTGCATTGGCCTGCTCATGTACTTCCACCCTCCCAGGAGGCAGAAGTCCTATGGCATATTCACTTGGCCATAATGACTACTCATAGATCCTGAGGCCAGAAGAGACCATTGTGATCATCTAGTCTGACCTCTCAGATAACCCGGGCCATAGAACTTCCCCCAAATAACAACTAGAGTGCAGCTCTTAGAAAAAAATAGTCATGCTTGAATTGAAAATTGTCAGTAATTAATAGAGAATCAACCAGGACCTTAGTAAATTGTTCTAGTCTCATCTTTAAAAACTTGTCTTATTTGTAGTCTGATTTTGTCTAGCTTCCACTTTGTCTTTCTGTGTTAGATTGAAGAGCTCATCTCTACTATATAGTTAAGAAACTTTGTGTCTGTCTGTCCTTCTGTCCATTTGTGAGTCTGTCTGTTCAAGAATTTCTCCCCAGAGGTAAGAGCTAGGACCACCAAATGAGATATGCAGCTTTCTGTTATCGTAACTTAAAGCAAGGTAAGGGTTGTGCCAGGACAATGGGCTGTGCCTGGAATTGTATTGTTTTCCATAAAATGGAAAGGGAAGGGTCTGGTGGGAGGGACAGTTATATTGCAAAATGACCATGGAGGGCAGTCGGGGGCAGAGATTTGGACTGGCACAGCTATAACCCCATTGAGGCAGCAGGGAGCAGGGGTGGAGAAGGGGACAGATGTCTACTATGTATTTCAGGAAGTTAGTTTTTCTGTCTGTCCCCCAGGTAAGGGACATGCATCCCTCTCCTGGCTGTGGCTGTTGCAACTGCCATGGGCAGGTATTTCTCACTGGGCCTCAGGCTGCTGTGGGGAGAGTGGGCTGTGGTTGTCCTCTCTCCCCAGGGCAGCCTGCATACTGAACTCCTCCTCCCCAGCCCCTAATGATTTAAATGATGAGAAACAAAACTTATTTGCATCAAGAACCTGAGCAACATCAAGTAAATCTTGTTGTTAGATATTTGTTCCGATGTACGTACTTACATACCATAAATCAAATCACCCCCTAACCTTCTCTGGTTAAGCTAGATGGAGCTCTTTGAATATATGCATGTTTTTTGCCCATTTTAGTCATTCTTGTGGTTCTTCTCTTCTCTAATTTATTAACATCCTTCATCAGTTGTGGACCACTAGAACTAGATACACTATTCCCGCAGAGGTCTCCCCAGAGACAAATAGAGTCTTCCTTTTTCCCACTTCAGGATTCCCCTGTTTATGCAATCCAGGATCAATTTACTCATGGTCAGTTTATTATCAACCATGATCCTCAAACCTTTCAAAGTCATTGCCTCCCTCATTAGAGTGGAGGCCCACCATCCTGCAAATAAGGCATACATTAATTGTTCCCAGGAGTATACAGTTACCTTTAACCATATTAAGATGTATTTTGTTTGTTTGCACCCAATTTACCAGGTGATCTACATCACCCTGGTTCAGTGACCTGTCCTTTTTATTATTTGCCACTCACAATTTTCTTGTCATCTTCAAACGTTATCTCTGATTTTGTGTTTTCTTCCTGGTCATTAGATGGGGCTACTGTAATGTGGGTGCAAAACTGACTGGATAACCATACTCAGAGAGTAGTTATTAATGGTTCTCACTCCTGCTGGAAAGGTATAACAAGTGGGGTTCCGCAGGGGTCTGTATTGGGACCAGTTCTGTTCAATATCTTCATCAATGATTTAGATACTGGCATAGACAGTACACTTGTTAAGTTTGCAGATGATACCAAGCTAAGAGGGGTTGCAACTGCTTTGGAGGATAGGGTCATAATTCAAAATGATCTGGACAAATTGAAGAAATGGTTTGAAGTAAACAGGATGAAGTTTAATAAAGACAAATGCAAAGTGCTCCACTTAGGAAGGAACAATCAGTTTTACACATACAGAATGGGAAGTGACTGTCTAGGAAGGAGAATGGCAGAAAGGGATCTAGGGGTTATAGTGGACCACAAGTTAAACATGAGTCAACAGTGTGATGCTGTTGCAAAAAAAGCAAACGTGATTGTGAGATGCATTAACAGGTGTGTTGTGAACAAGACACGAGAAGTCATTCTTCCACTCTACTCTGCGCTGGTTAGGCTCCAGTTGGAGTACTGTGTCCAGTTCTGGGCGCTGCATTTCAAGAAAGATGTGGAGAAATTGGAAAGGGTCCAGAAAAGAGCAACAAAAATGATCTAGAGAACATGACTTATGAAGAAAGGCTAAAAGAATTGGGCTTGTTTAGTTGGAAAAAACAAGATTAAGGGGGGGAGGGGGACATGATAGTGGTTTTCAGGTATCTAAAGGGGTGTCATGAGGAGGAGGGAGAAAACTTGTTCTTCTTGGTCTCTGAGGACAGAACAAGAAGTAGTGGGCTTAAACTGCAGCAAGGGAGGTTTAGGTTGGACATTAGGAAAAAGTTCCTAACTGTCAGGGTGGTCAAACACTGGAATAAATTGCCTAGGGAGGCTGTGGAATCTCCATCTCTGGAGATATTTAAGAATAGGTTAGATAAATGTCTATCAGGGATAGTCTAGAAAGTACTTGGTCCTGCCATGATAGCAGGGGGCTGGACACAGTGACCTCTCAAGGTCCTTTCCAGTCCTAGCATTCTATGATTGATAAAGTATTAAATAGCACCGGGCCAGAAACCAATTCCTGTAGGACCCACTGTAAACAGGCCCACTCTGGTAATTCCGAGTTTAATTTTGTTTTGAGAATGATGAACTAGATTTTATCCATGTAATGCATGTTAATTTTATGTTCTAGTTTTTTAATCAAGGTGCCCTGTGGTACCAACTCAGACGCCTTATAGATGTTAGTCTGTAAGGCATCACAGGACTTCTCATTGTTTTTGTTCAAACATCTTATAGAAGTCTTCATATTATGTCAATACTTTTAATTTTATCAACCAAATTTGTAATTTCATTAAAAAATCATTAGCTTGACAGGATATAGTTTACATAAATTAATTTATATTAATTATTTTACCCCTTTTTCTTTCTTGATTACTCAAGTCTTGTGTCAGCTGTTCTGTTATTTTATCTGGGCTCAAGGTCAGGCCTATAATTACTGGAGTCATTGTCTTTACATTTTTCAAAAATGATCCTATTACCATATTTCCGGTTTCCTCGACTTTCCCCAGTGTGCCAGACCTTACTGGAAATCAACATTAATGGTCTTGCAAGCACTTTAAAACTCTTGGCTGCAAGTTCTCTGGACTTACTAATTTAAAAATGTCTAACTTTAGGAGCTTCTGTTTGACACATTCCAGAAATACAAGTGAAATGGAAGGACTATGCAGTGAGATTGCATCATCTGTTTTCCTCCAAATAAAGAACAGAAGAATTTTTATTGAGCATTTGCCTTTTGTATATTATAATTAATTCTACCATTTCCATATAGTAACTGACCAGTACATTTGTTGTCCTTAACTCTTCTGTCTGTAGATTTCTCCTTGTTTCATGACTTCCCCAGCATCAGGGAGTCACGCTGGCTCTCCAGTCCCATTACCCTCCACTCTCCTAGGCTGAAACACCAGTGTCAGCTCCCCACTTTGGGATGGGGGAGCCCTGAGCCTCACAGGTCATAGTCAGGCAACCTGGGGCTCGATTCAGCCTGCGGGCTTTCCCTGGCAGGTGGAGGAAGCAGCTCCATATGCTGCTGCTCCCTCTCCCCTTGGCTAGGGAAGCGATAGCATAAGGAAGCAGTACATGGAGGCTTTCCCCCTCACTGCTCCCATTGGCCATAATCGTGGTCAATGGGAGCAGTGGAGGGCAGTGTCTGGGAGAGGCAGGGGACACAAGAGCCATGTGCATCCCTGGGATGCTGCACAAGTAAGCGTCTCCCATCACTCAAACCCCACATCCCCCAATCCACTGCTGCGACCCCCTTCCTGCCTAGACTCTCACCACCACTCCTCTCCTGCACCCTCCTTGCTGCCTGTGCTCACACCCCCAACCTGCTCCTGCACCCCCAAGCACAACCTGCACTCACATTCCACTTCTGCACCCTACTTCCTGCCCAGTCCTCCTACACCCCTAGCCTGCTCCTGTGCCCTCCCTCCTGCCCAGACCCCATACACCAAGCCTGCTTCCTGGCAGCTCTCCCCACCCACTGAACGCTTCATTCTTGGCTCTACCCTATTGCTTAGAGGGCCCCCAAAATCTGTTAGCCCAGAGAATGAGGAAAATGTCCTTTTTCCCCCCCACCCCAATAGGGAGCCACAACAGTAAGGCCGTCTCTACGCATGCTAATAAATGGCCTGAAATAGGCTAATGAGGTGCGGATGCAAATTCCCTGCAGCTCATTAGCATAAGGTCACGTGATTTGGAGTCCGGAAGATGTTCTTCTGGACTCCAAAATGCCGTGTAGAAGCGTGGCCCCCGGGGGGGGTCTTCCAGAAGGCATTCCTTCTTCCGGAGGCCCCTTCTTCCTGGAACGGCCTAAGAGAGGCTTGTTGTTTGCTTGTGGCTTTTGGTTTTTTTGTTAGGTTTTTTAGCGGCAGGTTGTTTCTTTTTGCTACTCACTTTGCCAGGGTTTGTTGATCAGTCACCTGTAGTTTACCTGGAATTTCTTGATGAGGTTCAGGATTTTCTGACACAGGAACCTTTTAATTGTTGACATGGACATCTTGAGTTTCTGAAGGGAGGAATCTTCTGGGTACAGTACTGGCTCTTAATTTTCCTTCAGTTTTTCCAGACTAGCCCTCTGATCTTTCCCAAGCTCTGTTGCAGAATGTGGTGGACTTCTGCTAAGTGACAATCTTCCAGAAATATTACTCTTTAGTAGTGAAACTCCGATACTGCATTTTATATTCTACCTCAAGTCCTATTTAAATGGCTGCCAGTAGTATCCAGAAACCTTAGGTAGACATTGATAAATGGGTAGATGAAATTCCAGCAGAGCAAATTAGCATCCTTAAGTTATTCCAGTGGCAGGGAGAAGAACTTGTCTATCATGAAATCATTAATAAGTACATTAAATGGTGCTGATTTACTGCTTCCCAAATCTTTCTGAGAATTCAGGACCAGAAACTGTAACATGACAGTAACACCATTTATACCTTTATTCTGATGGTTGTATCTGGATGCCTGAAAGGACTGAGCCTTCCCCTTTTTCTGTTACTGTTTCACAACATAGCTAGGTCTGCAGTGAGAAAAGGTTACTGCTGTCTCTTGGATGCTGTTGGCTTACCAACTGGAAGTGAGTTTATGGTATGATGTCTCACTGGTGGAGAATTATCTCCCTTACAGAGACTCATCAATTCAGTCAGTACTAATCAGCACCTTTGTTTGCATTCTCAGAGTATAGGCCAATGATGGCCTCAGCATGGAAGATGAAAATGTAAAAGATAAATTTAAAAGGAGAGAAAGGAAATACTTCTAAAAAAACCCCATAAACTGGAACTCACCACTACAAAATGTAACTGATTTCCAGCGCTTAGTAGGAGTTTTAAAAAATCAAATTGTATCGACAATACTATCCACATTGCAGATGCTAATATTTGAAAAAGAATTCTACCAAGGAATAATTCTTCCATGCTGTTAAGAAGAAATGTCTCCTAAAGGCAAGCTAGTCCATGAGTGTCCACTGCAGGATTTCTTGTTCCTTCCTCTGAAGAAAGTGATACTTGACACTCTTTGGACAGATTCCTCAATTAGCTGTCCAGCATTTGGTAGTGTGGCACTTGTTATGTTACTAATTTGACAGGTCTCTATTATGATCTAATCACCTTTACTCTTTCAGTATTTTTAAAAAAAGTTAAAAAAGAGCTTATGGATGGAGAGTTAAAATCTGGTGCTGTGGCTCTGATGGCCAAACTACCTCTCTTCATTTTCTTAATGGTGTTTATTGCTTCTGTGTAATATTATAGCCATTCTATTCTTTGCGTCATTAAAAACGAAACTATGAAAGTTAGTGATACCCAATAGATCAGCTTGGCTCCAAAGTAGTACCTAATTAGTTATGAAAAACTGTGAGTCAATCTAGTAGTTACATCATTAGGGACCAAATCTAAAGGCGGCGTACTGCTTGAGTAACTAATGCACATTTTGTGAGCTACTACCAAGAACTTGTAGTTGTTTTTTCAAATACATCCAATGAAGTCAAACTAGAGAAATCTTTCTTTCTTAAAATGTTCTTTAATGTATTGATTCATGCTTGACAGAAATTACCAGCAAAATCAGGCATGCACAGATTTTTTTTTAAACGTGACAAAAAATAAAAAATTTGCCAGCCCTCTGAAAACTTATGGTGCGGGAGAGGTGGGATGGGGAGAGGCAGCACACACTGTTGATGCACAGTGGAGTCAAGTACATTCGAAATATTCAATGTGTAGCAGTGATCACAGCCTCCCCTTCAGTACCTAATATATATTTATTGTTCTTAAGGTGACTTCAGTGAAGAAATGAGATTGTCTGTCTGTTGCAGACAAATGCTGCAGGAAGCCCCGCTAACCAAATTTGTTGCCCCAGACTGGGAGGCAGTGCTCCATATGTGCAGCCCTCTTACATTCTCTTCCTCCCAAGAAGAAGAGATCTTTGCAGAGCTTTGAATGGGATGTTTTCCTTAAAAGGTTCTATCTGGGAATTTGTGGCAAAAAGTGCGGGAAGGACCCAAGACTGATATGGCCCTGCAGGGTTGACTCATATACCTGCTATGTTTGAATGCCCCATAAACTCCTCATGATAACCCCTCCTCCAATATGCACCATGCTTGTCCCTGCCTACTTTTTGAGATTTAAGAAGTTTACCACCCAAAATAACAAAAATCTAATGGAAATGAGGGGTAAATAATTGACGAACGGAGGGCCTAATTATTCTCTTGATACAATAGGAGCACAGGTTTTGCATCAGACAGAAGCTGGTAGAAGCATACCAGGAGGTGAAGTCATATTATGAATACTAAACCAAAAATATTTTAAACATACACAATAATTAAGCAAATATGGAAGTTATGGCAATAGGCTATGCTAAATTTGCAGTGCAAAATTATGTGGTCAGTTGGAGTTTCTTCAGATATAGGCAGCTGTAGCTGAGATGGGATATGGATCGTGGAATTAAGTTTTAAGCCTGCACCCTTACTCCACATTTCTAATCTCATTTGATTTTTCTTTTTTTTTGATATTTCCTGATTGATAGTGATATTGGAGTTTCTGTTTTAGCAAACTTCAGATTCTTCCTGACAGCTTTCTGCTTGCAGTTTTCTGACTTTTCTAAAGAACAGGGCACACTTGTTGAAGCAATAGAAATAAATATACTCAATATTTTCTGTGCTTGCTGAACAGAGTTGTGGGAAATTATATCCTTGTAATTATGGTTTTGTTCAGACTTGTCCGCTCCCATTCCCCTTGGAATTAGCTACAGTCTTGCAAACAGTGGTAGCCTTTATTGTATTAAATACACAAAAACTATACTCCAAAAATGTTAGCCCAAAATGAGCAATGAATGTTGAACCTCAGATTGAACCCCCATTTGGTTGTATTAGTTTTCTCCCCTTTCCCTATAATTCTGTGAGCCAAGGTTTCATAACTGTGAACTTAATGGTTTCTGCCACTTGTGTAATGTTTTGTAGCAATGTGCAAACCTATTTGTCTGTTAGATGTGTTTATTTCTCCAGCATTGAAAGTTTATAAAATATATCTTTTTATCTACTTTTCTGAGGCAGTTTCTCTTAAAGGCATATTTAGGCGATCTTAAAAAGCATGTTTTATTCATTCAGGATTCTAAGTAAACATTTAATTTCAGTTAAAACAGAAAAATCCACATCATCTTGGCTAGTGGCATGATGATGTTTAATATAATTTCGAGTGACGGAGCCCTAAGGATTTCACAGCTAATGGCCCATAGATTAACTCACCTTCTGAATGGACAAAGAGCCTGCCTATGGCCAGGCAGAGCGGCTGAGCTGTTTACCTGTGGAGCAGTAATGGAGTGTCTCCTCTCATCCATCCCTTCCTCCCTGCAACATGTGCAATCTAGGGTGATGCCAGGGAATTACTGATTGCCCAGTCACCCTGTATGGTGGAATATGACCATCCGCTATCCTCATGCCCACCAACGGGAGTGGGCAAAGGAGGAAATTGGCCTAGAACCCGGTGATTCCAAAGAACCTGGGGATCTTGGCCACCACTGCCTCCCAGAACCCCAGGCCCTTGAAATCATCGCTGGAGCATCATGGTGTGCTCCACATGGCTCTGAGGGTGGAGGCCCCAGCCCTGTTCCTGCTGCTTGAGACCTCATCCCTTTCAGGAGTGTGGAGCTGCCTCCTCCCCGCGCCTTGCCCAGGGGCACAGCAAGTCTGGAACAGCTGGCACCCAGCATCAGTCCCGCCATTTGACCAAAGCGCTCCTATGACTCCCATGGACAAGGTGATATCGGAGCCCTTTATTATCTCACAACCCCAGCAGGTTTCTCCTAAGCCTAGCAGGCTTCTAGATTTTTACTCTGCTCCTGGGGAGGCTACATTTTTCCACTGTACTCATATAGGTTTGTAATCCACTTTATTCTTCTGCAAGCAGACATTTTTAATCCAAAGAGAAAATGCTGAGTTCTGAACTTTTCTCTAATTTCAGACAGCCATTCCTTTTCAAGGTCACTTTTAGGGTGTCCACTGCACCAGTCAACCCCCTTTAATAAAAAAAAAAACAAAAAACACCGCCACCACCAAAAAGCCCTACCAACAACAAACCTAAAGACTTGTATTTTGGGCCTAAATTGCTTTAAAACAGATGAAAGAGCAGACGTGCCAGATGTGTTTTTTTTAAAAAAAAGATTAACAAAGTGGTTATGGAATGGTACCCAGCCACAGCCAGCTCCATTTCCTGTATTTAATAGAAGAAAGATTTACTGAAACTTGTCCAGGCTGATCTTCTGATTCGTACATATAAATAAATAATGTATAAATAATTTGTTCCTGGTGGAGCCCTTGCACGTCAAGGCAGATGTTTAGATAGTGTTGCCAACTTTCTCTGATAGCACAAAACTGAATGCCCCAGCCCTGCCCCTTCTCTGAGGCTGTGCCCCATTCACTACATTCCCCATCCTTGCTTGATTTCTCTGGGTTGGGCCAGAGTAGGGGTGGGAGGAGAGGGCGAGAGTTCTAATTGGGGGATGCAAGTTCTGCGGCAGGGCCAGAAATGAGGGGCTCAGTGTGCAGGAGGGGGTTCTGGGCTGGGGCAGGGAGTTGGGGTCTGGGAGCGGGTGTAGGCTGTGGGCTGGAGCCGGAGAGAGGGGTTCAAGGTATGAGGGGAGGGTTGGGCTGGAGCAACATTTTGGGGAGGCTGAGAGCACTTGGACTGGGGGGTGTGGCCTCTGAGGTGGGCCTAAGGATAAGGGATTTGGGGTACCCCAGCGGGCTCTGGGCTTGGGGGTGCCAGAGCTGAGGCACAGGTTGACCTTGGGTGGCTATCGGTCAGCATTTCAGAGAGGCTAAAGCAGACTCTGTGCAGCAACCCAGAAACTGCCAGGAGGGTGAGGAATGTTAGTAGACTCCATGCGTTGTTCTCACCCACAGGGACCATCCCCACAACTCACCCAAGCAGCCATTGCCTGATTCCCAGCCAATGGAAGTTGAGAGCTGGTGGATGCTTCCTGGTTGCAATGCCTGCCTCAGCTGTCCTGCACCACTGACCGGGTGTTCCAGTTGAAACCAGACACCTGGTCACACTAGTTTGTGGTCAAGTTAGAAAATTCTGAGAATAAGTATTTGTAAAGAAAATGGTGACCGCCTAGTAGAAATAACATCAGCAGTAATGACAGAGCCTTTTGCACAAGAGTCCTAGGGAGTGATCGTACTTACAAACTTCCATTGACTTCAGTGGGCTTTGAAGCAGGGCCTAAATAAGGATTCTTCTTAGCTTAGGTGGCACGTGATCAGAGTTTATCACCAAATTTGGTCCCTGGTTGGATCACCCTCACCTGCTCCCATGCCCCAACTTTTTGACATCTTGACCTAAATGTTTTTGTACAGCACTTGTATAAAGCAACATGTGGCATGCTTTTGAACTGGATTAAATGGGTAGCATATATTAAACCTGACTGGCTCCTGGGTGATGAGATCAGTTATTAATTTATTTTGTAATATTTGCTCATGTTTCCAATACACTTAAACAGCCGGTTCAAGTGTATTGTGCTTGTTCAGTGTGAGGTAACGTAAAAGAAACTGGTGGGTTTTAAGAACTTTCCTAAAGTCATGCCCTTTAGTGGTGCTGCAAGTTGAGCACCTAGAAATTTGAGGCACCAAAAATCATAATTTCTGGTGCAGTAACTCTAGTATCTTCACATGTTTGCTGCTGTTCATCAGTTCTGCAGTGTGGCATATGTATCTAGTTTTTGCAGCACCTGTGATTGAAATCTTGAAATCAGTGACAGAACTACCAGTCAGAACATGAAATTATGATCAGTGTCCCCTTATTTCCATTTAAGCTGACATCAAAGGCAAATCTGGCAGTCTGCCTGGTTCTGGTGCCATTTCAGATTATCTGTGTTCTGCACAGTATGCTGAATTCCAGGCCACGCTATCACTGTGTTGTTTTAAATTCGAGATTGGAGGCAATATTGTAACTTTGAAAAAAATTCTAGTAACCTGAAATTATCTGCAAAGGTTTTCCTAAAAATTTGATCCAAATTCAACTTTGCCTTTAAGTAAATTTGTAAAAATTTAGCTCGAAGGGGAATTTCTGTAAAGTGAAGGAAATGAAAATGGGCTGTACGCTGAACAGGCCTGTTGGATCATAACTTTAGGACACTTGAAACGCCGTGTGTCCCTGATTCAGGAATACCTGTGGTTCAGACCCCAGCAAGGGTGGAGGGAGCAGCTGGGGAAATGGCAGCGCAGCAAAGCACTGGTTTGTAGGCTTTTTCCTCACCACTCCCTTAATGACAGGGTGTATAGCGGGGGGTGCAGAGCTGTGTGTGCGCCCCTGGGAGCAGGGTGCCGACTAAGCACGCCGCCCTCTCCTTCCCTCCCAGATACGCCATACCCTCACCTCTGGCATGCTTCTGCACCCTCTCTCCTTCCTTCCAGCTCTTGCATGTCCACCCCAGTGCACACCTAAATCCCCGCTCCCAGGCCCCCACACCATCACCCCGCTTACAGTGTGCTCCTGTGCTTCCAGACCCCACATTCCCATGTGCAGCCCCCTTCATTATGGCAAACAATCCTGGTCCAGAAAATTCCATACTCCAGCCTACTTTAGTTCCCCAAGTTGTTAGATTGAAGAGTTTTAAGTGGATTGCTACTATTGCTGTAACCCTGAGAACGTAGGTCTGGTCAGAACTTGGGTGCTGTCTAGTGGCAAGATCCTGAATCTCGTTTGTGCTGATTGGGGCACTCACTCTGGAAGAATGGGAACGGTTTTATTAGATATGCAAAAATATCAGATGACGCATTGAGCTACTTGCCCTTACTGTTTGAACCAGGATTTTTTTAAAATACTGTTGGAACTTGTCTACACAAACAGATTTTACTTCTTTAGAAAATAAAAGCAGTAAGATTCTCCTAGTGTAGATGCATTTATACAAGCATAGCTCTTCTTCAACAGGAAGAAGAATAAACTATACCAGTATAAGGCATACTAGGAAGGGTTGTACAAATTTTACCTATTTAGGTAAAAATCACGCCCCTAACTGAAACAACTGTATGGCTACACATCTGTATAAAAAGTGTAGAACAGGCCTAATTTCATTTCCTGTTATCCTGCATATTCTGTTTGTGCCTTCATCTCAGATTAATTTCATTGTGTTGCATGTGAGCTGAGAGTGCCCAGATGTACATTGAGACATACTTTCAAACTAACTTGTTTTTATCTCTTTTGATAAGTACTGTTGATACTGGGCCATGTCCACCTTGTTGAATAGACCTTGTCAGCTTTGGCCCTCCCTGTTACTGGGACCCCACTCTTTTAAATACCCCTCTGAAACCTCCCCCCCTCCTCACTCATGCATCTGATGAAGTGGGTCTTTGCCCACGAAAGCTTATGCTCCAAAATATCTGTTAGTCTATAAGGTGCCACAGGACTTCTGGTTCTCGAAGCTACAGACTAACACGGCTACCTCTCTGATACTTTCAAACTTACACCAAGCTCCTCTTCAGGTCTGAGCTCCATTAAAGCTTGAAAGCTTGTGTCTTTCACCATCAGGAGTTGGTTTAAAAAAAAAAGACGTTACCTGTGCCACTGTGTCTTTCTAACATCCTGGGTTATGGCTACAACAATACTGCATGCAGGGATGTATGTTCTTCAGTTACATCTGCAGAATTTGTAGGTGGATGTAATTCCAGAAGCTGTTACTTGTGTGGTCCAGTGGAATTCTGATTTGTACAATCACTGGTCATTATAGGGATCAGCTGGTGGTTCTACCCTATATATTTAAAGTTCTGTAATTAAAATTGTATGTGTGGAGTCTGCAACACCAAAATACAAAGCACAATTGTACACAATCTTTGCCCTAAAAATGTTCTGTCTTCAGTAATCTTTGTTCTCTAGAAAACATCCAAGTATATAAACTTTTGTCTTGTTTTGTTTCTCTTATTTACAGGTATCAGTATTACTTACAAGTGAAGAAAGATGTTCTTGATGGTCGATTGCGTTCTTCGTTGGATCAGGGGATCCGGCTAGCTGGCTTAGCTGTGCAAGGTAAAGTTTAATTGCCTGGTAGACCTCTTCCAAAATTGCTCTCTACATTTAATTTCAAGTGTTCATTTGACACTAATTAGGCCCAGTCCAACTTGTGGTAAGGCTCATTAGTCTTTTCATTGACTTCAGTAGGAGTAGGATTGAGCTTCTGATGAATTACTTGTACGTTCAGTGTAGAATGACGGATTGGATCGTAGGTGACATTTAAACATTGTTCTGATCCATTGTTGCATTTTCTGGTTTAACAACAAATCTGAATTCTTCTTTCAATAATAGTCAACTGCTTTGCAGAAATGATGGGAGCTGTTTTTCAAATTCTGTTTTCAATGTAATTCCATTTCAGTCAGAGTAATTGCAGCTTTAATTTTTCCTTTAATTAAAATTTCACTTTTTTGTATCGTGGGCACTTTCTATTAGAAGTGCTATAGAGTGCATGTTAGTGGTTATTGTTATGTGGATTGTTGTTAATTTATAGCTGTTTATTGTTGCAATTTTAGTCTGAGCCTAGTAAAGAGAGAGACCAAAAGAATACTTGTAATACAGAAAAATAAATATGCTTTAGATTAGAATGTCTGACTGTTTAGTTCTAAATACACCTTTAATAGTCAGAATTTCAGAGCCTGATCCAACAGATGTGCTTTCTGAAAAGAATACAGATGTTCAGATCAGGGAGTTGTATGTACAAATAATATTTAGGACATAGTTACTGACTTGTCATAAATGAAAGATTTTGTGGTACAGCAGGTGCCTAGACATTTTTTAAACCTGTTTTTACGTGTGACCGTCCTGTCTCTGCTGATTTGTGGAGCATTCTGTTTGCTGAAATGAAATTTGTGGCTTTCTGGAACTTCCACTTTTGCATGGTCTAGTGGTTGGAACAAGCAGTATAGAATGTGTGTACTACACGTGACAGCCACTGACTTGCCCAAAGGCCTTTGCAAGTCTCGTGTGGACTGATTTTTCAGAGCTGCTGAGTATCTTCCATCTCTGCTGACATCAGTTGGAATTATGGATTCTCACTGCCTTGAAAATCAGGTCATTAACTTATTCTTTGCCTCAGGTTAGGAATACTAATATCCACCAGTACAGAGCACTTTGAAAGCTCAAGATGAAAGCTGTGGAATAAGCAAATAATAGTACAGGTTGAACCTCTGTAATCCAGAACACTCTCACCTGGCACCATCCGTAATCTGGCATGATTTTAGTTAGCCATACTGCCATTTATCATGGGTGTGGCCATGTTTTTCCCATGGTCCCATAAAGTTTGTTTATAGCCACCAGTCCCGGCTCCCAGTGTTCTGTGCTGTTGTTTAGCTCTGATGTACATTTCAATGTCTTCTCAGAGCCCAGTAAGCAGTGAAAGTGTTGATAATGTGCTGGACAATATTGACCTTCTGTGGTCCAGCAAATTCTCTCATTCGGCACTGGTCAGGTCCTGAGGGTGCCAGACTAGAGAATTTCAGCCTGTAGTATTAAAGAAGTTAGTGTCTTTGCCCATTCTGGTAGAAATATCATTGTAATTTCCTACTGGCTATTCAGAAACAAACCCTAATGTTCACTGGTGACCATGACCATGAAATACTTTATACAGTATGATTGAACAGGTATGTCCACCCTGAATTTTGCAGTAAGGTTTAATGAAGTTTGCCTGACGTACAAGGCCAAGAATTGGTGATGGGCAGACACCAAATTGGATTTACACTGTCTCAGTTTGGGACCTTTCCACTGGCTTTCTGCAGGCCTCATTTACCATATAGTTGCCCATTCTCCTGTCTCTACAACTGGTTTGAGTAGTAATCACTTCTTTTGTTGTGCATTTTCAGCATAATCTGTTATCATGATAGACAGCTGCATTGGGCATGTACTCCAATTTTTGTTGTTTTACTCATGACACTTTATAAGTCTCCCTTATCTTTTGCACATGATCCAGTGAAGAGACTTGGAAGACACTGTTAATTTTATGTATTTCATGTCCATTTAGATTCCTCACTTGTGCTTAAGTATAACTTCGTGAGGTGAAAAAAAAAATGAAGCAGCATGTTTGGCATCCTGCACTATGTGAAATTGTCTAAAAGCTTTGCAAGAATGTTTGGCTCGTATGATTTATGGTGGGGATTTCCAACTTCTGCAATACTAGATTGTGTAGATGATGTTTGATCTGGTTCAGTTAAAATCAAATAACTTTCCAGCAAACTCATTCTTTAGTTATAAATTGTTGCATGTTTAAAAAATAGATACAAATGTGGCTTTTTTTTTGTTTTGTTTGGTGGTGGCAGGGGGGTATTAAAAAAGCATTTTAGTTTTAGCAAGCGCTTTCAAAACCGTGTTATTTTAAGAACATTTGAACAATAACAATCTATTGAGTGTTGCATGTGGATGACTAAGAGTTATGCTGTGAGTGCCAAGTTTGTTTCAGCTCCTTAATGGATAGAAATGGAAAGGGGGAAAATAAGAGGGAATTCCTAGGATGAGGGAATAAAGCATTAGCCTAGCTCACATGGCAGGCGCTTTTGGCTAGTCTGGTATTTTTCAGTCTGGGATGAGAAGGAAAATCCCAAGTTAACATAAACCTGTACTGTTCACTGATATTGTTCATTTTTCGGGGATTTCAGCCTTAAATCTAGCACCTTTCACACAGGTCTTTTATGGTCTTTTTAGCAAAACCTATGTGAAATGTTCAAGGCCTCACTGTACTGTGTGTTAGGAAAGGATGGAAGCTGTGAAAAGCAAAATGCCTACCAGAGGCCACCCCAGTTCTTTCTGGGGCTGTCCGGAGCCAGTGAGGAGTTAGAAGCCCCTGAGTGGGGCACTGCAATCGAGGCTGGCCATGGAACAAGACAAAAGGAGAGGTTCCTTTGTGTACTTGTGCCAAGTCAGTCCTTAACTGTCCGTAAGCCCTTTTCTCAAACCTGGACACTTATTTTAAAAGGTGATTTTTTAAACTGGTGTTCAAAGCCTCAGTCCTATAGACGCTTGGTTTCTGTGAGACAATTCAGACACTGAAAGTAAAGCATGTGAGTCAAAGGTTCGTAGGATTGAGGCTTTAGTATCCGTGGAAAGTGCCATCTAATATGAATAAATGTGATGTTGTTTTTTCCAGCGGATTTTGGTGACTATAATCAGTTTGAATCTCATGATTTCCTCCGAGAATATGTCCTGTTTCCTATGGTGAGTTATTTTTTTCCTCTCTATTTCATGGTTTCCTCTCAGTAATTCCTTTATCCTTTAGAGATGGCATTGTTGATAGTGCAATCAAAAGTTAGGGCTAATTTTTAAATGAGTAAAATAAGCACAAATTTAACCCTTTGTGGGCTCTATTCATGCTTATTTCACCTGTGGGAACAGATTTCAGTAGAATAAATATACTTATTTGAGCAAAGCATAAAGTTATACAGTATTTAACATATTCCTGATGGGAGTCTGTGAGCGGTACTGCAATAAATATAGTAAATCAAGGGATGAATGGACTGGCCCATATTACAAAGCAGTCTCACAGGGCAAAACATGCAGTCCATACTTGAGGAAAAAATTCCACCAAAATGGATCAGCCATAGCCCACATAACAGGTAAAACAGGACTTCAGAGTTTGACCACAGTGAGTGTTCATTAAAAGTTATTCAAATATAAATCTGAAATTATCAATTCTATGTCAGATCATTCTGTTATTCAAGGAACTATTTTATGTCTATTAATAAATTTTGCAGAGAAGTGTAAAACTGCTGCCATAAGAGAGAATCAGATAAAGGGTACCAGCTATGACTCCATACCAATAAGCAACAGATGGGTGAATGGATAACTTTAAAAACGCATTGAGGCTAAACTAGGCTTTTGCTAAAACCAGCCAACAACCACAAAAGTTCATCTCAATCTTCATAAAATTTCAGCAGTTGGGCTCTGATCATGAAATTCTTCCCCAGCTGAAATTGAATGTATGGGGATTGTAAAGCTATAGGCATTATCATCTGACAGCTTGAGTGGTTGAGAAATTGAGCATCGGTCATGTGTGCTGTGAATTCTGAAGTATCTGAGAGAAAACTATAAGTGGGTTGAAGGGGAAATGAGCTTACATAGGGGTAAGAAGCCATATGTTGCATCTGCCACACCAGATGGTATTTAACTTGCGCTGAGCAACAAATGTAGGGTGGCTAGCCGTGCTCTTGTTTTCAAGAGGCCTTTTTTACCATTTACTAGTAGTTTTTTTGGTGTTACTCATTGAGGAGTATTGTTTGTAGGGAAGAGCCAGAGGAAAATGTTGGCCGCATTGTGGATGGAGAGCTGTGCAGTGAATGTACCACTGGATGCTTCCCCATCCCCTTTCAGAGGACTGCATTGCCACTGAGCTTTTACAATACACTGCAATTAGTTTTCTGTCCGCAGAAAAAATACAGATTGATCTCAAATTTTGGATATAAAGCTAAACTTCTTGATAATATGAGAGACTTTAAACCCACTGTTCTGAACTGGGCCTATCAGGTGACACCATTTTTTTTTTTTAAATCTGTTCCTGCCCTCTGTTGTTTAGACTATGTTGTCAGTTTCTGCTTTGGACCTGCCATCACACCGTCTCTTACCTCCCTCCTATGTTGCTGGTGCTACTACTACTATTATATTTATTGTATTCCTGTAGTGCCTATGAGCCCGGTCACAGGCCAGAGCTCCATTGTTCTAGGTCAGGGATGGGGAACAGTCTTTGGCCTGGGGGCCACAGCCCTATAGACAAATCAGACAGATGGGAGAAGCGCACACGCATGCGCGCGCGCACGCGCACACACACACACACACACACACACACTCTCTCTCTCTCTCTCTCTCTCTCTCTCTCTCTCTCTCTCTCACTGATGTGGTCCCCACTATATGAGTGCCAGGGCTATGGAATCTGCATGGGCGGGAGGGTTCAGGAGTAGGCTGGAGGCAGTTTGGGCTTGAGGGAGGGTGCAGGGGCAGGAGCAGGAGCAGGAGCAGGCTGTGGGTAGGTGATTTGTGCAGGAGAGGGATGGAAGGTCTAGGGGGGTGGGGAGTGCAGGAGCGGGCTGGGGCTGTGGGTCTAGGTGAGAAAAATTGTGAGATCTGTAAGGGGAGGGGCAGCACTAGGGTGCAGGAGGAGGGTGTGGGAGTGAGTTGTGGGGTCGGCACAAAGGGGTGGATGAGGGATCTGGAAGGGCAGCAGCAGGAATGGGGTGGGAGTGTGGGGTCAGGATGGAAGGGGGCTCAGGAGCTGTCTGGGGGCATGGGGACTGCGCGACACAGGTGCAGTTTACTTTTGCAGCACTCTTGGATGCGCATGGCGCTGCTCCCCCTGCCTCTTTGCTCCCAGGCACCACTCTCTGCTGGCCTGATTGTCCAGAATTCTGGCCAGTTAGAGCAGCAATAGGAGGCCTGTAGGCAGGCTGCCCAGGCCTCTGCCGCTCCTCCTGACTGGGAGAACAGTGGTGATGCAGGAGAGTCTGGAGCCAATTCCTGCTCTCCTGGCGTCCTGCAGACCCCACCTTTTGGATCCAGACCATGGTTCGTCGGATCCAGCCCCTCAGGGATCTGCACTCACCACAGGCCATATACCCTGAGGGGGAACCCCACGCCTTGGAGTCCAGATCTGGACAAGCTGTGGTCTGGATCTGGACCATAAGCTGGGGGTTCCCCACCCCTGTTCTAGGTGCTGCGTAAGTACAGACATCTTCCAAAGCTGAAGAGATGCATTGCTGCTGCTTCCAACCCAAGCAGCTGCCCTTGGAGCATATTGTTCTCTAGCTTCCACTTGCCTCCTGTTCCCCTTTGTCCCTTCCTCTGGGCAGGCTTAGGTAACATCATAGTAAAAATCCCTACATTAGCGTTGCAGCTGCTGCTGACTGTTGTATGGCTGCCCCAGTGCTGGATCAGTGTTGGGGACATTTGCACAGTTCTTGAGAGTAGATGAGGTCTCAGTGGAACCTTGTTTTCCTGAAAAATAGATGATCACAATGAGCTGATAAATGGGGGAGGGGTGGCGGCATTTGGACTGTATTTGATCTTGTGAAGCTCCATTATGGGTCAATGGCATTTCTTCAGTGAAAAGAACAAAGTAATGTACACAACACCCCACAGGTGTGTGGCTGTGTACAGGCATGTACCAGGCCATTTTTCATTAGCATGCTACCGTATTCACATTTTTCTGTAGCAGAAGCAAATATTCCAGGAAGGCAGCATTGAGCAAGAGACAGGCAGTTTAGCTAAATACAGTACACACAGCCTGGAGGCATATTTTTATATGAATATAATAACTTTTGCGGTTTTGCTAGGTAACTTATTTTCCATTTTTTTTCTTTGATTCTATGACCAGGCTCCCAGTTGATTTCAGAATAAATCACACACCCTTCCACATGTACAAAATGTACAATTTCCTCCTCTATGTGTGCTGAAAACAAGGCAAACTTAACATCCACTTATTGCTGACAGAAAATAGAGAGGTCTTTCTCATTTGTATTTGGGAAGAAATTTTGGGCCCTTCTTATTTTGAATTAACAATCACCTTACTATTTCCATTCCTCCCAACCTTCCAAGATTTCTCTAAAGTTATGGTACCTTGGCTTCAGAAAAAAAATGGGTAGTAAGAAACAAATTCAGGTTTCCATTGCAATCAGAATAAAATACTATCACTTTCCTGTAAGCATAAAGAAATGTGGCAACTTACATCATGGCACTTACATCATCACCATTTGTGGGTTTTGTGTTGTGCTTTGTTTCTTTCGTGATCAGCATCCCTCAATAAACAGAGTGCTCTTGTTTGTGTTCTTACAGGACTGGACTCAAGATGAAGCAATCCTGGAAGATTTGACTCAAAAGGTAGCTCAGGAACATAAAACTCACAGGTGAGCCCCAAGTAAGAGTAAGCCCCTAACCCCAAACTCAGCAGGGAGTCATAGTTTCAGTGGTTTGAGCATTGATTTGCTAAACCCAGGATTGTGAGTTCAATCCTTGAGGAGGCTGTTTAGGGGTTTGGGGCAAATAGTTTGAAAAAAAAATCTGTCAGCGATGGTGATATGTCCTGTTGAGGGGGCAGGGACTGGACTTGATGACCTCTGAAGGTCTCTTCCAGCCCTGTGAGATAGGTATATCTCCATATATTATTTTTTATTTTAAAATTTTAAGATACTGGTCTGGTCTCTTTTCATCAGCCATAGGAAACTGGTCCATATGCAATGTGCCCTCTAATCTTTTGTGTGTGTGGAATAAATTTTGTTATGCGCACTGAGGCACGAGCGAATGTGCACCACGAATAGAAACACAAAACCTAGATGCTGGCATTCTGCTAATCATCTGAATTTCTCCTGAGCAGCTGCACTAGTGCACAGCTTACAGGGTACGCTGACCATATAGTTATTCCTCTGCTGCTTTAAGTTGGGTTTTTAGATAGTCTGTACAAAAAGTTAATCAGTTTGTCACAAAATTTTGCAAATATGAAACAGCTCTAGTTGCAAGTCGTTTTGAGACACTGGAGTAGAAAATAACTTTGTCATGCAGGTTGTGCCTTTCTAGGATTGTCCCATGCTTTCTACCTCCTACTAATGACTATATAGATAATAAACCAAAAGTCCATCCCATCTGGATAAGTGATGATCTGTTTTAATTGTATTGTGTATTTTCTTCAGAACCTCGGTAGTATGTAAAATGAGTCGATCCTGACTATGCTGGATCTGCTGCTTTTGGCTTTAAGGTGGTTTGTTATCTTGAACAATTTCTTACTGTCTTATATTTTAATTGTAGTGGCATACCAGCAGCTGAAGCTGAGCTTCTGTACATCAGTGAAGTGGAACGTCTTGAAGGATTTGGACAGGAAAGTTTCCCTGTGAAGGTATGGGGCTATATTTACTATTATATATGTAGCCATCTTACAACCTCAATTTAAACAAACGAAGAAAAAAGACACCATGGCCGTTTCTACACAGGCCACTTTCTTCAAAAGTGGCATGGTAATATGCGGCCCGAAATATGCTAATGAGGCATGCGTGCAAATTCCCCACACCTCATTAGCATACAGTCATGTGATTTAGAGTCCGGAAAACCGTTCTTCCGGACCCCAAAACACCACGTAGAAGCACAGCCCCGGGGGAGCTTCTAGAAGGAAGTGCTTCTTCCAAAGGCCCCTTCTTCCTGAAAAGTTTTGGGAAGAAGGGGCCTCTGGAAGAAAGACTTCCTTCCGGAAGACCCTCCAGGGGCCACGCTTCTAAACGGCATTTTGGAGTCCAGAAGAATGGTCTTCTGGACTCCAAATCACGTGACCATATGCTAATGAGGCATGGGGAATTTGCACCCATGCCTCATTAGCATATTTCGGGCCGTGTATTACCATGCCACTTTCAAAGAAAGTGGCCTGTGTAGAAACGGCCCGTGTGTTATAGAGTGATGTATATAACTCATGTTATTGTAAACAATATGGCTACATCCAAATGAAGCATGAATCTGGTCATCTACCAGAAGATAGAGAGAGATTCTGATAGATGAAGGATTCAAAATCTGGACATCTTAGACCTGATTGTTCACTCTCTAGCACCTTGAGTGCGTATGTGTAAAGTTAGAGAAAAGCATTACCAAATTGGAGTAGTAGAATTTTAGATCCATTTTGTGTAGTGGTAAATGACTGAATCAGCAGTACAGCAACGAAGAATCAAGCCACCTGATTTTATCCCAGCTCTGCCATTGACTTGCTGAGTTACTCTTGGAAAAAGTCACTTAACCATTGTACAATGATCCCTCAATGCGTGATTTTGAGTTGTGCTTAACTTACACTAACGCAACTTAAGTGCAACTCAAAATCTCGCTTCCCCCCCAACCCCAACTCAAACCCCCCGCCCGACACGGCCCCGGTTCAAACACCCCTGTCCCAAGCGGCCCCTGTTCAAACACCCCCTGTCCCACTTTACCTCCACCCCACGTGGCTCCGGCTTACCACCCCCTACCCCGGCGTCCAGCTCTGGCTGTACCCATGGATCAGATGCACTGACATCTAAGCTGCTTAAACTGAGTCCCCGGGTATTTGCACCTATCAAAATGGAAGCCCATTTAAAACTAGTCTGAAAAATCTGTCTCCAGGAGGTCGCGTGAATTGTTTAAATCCATATAGGATGAATTCAAATGCAGGAATTTCAGACTCTGTCTGTAGCCCCAGAAGACTCTGTCTAGCGTTTATTCTGCTAGAGCACACTAATTTCTCTTGTGTTTCTCCATACAGTCATCCTTTAGCCACATGACTTACATTCATGAGAAACTTATTTTGAATTACTGTGTCAATACTCTGAAAATAAGAACCAATTGCTATACAGGTTGGGATGTTTTTGATTAGCTAACCTACAGATAAACACCTGAATTCCTGATGTGGTGTATATCTTAGGAGATGATTTTGAGTAAACATTTTATTGTAGTTCCATGGGCATTCTTCATGTAAAACCTGTTTCTGTATTAACTAACAAATTTTATGTGGCTCTTGTGCAGGACAATCATGGAAATGACATGCATCTTGGCATTTTCTTCATGGGAATCTTCATAAAAAATAGAATTGGAAGGCCAACAGTAATATACAGGTACCATCAAGAGAGTTCTGCCTTTAGATTGAATCCCTTATTACAGGATGCAGTGCTTTTTTCCCCTGGTGACTTAGGCATCCCATGTGGCTTCAATGTAACTATTTCTGAGTACAGTAGTACTTGGTTGGCCTCTTGGCCATAAGAATCTGTGCAGTACAGTCTGTGAATGGGGATGATGGCTAGAGAGGCAAGGGACTCTCACGTACACTTGAATTGCTTGTGAGATTTTGATGTCTGTCGTCTTTCCCCCTTGCCTTTCTAGGATAAGCTTGTGCTTAATTCAGTTCTTTTCTTTCATCAGAAAGCAAATACATTAAACTTCAGAGGGGACTGCCAGGTGTGCGCCACTGCCTTATGCGGATTCTGGAGCACCTCCTGGCTTGCAGTGGTTTCCATTATATGTAGGTTTTACAGTATGGTTCAGTGGCTGTCAGCATTCCCATTATACAAATAATTTTGGAGATTATTTACGTGTCCCAGTAAGGATAAAGGAGCTGAATTTTAGGCTCGTTTTTGAAACTAAAGATCCTTGTCTTTTGTGTATGCGTGGCACTATGCTCATTTACAGAGCTATTTACAGTGTTGTGACAACTCCCCAGAGGAAACTAGATTGAAACCAACTCATTTTGCGTAGGACACTAAGCAGCCTTCGGATAAACAGTTTCTGAGATCGGAATCTGGTAAAGCGATGTCTGAATTTAAATCTGGCCCTGATTTATCTCGTTATTGGATTTCCCAGTGTTGCTAATGCAAAATATGAGCATCTGGCCAAAGAACTGTTTTATTCGTTGCAATTATTGTTTACATTTTGGGATATTTGTTACTCTATCAAAAAAGACAAACGGAGAAGAAATTGTGATAAAAAGCTTTGAGTCAAATTCTTACTTCTGGACAGTGACACACTCATGTTGATTTTAGAGGAGACCGATTTAACCCTTTTTAAAAATTGTTGCTGTGGTTTCATGCGTTATTTTTGTTCATTACATTGTGGTTTATCATTCTAAAATGACAAACTATACAATTGGTTCTAACTACTGTTCTTGGTGTGTGAATGCTTGTATACAGCTCCTAGTAAAACCGATGTTTTAATGCGTCATGCTGTAGTTTTAAAAACAAGTAGAAGTCCTGTGGCACCTTATAGACTAACAGATATTTTGGAGCATAAGCTTTCATGGGCAAAGACCCGCTTCATCTGACTCATGCATCTGATGAAGCGGATCTTTGCCCACAAAAGCTGATGCTCCAAAATAGCTGTTAGTCTATAAGGTGCCACAGGACTACTACTTTTTTTTTTTTTTTTTTGAAGATAAAGACAAACACGGCTACCTCTCTGATACTGTAGTTTTAAGACAGTGGTGGGAGCTTTTTTCAAATACATGAGTATTTATTTTAAAGGGTTTGTTATTTTTTTCCACCATTACCAAGGCTTCTTGAAAATGTAGGTTACAACAAGACAACGCTCAGATTTAAAAAAAAAAAAAACAAAAAAAAAAACTATAGGTGTCCACTGAAAATGCAGGTATCCTTGTTTGTCCTGTTTCAGCATGCATTCCTGTGCATGCCAGGATGTATCCACCTACATTTTTCAGAAGAGCAAGTGAGTTCCATCCCCAAGTTTGCATGTGATGGACACACAGAACACAACTAACTAGTTGTGAAAAGATCATAATTTGGATGTTAAATAACCTGGGAGTCACTGGAGGAAAGAATAAATTAACACATGGTGCATTTCAAAACAAAAAAAAAGTGGTGTTTTTTGCTTTTCTCTGTACATATAATTTATTTGTGACAAACTGGTCTGTGACTCTACCCTGGATTAGCCTGCTGTGGACTGTGTGTGTGGGCTCTGTTGATATTGGTGGGCTTCAGTCACATTTCGAAAAGGACTCGATCAAAAGCTCATTCACAAACTGCCGTGTTTTAGTGTTTATATTACCTATGCTGACAGGGGGGATTTTCCTATCAGCGTAGGTTACCTGCCTTCCGAAGAGGTTGATGGAAGCATTCTTCTAGTTTGGTTGCTGTTTATTCATGAACACTGGATTAATTACATTGCTCAGTGTATGGGTTTTTCCCCCAGCTAACAGCGTTAAAGCAAACTAATTTTCTGGTATAGATGAAGCCTTAATGTCAAAAATTTGTTAAGAATTTTGGGGAAAAACGTTCAACAAGAGCCAACTGCCAACTATCGGAGGGGTAGCCGTGTTAGTCTGGATCTGTAACAGCAACGAAGGGTCCTTATAGACCTTACAGACTAACAGAAAAGTTTTAAGCATGAGCTTTCGTGAGCACAGACTCACTTCCAAAACCAGCATCTTATGAAGTGAGTCTGTGCTCACAAAAGCTCATGCTCAAAACTTTTCTGTTAGTCTATAAGGTGCCACAGGACCCTTCGTTGCTGTAACTGCCAACTAGTCATAGTCAAACCAAAACTAAATTGACACACTCTGCAATACAGTTTACAATTAAGCATTCAAATATTTCAAATGGTATCTCTTACAGTAACCCTCAACACTGTTTTTTTTTTTTTTTTTGAAAAAGAAATGGCTTTTTCTTTAATCACAGCACATGATTTTTTTGCTGGCTGTGTTTCGTCTCATTGAAGAGCTAGGGAACATTTCTCACGTAAAATGAGCCTGCCCATAAACTAACACATTCCGAACATGCCTGTGAAATGTTTGACTGCGTGTCTTGGCAAAGTCAGCAGCATTTCTTTTCTACAGGTGGAATGATATTGGGAATATAATACATAATAAGTCTTCAATCATCGTGGAGTTGATCAACAAAGAAGAAACAGTGCTCTTTCACACAGTAAGCAATTTACCTAAACATTATCAACTTTACAGTATAACAAGCTGAACTTCAAGTCACACTGTCCACATAGAGCCGTCCACCTCACTCCACCTGTATTTAGAGGGCGGCAGTCAAAATTTCAGTCTTGTCATCTGCTCACCCTTTCCAACATGCCCAGCACCTGTATTTGAAGAGTGAATAGAATTGATTTTGCACCTGTTGATGAATGGAATGCCTTCTGGGTAGCCTAAAATACATTGCATTGGGATCTCTGTTTACATAACTGGTGGGGTTTTCGATGCAATGTTCTTGCCCCTTCTCCACACTTGGTGCTGTCATAGCTGCAGCAGTGTGAGCAATGGTGGAGCCCTGACATACTCTCTGGAGCTCTAGAAGTTCCTGTGCAATGGTGTGAGGAAACTGCAACTCCATATAACTCCAGAAGAAAGCTGGTGTGTAAATTACACAGCCTGGCTGTAACAGCTCTTCTGTGTTTTTTATTATTCACTGTGATTAGCAGCAAGGTGGCAGCATGCAAAGACATGCTGATGTATCAGTGGTCCAAGGTGTGAGGGTACTGCACGTAATTCTTGGCAGCTGACACTCTGTCTGTCTGTCTGTCTGTGTCTCCCCCCTTAAGGGCATTGTTGCTGTTGAAATTTTTAGAACATGTTTGATTGCTGAAATCAATTCATTGTAGCAGCAGCAGAGTAAATAATCAGATGGCTTCCCCAATTTTTCTTCTTATGTTTTAAAGGATGATATTGAAAATGCAAAATATATTTCACGGCTGTTTGCTGCAAGGCATAAGTTTTACAAACAAAATAAAATCTGCACAGAGTGAGTACACATCCTTTAAATATCTTTTTCAATACACTGCACTGGAAGTGTTCTGATTTTTGTCTTGTCTCATTTAAGAATATAATTGTGCCAGTTAGTCTTTACTCTCTCCTTTTTATACCAAGATACAGTGAAGGAATGATTCCTGTGCCACATGAGGCCTGTGTATCACTTAAGTCTATTTTGTTTGCTCAGTAATGCGTAGGTCTGGAGTTGGTTCTATGCATAAAGGCAGATTTCACTTTAACAGAAAAGGAAGGGGTGAAACTTAGGTTGCATAGTGTATGGATGAAGGCCTGTTCATTAGCTGCAAATATGTCTGAGCATATATCTACCTGCTGAGTGGAGAGCTGGGATTTTTAGTATGATATTTTCAGACTATAGGTATATAGCAGTGACACACACAGTGAATTCTTTGTAAAATATACAATACACTGATTGATTATTTAACTGCAAAACTGCAAAGAAGCTCCTATCATCATCAGTTCCATTTACCCTGATGAACATCCACCTGCTCTGCTGGGTGTTGTCATCTGTTGGAAAATCGGAGGCCAAAATAATGGAAGGCAAGACGGGAAATGTGTGGAGTGTGTGCATACCCATGGGCGAGCATAAAATAAAATTTAAAATGGAGTGAGTGGACGGGTGATGGAGAGCGCTCTAAATGTGACCACTGCCTTATCACTCCTAGGAAAACTTGCAGCTGATCAGATTTAAAATGCTATCTGCTATTCTCCGGAGTTGGCCATGTTTCCAGTATTTATTTATTAGTAGAAATCTGTACTTTCACAATGCAATGTTGTAGATTAAATTTAAGCTTCAGATACTGTCCCTTGGGAAATGAACAGTAATGGTCAAAAAAGAACTTTCAGCAGATCCTGAAGAGGAGCATAATTCTACTTTGAAACGGTGTACCACGGTCAACACAGCAGACTCTTCTGTTAAAGTAAAGGCTGCTTAACTGCAGACTCATAAGCAGTGGCATTTGCTCAAGTTATATATTCCTTGCCAGTAAGGGGTAGGGCTCAGTTACCATAAGTCTGCTATAGAGAGACACTTCAAATATATAATATCCTAAAAACACTTTTGTCCTCAGCCAAAAAATAATTAGTAAAATAGAGTTGCTGAGAGAAATAAATCGGACTAAAATACAGTTACTATGAAAACTGGTCTTGTGCTTGCAGGAGTCGCTTCTACTATCACCATTACCACCAGTTACATGTATGGATAGCAAGCAACGTATCGCAATGTGTTTTCTAACTGAAAACTTTTCCAAACCTCTGTGTCCTAATGATTCTGTTTATATTTCCTTTGTACCCATTTCCTCCAGCATGATGCACCAGATGAGAAATTTTAAGAGGCGAGATTCCCCCTTTCCTCTCTACATGTAAACTCTGTTTCTGACTCCTCAACATTTCTTTTCTTTCCCCCTTCCTTTTTTAATTACTCTCACTATATATGGCTCCTCCAGCATTTTACATGAGTCTCCTTGCGTTGTCCTTCTTTCACTTGTTTGTCTCTTGATCGATGTGCCCTGACTTTTAGTGATTTGCTATGAGGTCTGTAAGTTGCTCTCTCTTTTTTTTCTGTTTACCGATATCATCCTGAGACCTGGCCCATGTGTCCTCAAGAGACCACTACTTTTTACATTTGTTATTTTTAAAGTCAACATTTATTTTTTCCCCTTGTTTCCAGTTAAGCCAAATGGGATAATGGCCAGGTGGCAGGCTTATTTTGAAATACATCTCATCTGTTCTTAGCTAAGGAACTGAATTGTTTCCATCTTTTAATTTTAGATCTGTGTCTAGATGTGTGTCTATCAATGTGGAATACCTTTCATTATATTAGGCTCTTACTTTCCTCAGCCAGTCTTGAAATCAGAATTTAAACTTGGAAGTGAGATTAGTTCCTAGTATCTTTTTCCAATTTTCCCTGCAGACAATCAAGTTCTCCTCCTCCTATCCGACGGCGGCCCACCTGGAGTAGGTCATCCTTGGTATGTACTATAATGGGGGTAGGTTGGGGGAAGAATTAATACTGGTATTGCTGGTACTGGGATGGGGCAATACATAACATTAAATATTTTCTAAAGTTCAGATATATTAGTCGATTAGACAGCAGCATTCTTGAAACTCATTCCTGCCATATCACCTACAGGAAGTGTGCTCATGTAAAGGGAGAGTATTATTACTCCTAATTCTAAAAATTATAGACATTGGGGCCTTGATGTTTCTACTTGTCCTACAGAAATGGAACAACTTTACTGCAGGAATACAGTTATGTTCAATAGGATTTGTCCTGCAGCCTAAGAAATCTGTCTTGCAGAGTGGGTAGAATTTGAAAGATCCATTACTGTATAATATTGGGACCTGATAAGATAAATACGCCAAAATTGAATCAAAGCATAATTTTACAGTATGCAAATCTGAACCCTTCCTTCATTCTCTGTCTTTCATCACCCTAAAATATCAAGTCTGCAATTAGATAGGGAAATCTTTGTGGTGGGAACTTTATCTTTTTATGTGTTCTGTGAAGTGCCTAATGTTTGAGTAAAACTCTTACGATCAGTACGTGAGTCTGTGATTCAGTATTTTCTTTGTTTTGTAAATCCATGTAGCTAAACAGAGCTGCTTACAATTTTTTACTAAATTTTTTTTCATTGAAATTTTTACAAAAATTATACAAAATTTTCCAGGACATGTTAGCGAATATTATGTGCCATTTTTCAACCAGCTTTTGAGGAAGAACTCCATCCAACCCCCACCCCCTACATTTTTCTCCTGGCACCCTTTGACCACGGTGTCCACTATGCACAGCAGCTGTCCCTGTTTAAGATTGGCAATCCCTGTGTTACAACAAAATCTGTGCTTTTTTCATTGTGTTCCTTCTAGGGATCTGTTCTAGTCCATTTCATTTCAGTGGTGTTAAAAATTGTCATATTTTCCTCTCCAAAAGTTTCCAGTAGCTTTCATGTGTTGGCAGGTTATCTATGTTTTGAACTAGTAGTCCTGCCCAGTTTCCTTTCCAAGAGTCTGTCAGTTTAATCTTACTTCCAGAGAGCCATTGCTATCTGGGTTATAATCATTAAAATATAAAATTCTTATTATATGCTACTTTGCTTTGTGAGCTTGCTGTGAAATATCTACTGTAAGTAAATAAAGGGCCCTTGAATGCCTTTATGATCTGATTCGCCTCATCTTTAATGTAAAGAAAATTCTTCCTCTCCAATATGGAAAATGAAAGTCTACACTTTTAATAGGAAAAATGAATCATGCCGCCTCTGTTTAGATTTTATGTGTAAACATTTGGAAATGAGAATATGGATTGGGAGCAATTAGAAGAGGAATAGGTGATTCTCCTCAAAACAGACTGGTTTTCTCCGTTCAAATGAACCTTCGTAGATTTTTTTTGTAAGAGTAGTTATTCTTTATAGTAATTAGCCTTGCAGACAGCCTGCTTGTGCTGCATACAGCAGCTCTAGATAGCACCATCACTACTCCTTTGTCTTTTATGGTAGCATTATAATAAATCAGTAGGCATAACTGAGATAGTGAAATGGCGTGTCTGGTATGTCTCTGCCATTTGACAAAATGGCCTGGCTTTTTAGTTATATTAAGGCTTATTCACACTGTTTTGGCAGCATAAATTCATTTATACTTTCTTTAAAACCCTTTTATCCTGTTCTATCTTGGTCCTAATGATATGGGGCTAAAAGAGAATTGGGCCTATTAAGCCTGTACCTTTTTATTTCCATTAGGTAAAAGTCTGAAGTCTTTACTCCAGCTAAGCTTCCAGTGACTCTCAAGTGGGTAGAACAAAGCCTTTAACTGGCCGGAGTGTGGTTTTCTTTTTAAACACCCCAGTGCTCCCCGAATTGGATTTCCGATGCCTCCAGGCTTCAGTCTGTTCCCCGACTGTTCAGGATAGACTCTTTTGTCTGGCCTCTCAAAATTCTGCTTTTCCAGTAACAGAGGAGTCCTTGCAGACCAGTCCCACAATAACCTGTGGGATTCAGCTTTTTGCCTATATTCTCTGATATGGATGATGCACTCTTAGCAGGAGACCCCTTCTCTTTTCTGAAGGCTTCCCGCAACTCAGACCTTTGTATGCTTCTTTGGTTCTTACCAGACTAAGTCCTGCTCCTCAGACTGCCAAAAGAACCATTCTTCTGCTGACTAGAGCCAGGCTCTTTGGCACATGCTCATCTGTAACTGGGTCCAGCAGGAGGAATATTTCCTGTTTTCCTCTGGTTCTGACTTCACTTTTCCTCTGCCATATTGCATGCAAGGATTTATATGCCTCACCACAGTCTCTTTCCTTTCTTTTCTATTTCCCTGATCTCACTGAAAATGTAGGCTTAAGCCCAGCCCACTTCCTTTTTGCCATTTAGTGGCTAGTTGTCATTCTAACCATTTATCTCTGCACAGAGGCAAACTGGGTCCCTTCTCCTCTTGAAGCCTTGGACTTGGTAGTTTCCTCTCCTTGAGGAAAGGTGCCTCTGAGGTGCTTCTGCAGCTACACTTGCTCAAAATTGGGGCAGTTTGATGCTCTCTGAACATACCAGTGTGTGTTTATGAAAATTTCTCAACTTAATCACACTTATTACCAAGGTGGCCTCAGTGCCACCCTCCCAACACTTTGCTTTACACATGGACAAAACTTCTGATTATATCATCCATGCTTTGTATTCTTACCTCTAAATAATCTGACTGTTCTAATGCTAAAGTCACCTTGCCACTGATTTCTACCCTATCACTCTGCTAGTTGCAATAGTTATCAGTTGGGGGTTACCCCACTGACTTGCTGCATTCAGGACACCTGTCTGACTCTGAGCCACCTATTCCTCCTTGTGTTTTTTATTTCCTCTTGTTTTTGTCAAAGCCTAGTTGCGAAAATTCTTCAGGGGCAAGAACTCCGGATGAAAAAGTTGAAAAGTAAAGTGAGCGAAGAGTCTTAGTCCTGTTTTCAGAAGTTACTTGTGTTAGTGAGCTTCAGTCCCAGCAATTTCCAATAAGACTAGCTCCTAAATATCTAAGTCACTTTGGGAGATGGGATCTAGGCGCCTATGTCATTGAGGCACTTATGACTCTTTATTCTGTGTCTTTATAGAACTCTGTACACATCTGCAGAACTTGTAAGGCAGGGGATGGGGAATCTGAGGCCCATGGGCCTGATTGGCCTTTTGTTCAATTTCTGCCAGCCCGCAGGGCTGGAGCCACAAGTGCTGGCTAAACCCACTCCAGAGAGGGAACCCATAGTGATACACTGGCTTGTCCCACCATGGGAGGAGTGCCTTGAGCTTTAGCATGGGCTGTGGCCTGCAATTGCTTTTTTTCCATGGATCAATGTCCTGTGACAGAAAAAAGATTCTCCACTCCTGTTATAAGGAAATTATCATTGTTGTGGAAACAATTTGTAATTTCTTCTGTGCTTTGTCTTTGACAACTGAAAAATTTCATCTTCGCAAACAGTTTGCTGAGGCCATTCTATTTCTCTTATTATTTCAGCCACGACAGCACCCATTTATACTGCCTCCGATGCATGTCCAGTGTGGAGAACACTACACTGAAACACACAACTCACAAGGTATTTAGGGTCTACCTTTTTCCTTTCAGAGATCTGCAGCTTAACGTGTCAGCAAAGGAGCCAGTTGTCACCAATGATGGACCCTTGCTGTAGTGATTGTGTGTCATGAATGAGGCAGGGGCTGTAGAAAAGAATAGTCTGGGATACAGCAGGACTCAACTTTACCACAGACATCTCATGCGATGTTGGAAAATTGCTTTCACTTGATTCGCTGGAAGAGGCCATCCTTCTGAGTCCTGTCAAATTTAGGTGGAAGCATAGTCCTATGGTTGAAGCACTTGGCTGACTTTTTTTAATTCCTCCCTGTGCTGCAAACTCCCTTTGTTGCCTTGGCCAAATTATTTAATTTCTTTACATCAGTTACCTGATCAATAGGCTGTTTTGGTTCCTTAGGGGGCATGATCAGCCTGTTCGACTTGCTTAGAGTCCTGGAGACAACAGATAGGTCCCTCAACATAAAATCAGTTACAGCCCTAGAGAGACCTCCCCTTTCACAATCTATACCTGTTGGGGAGGGGAAACAGCACATCGAGAGGAGACCTAAGTGACTGTTCAATGGTACATTAACTCTGGGCCTAGTGCTGCCAGTGGTGGGATGTGTCTTTAGCTGTGAGCATCTGTGAACCTTCTGAGCTGCAAGTGGATGGAGTGGGGGAGAGAGAAAATTCCACAACCACTTCCCTGCCCTTAGGAACCTACTGGAAAGTCTGGAGCTGAATCATTCCAAAGCCTGTACATGACTTGAATCTAGAATTTAGGTTCAGCCAATTATACAGACAGGGTTCAACCTCCCAATGTTCCTGCATTATTGACGTGTTTGTTTGAATCTGGTGTTTTGTTTTGATCCCATTTTTGACAAATTAACAAGTTACCACATGTATTTTACATTATTTTATTTATTGTTTTATTACATTACATTATTATTTCCGTTATTATAATATTACAGCATTTGGGTCTTTTGTGGGGGACAGAAAAAGCGCAACGGATTCTGCAATGAGGTAAGATGGAGAAACGCTTAGGGTCTTGGTAAAATAATCTGAAAGGCCACTCTGGAGACCACACATCCTGTACACACGCTGCCTCTTAATCACTGGTCCAGAAGACATTTGAAGTTTTGTGGTTACATTTAAGCAAAGCGTTGAGGATGATGGCATTGTATGTGCCTTTATTGATTAAGGTGTCTTTTTCTTTATCTCTACTGTGTACAGACAGCATTTTCCATGGAAATGAAGAAACATTTTATTGTCGATCTCAGACCAGCTTGGACAGGTGTCCAGTGGACTTCAGTTACTTAAATGGTAATGGGCCAAATGGCAGTATGTGCAGTGCCCACAGCATGAACTCCCTCAACCGTTCACAGAACTTCGTTCAGGCATCTCCTGTGTCCTCCAACCTCAGCATTCCAGGAAGTGATATCATGAGAGCAGACTACATTCCCAGCCATAGGCATAGTGCAATCATAGTGCCATCCTACAGGCCAACGCCAGACTATGAAACTGTTATGAGGCAAATGAAAAGAGGGGTTATTCACATGGATAGCCAAAGTCAATCCCTAAGAAACCTCAATATTGGAAACACACATGCATACAACCAACCGGAAGACTTAGTTTACAGCCAACCTGAGATTCGAGACAGACATCCCTATAGTGTTCCTTATGGGCCACCTGGTGGTTATAACAAACCTGTTGCCCCATCTGACCAAATGAATCCCAGTAATGCTGTGCAGAATAAGACAGCAGCCACTGCCATATCCCACACAGTTAGCACACCAGAACTGGCTAACATGCAGCTGCAGAGCAGTCAAAGCTATAGTACTGCCCATATGTTAAAGAACTATCTTTTCAGGCCACCTCCTCCATATCCACGTCCACGTCCTGCCACCAGCACACCTGACCTAGCGAGCCACCGTCATAAATATGTCAGTGGCAGTAGCCCTGATTTGGTTACTCGGAAGGTTCAGCTCTCAGTGAAGACATTCCAAGAGGACAGCTTGCCAGTAGTTCACCAGTCACTCCAGGAGGTTAGTGAGCCCCTCATGACAGTCAAACATCATGCAGCTTTGAACAAGCGCCATAGTTTGGAGGTGATCAGCAATATGGTACGTGGTATAGAAGCTATGGCTTTAAAGACTTTAAATGCACCTCTGCCACGTCGGAACACCTTGCGAGAGCAGGTGCAGCCAGAAGAGGCTGTGCAGATGGATCACACAGTTCAGCCGCTCCCTTGCTACCATCACAAGAAGACGTTCTCCACTGCCACGATGCTCATACACAGCAGTGAGAGTGAAGAGGAAGAAGAAGCTGCAGAATCCGTGTCACAGATAACAGCACTCCATGAAAATGTGGAATATAGTGCTCAGTTGCAAGCTGCTTTGGCTAGAATACCAAACAAACCTCCTCCTGAGTATCCTGGGCCAAGGAAAAGTGTTAGCAATGGAGCCCTGAGGCAGGACCAAGCAAACATTTCAGTGGCTATAGCAAAGGCCAAGGCAATGAGGCCAGGGCCTACCAAGGCCATTAGCGTGTCTCGAACTGATCAAATGACATTAAATGGGTCCTCACTTGGGCCGTCTATCTCAGAGCCTGACCTCACGAGTGTCAAGGAGAGGGTGAAGAAAGAACCAGTGAAGGAAAGGCCTGTATCCGAAATGTTTTCTATTGAGGATAGCATCATAGAAAGAGAGATGATGATGAGGGTAAGTGTCTTTCTCGAATGCCGCGGTTTCTTTTGAACCAAAGAACCAGCCTGTTCTTGTAGTATCCTGAAATACACACTTGAAAAATGTTACACATCTAAACAATGAGGAGCATAAAAGCCTTCTGCAGAGGAGAAGAAAGAGTTTTTGGCAGTCATAGGATTAACTGGAAGGTAAGAGTGAATTAAAAAATGCAGGGTCTGGTTCTCCATTGGCTGACTGATTTGTGCAGTGACTTAGACCTGTGAAATGTGGATGGGTTTGCAACATCATCACCAGTAGAAGTGGAGAATTCTGGTTCAGTAGCATATTATCCCCATTTTACAGGGTTACAAAGCAAAGCCCTGTATAATATGCAGTGTTCGTGTGGAGAGTACAAATCATGACATTTAGATGGCTTGTCACTTAGGTTTGCTGCTTCTACAGTGATGTAGCATATGCTTAGCCTAAAATTCTGCTTAATTTATGGGACTGAATTTCATGAGGAATAAACTCTGGCAGTAGACTTGGGATGGCTGATTTTCTAAACTAGTGACATGAGGCACAACAAAAGGAACAAAAAAAAAAAGCAGTCCTGTAGCACTAACATGGCTACCTCTCTGAAACAAAAGGAACAGTTCTGCTAACTTGAAGAAGTAGAGATGCTGGGGTTTTTTTCTTTCCCCAAAGTATGGGGAGTGGGAATTCTAAAATCCTTAAATGGGAATCCTGGTTTTCTTAGAACAGACAGACAATACTTACTCAACTGCATTTTTCTGCACAGCTGCATACTACAGCAGTTTTCAAATGAATGTACTAGCCTACAACACTCAGTTAATGAATTATGTACAAACCTGGCAAGCTCTGTGTTTAAAGGGGTTAAACTGATGAGTGACTGTGAAATTCTATTTTTAACAATTTAATTTAGACATTCTGCGCTAGACATGTCTTTTTGAAGAGACATAGTATTGATTGTCCCCTCTCTTCTGCTTGTTGTAGGAATACATAATATGTTCCCTGAAATATAATATAATTGGACAAGTACAAAGCTGATCTTCCATAGATCTAAATGAGTGTCAGCAGGGAAAAAGTGTAAAAAGTGTCAGAATTTAAGGACTTATGTGCTTAATTGTAGAAACTGAATAGTCCTATTTTAGTCAAATTAAGCTTGTGCATATTTCTTTTTCAGGATGGGTCCTAGAGCAGAAGAAATGTTGAATTCATTTACCTTAGTGTGATGTCCAGTTCTGATTCTTGGGGTCAAGGTCTCAAGGTAGACCACAAAGCTGTATGATAGAGGTTATGTTAAAGTTATTTCTAATTTTTTTGCTTACAAAATATAACCTCTCCCACACAAATACTGCAGTAGTAAGTCATATCAAATGAATAGCATCCCAGAATACATTCAGTCAAACTGTCTGAATTACATTTTTTTCTTTCTTTCAGATATGAAGTGATCAATGGAATATGCATTGAGTTAATTGTCTTCCTTAGCAATAGCCAGCCCAAGGAATTCAAAACAAATGAGAGAGAGTGTGTTAGCTACCTAGCTAGTTATAAGCGTTTTGGACATTTGATGGGGACAGGGAAACAAAAAAGCACAAAGCATTGTGAGGCTGGGCACAGAAGATTCTGGACCTTGGGGCCTGGTAGAGAAAAGCTTGTGGTATTATGTCAAAGGGTGGCAAAATAATCTAAAGAACATCTCTTCTGGATAGCCATTCTCTGCTAGATCATCTTTGCTTACCCCAGCAATGCTGTGTGCAAGCGTGTGCACATTTGTTCGTTCGTTCATTCATTCCTGCTTGCTTTTTTGGAAGATGGAGGTTGTTCTCTTTTTATACTTGTATTGCCTTTAAAATGGTTTCCAGCTTCATTCAGGAATCAGATGACATTTCCACCTCTTGGGCATTGAAAACTGTGTATCTGCTAGCCCTTTGTGAATTAAGCCCGTAAGCACAGTATTAACCCTCTTCACTTTATGACATTCTATTTTGTTAAAGATAGCAATTTTTATGATGCTTTCACCATAGCAGAAAACCAAGCAGAAATCAAACATAATTACCAGGTCTTATACCATCTATAAATCTGGTAAAATGTGATTTAATTTTTTTTGCCAGTTTCACTGGCAGCATGAGTATCCTTGCGCAGATATGCCTAGGTACCTAGTCACAATGAAAAAGTTTCCAGGCTGGCCCATTCCAGAAACAATCCATTTATATGCGCAAGGGGAGTGTAAATGCTGTAATAGCAGTTTTCAAAAGCAGCTGTGATCCAGACAGCCTTTGTGTGTTGCTTTTTCCGAAAATCAGGCAGGAAGAGTCGCCAAGAGAATGCATTGAAATATTTTGCCCTCTCCACCTTCCTGGAGTTGCAGCTGCCCTTCCGCATCTTGGATGTATCATCTCCCACTACTGAAATTAGAACTCAGGCTCTCCATAGAGCAGTGTAATGTGCAACAAAAATATGAGTAAAGCAGGTTCTCTGTATCGTGTGATATTAAAATGTGTTTTTAAACACCATGAGATCATTCTTAATAAGCAGTATGTAGTGGGCACCATCAACAGCCAGATATTTACCGGACATAGAAGTTGAAATTTACCAAAGTACAGGTTGAACCCCTCCAATCTGGAACTCTCTTGTCCAGCAACATGTGTAATCTGGCATGGTTTTAGTTAGCTGGATGTCCACTTACGGATGTGGCCAAGTTTCCTGTAGTCCTATAAAGTTTGTTTATAGCCACCAGTCCTGGGTGTCAGTGTTCTGTGCTGTAAGTTAGCTGTCATTTACCCCTAAACATCTTCTATGAGCCCAGAAAGCAGTGGAAGTGTTGGTAATGCTGCTAGACAATATGACCTCCTGTGGTCCAGCAAATTTTCTTATCTGGCCCTGGGTAGGTCCTGAGGGTGCCAGATGAAAGAGATTCAACCTGTTTCCCCTTCTAAGCATTAAACAAACACTTCAGCAAAGATAAAAATCACAGTAAGGCAAGTAGTGTATATTTATCACGGACGTCTGCTGCAGCACTTGGTATTTAATAGCATTTAAAAACAGTATAGGATAGGTTTGCATAATTATAACCCTCACAACATGATGTGATGATACTTTGTCCTGCTAGCAATTTACTGTTACAGGAGAGATGCCCAAGATTTGTACTCTAAGGTCCCAACATTCGAGAGTTTAACATTCATGAATTTAATTATTTGCAAGTAGCTGCTACTTCCCCAGGGCTCCGGGTGGGGAGTGACCACATCCCCCGCTTCCCCGGGGCTCCAGGACAGGGAGTGCCGGTGGCTGCCACTTCCCTGGGGCTCCGGGGCAGGGAGCGCCGGCAGCCGCCACTTCCCCAGGACCCTGGGCAGGAAGAACCCACAGCCACTGCCTCCCTGGGACTCCGGGGCAGGGAGTGGCAGTCTCTACCTCCTCACTGGGGCCATGGGCGGGGAGCACCTGCCAGCTGCTGCCTTGCCAGGCCCCCAGGCGAATGATATTCATCATTTGTGAGGGTTCTCGACACGGAACCCACACCAGTATTGCAACCCTACTGTATTTGTAAGTTTTCGGTTAGCAAGTAAGATATATTTTACCTTTGGATTGTTTCTTTGAAATTTAAAATTCTGCACTCATATAGGAGCAGGCCCCTGGGGAGCTAACAGGGAGCATGGAGGTTGTATTTGAATTTAATCTGCTGACGGTGATCATCTGCATTCCTTGGCCTGAGCCTTGCAGATTCTGGAGATTAATACAACATTCCAGTATTTTACTGGCATTATAGGTAACACAGAGATGAAAATATGCCTTTTCTTGCCAAAAGAATCTAGAGAAGCAGAAGATGGCAGGCCTGGAGGCCCAGAAGAGGCCATTGATGTTGGCAGCGTTAAATGGACTCTCGGTTGCCAGAGTTCCAGTGCCTGAGGATAGCCAGGATGAAGTAGCCAGGTTGCCAATGGATGAAAGGGTAAGAAAGAGGTTCGCAAAGTGCCATTGCGTCCATTGTGCCTAGCAACATATGTTTTTTAAAGTATTAAAAATTGAAAATTGTTCCTCATGGCCCTGTAGAGAGCACTGTTGATGATGGTTTGTAATTAGTATTGTCACTGCTTCACGGAGACCAAAACCTCAAGTAATGAATGGTTGTAAGAGATTCCCAGTGCCCTCCTCGCCCTCTGAAGTTGGTGGAAATTGATGGTGCCTAACACCTGAAGGAGTGTTCAGCCGATTATGGGATCGTGCCTTAAATCTAAAATAGCACACAACTCCTCTTGGCTGGGCTGGTTGATACAACAGTCACTCTTTGTGGTAACGTAACATGCTGATTGGTGCATTTAGGTTGCTGAGAAGAGCCCTGGTTGCAGTCCAAGGTAGCATGTGCGCAGACTAGGCAATGTACAAATTAAGGCCATGTTTTGAAAATGTGGACCTCAGTTCATTGTAAGAAAAGAATGACTGGCTATATTCAAGAGTTTTGTTTGTTTTTCACAAAATATTTTAGTTAAGTCCATGTATGGAATCAGGATTGTAACTAATTTTTTTTTTTTTTTTTTGCTTTATGTAGCACCAGATTCTTTAACTATTGAAAAAGTACTAGAAACATAATATTCTATGTTAATTAAGCCCACTGAAGTAGACTGAGATATGCATTCTCAGACATGAAACTGCGTTTAATAAGCAGCATGCTGCCAAAAGATGAGAGCATCCTACTTTGACAACACATTATATACATGATATATTAAGAAAAAGTGCTGCCCTCTGATACTTTTGCAACCATTCTGTCTTGAAAAATTAACTGAGGAAAGTATGTCTTCTGTTAAATTACAGTGTAAAATCCTGAAGAGGAAGTTGGAAGAGGGAATGGTATTCACCGAATACGAACAGATTCCAAAGAAAAAGACAGATGGGATATTCACCACTGCAGCACTGCCTGAAAATACTGAGCGCAACCGCATCAGGGAAGTTGTTCCTTATGAAGAGAACAGAGTGGAACTGGTACCAACCAAAGAAAATAATACAGGCTACATCAATGCCTCACACATAAAGGTAGAGGCTTTTGAGCATCATGTGGCATGTGAAGAAATGTTAGGGGAGTGGGTATGTGGCGGCAGGTGTGGCCAGTGTTTTCTGATGTTAGAGGACATGTAAAAAGTCATTTATTCACATTTTTAAAAAATGGGCAGGTGGTTTTTACCTTGGACGGCAGTGTCATTATGTCACATTCCTAATTTCAAATCTTGGTGTGCAATCATGAATTTGACATTGCAGAGACCCAAGACCCATTCTGTGGAACTTGCCTGATCTTTTGGAGTGCTGCATAGATTGAGCTGAATGTACTAACCTGAAAGGGGCATCTAGCCTGCCTTAAATTTAACTTAGGAACAAGCTCTACCCATATTACTTCAAAGCAGTATAATTTCCATCAACTTGATCCTGGAGGAGCAGCTAGGCCAGCAGGAATTTCCTCCCAGGGGAGGAAGCTAGGTAGGGCTTTTGGTCCTGGGCAACTTTAAATAGAAACCTGCAGGCAAAAGCTGAGTGGACTGCTTGGGAGAAGCACTAAATCAGTAGGAGGCCTGGCCCTAAAGCTTCTATTGTAGTTTTAAAAGTTAGGGGACTTGATAAAATGTAACATATTAAATGCATGTTTGTCCTTTGAGTCTGATTCTTTCTTTTAGACTGGTCATGTGCCTGTTCATACTGCCTTCTTTCAAATGGGAGTTTTGTAAATGGAAGTTATGTTACTGTTCAGAACTTCATTGTATGAATGTTTTAGCTATTGAACCTTGTAAGACTGCTGTATGGTCATTTTCAGCAGTAAGCTGTCCTAGGATGCCTGCAAACTCATTTAAATCTTCCCAGCTTCCAGTAACACCTTTTCAAGGCCCCCTTGTGATTGTCATTCTGTTCTGAGAGACATAGTGGTGCTCAGTTCACATCAGGCTAGCATCTGGCATCACAAGGTTGCCTATTCCCATTGTCAAAAAAAAAAATCAAGCTATAGTAATAAATAAAACATTCTTTTCATTTACACCATCATGGAAGAAAGGCCTTTAAATTAAAAAAGAATAGCTAGTCGTAGTCCTCTAGATTCAAAGCTCCTTTCTAAAACAGGATCCTGGCTGATTATCACTTTTCCGCTTGAGTCCTGGTGGGTAGCAGATACTAGTTTTTGGCATCATCTTCCATTGCTTGAATAAATTTTTTTTCCTTCTACTTTGTGGGAGAAAAAAATTCCTAACAGTATAAATTGTGTCAGTAAGTTGGAATCAGCCAGAAAAAGAATTTATTCCAGCCAGTTTTCAGAGTCCCCATTTCATCTTGTATGTCAGTGTTGGGCACACACTCATTTGAAACCTAGAGAGCAAGCAGGAACAGGCACTAATGTTTTAGTATGTGATACCTTGGCTGCTACGGCCAGTATTTTCTCACTGAACTCCAAACGGCTATTACAGAAGCCAAACAGATTACCTTTTTGCTTAGAAGGTGAAACTGCATCTGTGAAATGCTATGGTGGTACAGTGTGTGAGCTTGCAGCCCAATATCAGTTTTTAATAACCTGCAGTCAGGGCATGAGAATGCAGTGAACATTCCAGGCATAGCTCTCTCCAGACTGTTTAAGGTTCTATCATATCAGATGCCACGAGGCTGGACATTTGGACCAGAAGTCAGGAAACCAGAAAACCCCTAAATCATTTTGATAAGCTCCACGCCAGGAGGGTTATGATTATGTCTGCGATCCCTGTACGTTTTGAGCATTTATCTGTTTACTTACACTTTCCTGTCTTATCAAGACATTAAGCACAGGCCAAATATGGAGAGACAAATCCAAATTTAAACTATGAATTTTTTTAAAAAACTTAGTTTTCGCTTTACGTAGGGCATAATCCAAAGATCATTGAAATCAGTGTGAAGAGATTTGACTGGACTTTAGCGGACTTTGAATCAAGTCCACATTATACAAAAATACAAATCCATATATATGCATACAGCTACATATGAAAACACAGGATGAGATGTTGAGCATCTGAAATTGCAATTGACTTTTAAGCACTGTTTGTCAATTACCTGGATTTGGCCCACAGGTTCCAGTTACTGTACATATAGGAGAGTGGTGTATATAGGAGAGTGGTGTAACAGGAACCAAAATAAGGAATAGGATTTAAGGGTGGAAAGCCTTTTTCGGTATATTGAAAACAAAAATTTCAATACAGCTCTAATCATTGTAGTATCTAATTGCAAAAGCCAAACATCTAAGTTTAGTGCTGTTTCAGCAGTAAGAGCTAAGCTGACATTCCTTTCCTAATACACTAAACCCCTAACTTAATGCATAGGCTGCTTTCCTGAGCAACCACACATCAGTCAAAATTTGCATATTTTGGGACAGGTCAGTGCAAGCGGAGGTGAGCTGGGAGTCAGTCAGTTTCCCAGCTCCCACGAGTGCCTGGGGGGTGGACCAGTGAGGTGGCACAGCTGCTCCCGCCAGGCTTTTCCCAGCGGGGAGATCTGGGGGTGGAGCTGGCAGGCAGAGAGCGCTGCACTGCCCAGCCAACTCCCCTTGCTGATTTCAACTCATGTTAATCCAAATAATATGTAAATTGAAATCATTTAAATCGGGGGTTTACTGTATTTATACAAAGACGAACATCTCAAATATGGTACATACCTTGTTTTATTACTCTTTTATTACAGTTCCTGATTGACCTTTTTAACATTGGCTGCCAGAACCTTGATATTTATGTTGGTGGCAGCACTTATATTTTAACCCTTTGGGATTTATAACTTTGTAAATAAAAAGTCACTCTGTGCTGAAGCTTGGAATTAGAAGTCCCAGTATGAGAGACAGAAAAAAAATACATATATAATATAAAAACTTTGGCAAAATGATGAGTTTATCCGATTTTGGTTTTGAGCTGATAAAAGTATTAATTAGGTTTAGTGACTTCACATGTTCTTGGGGTTTTTTTACCCCAATTGAAAAATAGCTTGGATATTAAAAAAAATAAATTTAGTAAGTGATATGTGTAAAAATCTGTCAAGTTATCATTGCCAGCAAGTAAATTTTATATTATCTACATATTTTAGAAATTTACTTCATTGGAGGATTACAAATATGTTTTAAATGGGAACTTTGAAGGTGATTTAACAATATGTTGTAGTCATTACACAGACGAGAACATGTAAATCTTGTTTCATTTATATGCTACAATGCACATAGACCGAAAGGTTTTTTCCCCCCAAGATCTGTTAGGTCAGCTACATGTAGTGGGAAAGGATTTCCATAATTCACTCTTGAAAAAAAACTGGTAAAAGTGCCTTATTATTGGCAGCTAGATTGCAGCCACTGAACTAAAAACACCAATTGGTAGTAGAAGAGAGAGTCAAAGCAAATTGACAGTCTATCTTTATTTCATTGCGAGTTGGCTGCTGTAATATAATATGTTATATGTAGGCATGTCTGGCTGATATAAACGCAATCAAATTTAGTAACATCAGAGAATGAATCAGCCTCTGGCTTTCTTGATGCAAAATGTTCAAATCGTGTTTACTACAGCCATGTAGTATTTTTGGAAATGGATATAGACCCTGCCTCATGCCCAGACTTTCTTTCATAGCAATTCTTGGGGGTCTCGTGAAAAGACCATAGGAGTCATTCTAAGCACATCTACACTGCAGCGGGCAGTGAGGTTCCAGCCCATGTAGACAGTTTTGAACTAGAAGAGCTCCAGCTGTCACATTAGAAGTGTGGATGTTGCTCTTAGGCTGCAGATTTGTGTGCTCAGGCTGATCTGAGGCTCACTCTCAGTTGCAGCGTGAACAAACCCTGAATGACTTCAGTGGGCTTTGAATCAGACCTTTCAGCAAAGATCTTCCTTTTCCCATTTTATGCACTTGCACTGTCTTAGTTTTCTGCTAAAGCAGGAAGATGTATTCTGCTTCTCTAAAACTTCTGTTTTTTGGTACCTGGTGTAAACTCAGCCTGCAGGTGGTCCGTGTTTAATATTTCAGCTATATAGAATCTTATGGGTGTCTTTTGCCCAAGCCCTTGTGCTCATGATGAGAGAGGAGTCGTTTGCACACAAGGGTTAATATTTTGCTGATTTGCTGTAACTGTCAGATGGGTTAGTTTGGAAACATAGAGTAAAAGATGTAATTATATCCCTTTACATTTAAAAACTAGCATTAGCACAGCCGCTACAGAAAAGTTTGTCATTCATTGTACTTTTTCCAAACTCCTAGGTTACTGTAGCTGGAGAGGAATGGCACTATATAGCTACACAAGGACCTTTGCCACACACGTGCCATGACTTCTGGCAGATGGTGTGGGAACAGGGGGTAAATGTGATAGCTATGGTCACAGCTGAAGAGGTATGTAAAATAACAAACAGCAATTTTTTTCTAAATGTGAGCATCTCTTCCATTGTCACTGCTTCTCATTCAAATCATCTATTTTTCTTCAGTGGCCTTTTTTATTCTCCCCTCCCCCCTTTTTTTTTTTTTTTTTTTTACCTCCAGAGAAGTTCATGGGAACTAATCTACTGCTGTGACCTGTCTTTTAGCTCTCTAGCACTTGGCTTGTCATTTACTAAAATAAAAAACAACAAGCACTGAGCTTTAACTCAGTTGTAAGGCTTTGGTTTGCCAAACAAAGCAAAAATGTTTCCACTGGAATTCGAGATTCCTGATCGGCTCCTGGTTAAAATGACATTGATTCCCAAACCATCTAAGGCCAGCTCTGCATACCTTCATTCTTATCACTAAAAAGAGACCAGAAGTTGTTGTTTCTGGAGCAAAGTCCATTTAAAAAAATCCCTTTATTCCGATGCCAAGAAAAATAGTTATTTTTATTGTAATCCAAGATCTGTGTGTTTTGTTATAAAAACTGGTACGCCTTGCTAACTAACACTACAGTCCACTTTGAGCCCTGCTGCCTTATCAGAGCATAGAAATTACAATAGCACACTAGCCCAATGTTCTGTCTGCTCTATTTTTGCATCTCTGACCTAGACTGGTACCAGATGCTCAGCAATTAAAGAAATAAATCCTCTTAATGGACAGATATAGAGTAACTTGCCTATGGGGAATTTTCTTCCTCACCTGCTGCAATCAGAAGTTGACTTATGCACTGAAGGATGAGAGTTTACTTGTTCTTAGATTTTTTTTTTTGTCTCTTTAATGTAAGAGTGAGTGCTCTCATTACCCAGATAAATGTTAAAGCTTCAATCCTCCTCAACTGTCAAACTAAATGATATTTTGTGGCGCTGAGATTCCACAAGTTAAATAGGTATTTTGTAAAATGTGGTATTTTACATTTAATGTCATTCAGGGTTTTGGGAAGCTTTTGTTTTGCTCTTATGAGAGAATATGTTTAGGAGTTTAGGTTTTGTTTGTGAGAAGTATAATTGTGACACTGCAAGAATAATGATGATGATAATTTTGCTTTCTGTGGTTCAGGAAGGAGGAAGAAGCAAGAGTCATCGCTACTGGCCAAAACTGGGCTCTAAGCACAGCTCAGCTACTTACGGGAAGTTTAAAGTGACAACAAAGTTCCGCACAGATTCTGGATGCTATGCAACTACAGGGCTAAAGGTCAAGCATCTTTTGTCTGGGCAGGAGAAGACAGTGTGGCACTTGCAGTATACTGACTGGCCAGATCATGGCTGTCCAGAAGAAGTCCAAGGCTTTTTATGTAAGAGTCTGTAACTAATGCACACATCCTAAGAAAGAATAAACCTTTCTAAGACCCAGAGGGATGCTGCACACTTTCTAGCTTCTGTTGGCCAAGCTCATTGCATGTATCGGGGGTTTTGGCATCCCTCCAGTCCAGAGATGTACAAACTCCTGGTGTGCCGTCTTCCTATCCCCCTGTGTTTCAAGGCCTTCCTGTAACTTCCCTCCTTGTCACCTTGCCAGTGGCTTGGTGTGCTCCTCTCCCCTTCATTTCCTCTTCACCGCATCGCAGGGTTTGTGTGCCTATCTCATGCCAGGGTCCCCCATTCTCTCCCTCAAGGCAGGTGCTCGGCGTGCACTCCTGCCCCATGTTTCTCTTTTTCCTAAGTCCCTGTCCCTCTAACAATCCCCAGTTTTGCCCCATCAGGTGTTCTGTGCCACCCCATTTGTACCCCCCACCCGTGTTCTCCAATGTTATTTATCTGGGAGATGAATCACTCAGGGTGTGAATATGATAAACTCTACTGGGAAGATGAGCAGAGATTAGATGGATCATTATTCTATTGGAAGGTGTTAAAGGGTGCCATCAACTGGCTATTTGATCTTTCTGTGTCTTCATAGGTCAATTTTCCATTCCTTCCCCACTCTTCCCCCACAAACCAGTAGGGTTCTAGCCATAGAGGCGTAAACATTGCTTGACATTTTGTAATTGGCTGGATGTGATGCTCAAAAGTTACAATGTTACATGTAGACAGATTCAGAAATGTCATCAATTTGAGTGTAAGGCCTTCACAATCTCTGCCAACTGAGGAGGAGATCTTGTGTTTGCTCGTGCCCATTTCAAGTTAGGTATGTGCACTCATCCCATATACCAGAACTGGAAGTTTTTCCCTTAGAAGTACTCATAGGGAACCGGCGCTGGCTTCCCCTGGAGCAGTGTCTGTATGGCGCACTCTAAGGGGTGCCACCGATCTCCCCACCCTTAGTTCCGTCTCACTTCCAGTGATAATGCGCAGAGTGTTCTCTTGCTTCTGTAATCCTGTGTTTCCAGTTGTTTGCTGTGACCTTTCAGTTGTAAATAGTTGATTATGTGTAGCAGAGTTCCCTTAGTTCTTAGAAAGCAAGTGTCCCTACCAAGACTTAGCATTGGGACAGGGCATGGTCTGATCCATGGGGTTGAAGAATTGTGACTGGTACAAAAAGCCTGTGCCAGTCAGTGACACCTCTTCCCCCCCGCCTCCGGCTCCCTTCCCCAAATTAAAGAGCTCAGGGTGGTTTGGGTGGCATGCATAGAGTCCTACCACTGCTATCTGGCCATGTATTCCAATTGTTGATGACACCACAGCCTTACTACATCAACCAGCAAGGCGGAGCATGCCCATCAGCCCTCTGTCAAGAGGTGCTATGTTTATGACAGTTCTGCATTATCTATGCAAACCATCTGGTGGTGTTTCACCTCCCCAGTGGTCTCCACAGATTCTTTCTTTCTCACCACAAGTGCTTTCTCCACTCAGAGGTAGCCCTGATGCTCTTCAAGAGGAGGTGTAATCCAAAGTGGACCTGTTTGCCATGAGGCAGAACAGGAAATGTCCTCATTTTTGATCCTTGCAGGATGTCTACGGTTGCACTCTCAGACACCTTTCTCCTGTCCTGGGTAGGAAACCTGATATATGCATTCCCACCCCATCCTGCTCATCATCAGACTCCTGTCAAAAATCAAAAGAAACAAGGCTAGTGCCATCTTGCCCACCCCAGTGTGGCTGCGCCAGCTTTAGTTCAGTGCAGTGCTGCATCTCAGAGTAGCCCCTCAGTGGGCACTGCACAACTGCCCAGGGTCATGGTCACCTCCCGCATCCCAGTTTCACGTCCCTCCACCTCATGGCGTGGATGCTGCATGGTTGAACCTGGACAGGCGAGAATGCTCCAGGGAGATGCAACATGTACTACTGGGCTGTAGGAAGCCCTCCACTAGAGTGCCTTACCTAAAAAAAGTGGATGAGATTTTCCCTCTGTGCATCTGAGTGTAAATCTCCCCCACATAGTCACCCTTCGCAGTCCTTCCTGGAACGCCTCTTTTTCCTGAAAAAAACAGGACTTGGCCCTTTCTTCCATTAGGGTTCATCAAGCAGCCACCTCAGGTTTCCTTACACTTCACAGCAGTACTTACAAGAAAGCCAGAGAGCACTGTGTATTTATTTAAAAAAAAAAAAAAAAAAAAAACTGCTGAAAAACAAACAAGTAGCGCCTGGTTGACATACTTGCTCGTTTTACAAGGAAGGAAAGAAAAGGGCAGATGGATGCTCACTTCCCATCCGCTACTGGTTCTGGCAGGCATTAGTTTCAAGGGGACTTAGCTTTTGTTTTTGATCCCAGACTGTTAATAGCAGGAATTGCTGTAAGTAATGTCTAGAATCATCTGCTTTGGGGATCTGGGGATTTGCAGAGGGGAAAACAGAATTTAATTTTTTTAAGAAGAACTATTTAATTTAAGGGACCAAACTCCCAAGTAATTGTCACCCAGCTGGTACTCGCTGGATTCAGTGCTGTTCAGTGCACTGTGGCCAAATAATTAGTGTCTTGTAGGAGCTGTAAATTATTGTCACTTAAAAGAAAACTGACTTTCTCATAAATTTTTCAACTTTGCTGTGAAGCCATACAGGATTTTACAGCATCATTTGCATTTTATCTTACAGCCTATTTGGAGGAGATACAGTCTGTACGTCGCCATACTAACAGCGTGTTGGACGCTAGTAACTCTTGCAACCCACCAATCGTGGTTCACTGCAGTGCAGGTGTGGGCAGGACAGGGGTGGTTATCCTATCGGAACTGATGATTAGCTGTTTGGAGCATAATGAAGTAAGTAAACTTCCCCTTAATAATAGCTTTTCTTTAGCTCACTGAGTAATTTACTACTTTTGTGTAGGGGAACCTAGCCATAAAATGTCCTCCATGTCATTGCATTAGTGTACCCAGATCAGCAAGCAGAGATTTGTTGCCAGCTACCTAATCAATGTACCTTGGCCACTTTGTATGTATTGTTTGTTTTTTATTTTTATTATTTTAATATAGCACTGCTGAGATGGGACACTTACCCCAAAGAGGTCACGGTCTAAATTATATCTGTAACTGTCTTAATTAATCAGTCTAGAGAGAGAATGGTGTAAAAAGCAGCTTGAGAGCCAGTGACATAGTGCACTGGCTTCCAAAGTTGTTTGGATATTTGGTTCTCTAGCTTTTATCTTCAGCGTCCCTGTTCTTTCTCTCTCTCTCTCTCTCTCTCTCTCATTGTCTTTGGCTTCAAGACTGCAACAAAGCTCAGCTATGACTCAGAAATAAAAAGGTTGATGGGCCACAGCTGGTATTACGAGATCAGTTACACAGGCTGACCCAATGTTAGAGTATCAACAGCATAAGAGTTGCCATACATAACTATTTGTTATTTTGATGTGTGCTTTGTCACTGGGGAACAGTGCATCAAAAACGCTACATCCTCAAGAATAACGTGATGTTAGTATACAGTGCCAATCTGCTGTAAGCAGCTGTTAGAAATGAAGGGTGAACTGCTGGTTGACTTCAATCCCTTGTGTAAATAACAAAGGTGGAAGAATGCAGCAGATGTTGCCGACAGAACATTATGGTTTCACCTGTATCCCACAGCGGTCGCTTACCTGTGTGTTGGAATGGAGAATTTGGTACTGATATGTGGCCGGGGGGGCGTGGCAAAATGAGAACAATGCTTTTCACTCAAGAATGTGTGCCAGTTGGCAGCAGGGGTGGGTGGATGGGGAGAATAAGTGCCAGTGGCCTTTGCTCCTCTTCATTTGTTAAGCCCCTATGGTGTCCTTTTCCTTCTCTCTCCCATATTCCCATTATCTTCCTAAGGCCTGTGATTGTTGGCTAGGTACCCAAAATAAAAGGAAATGGCTGGCTTCATGACACTGCAGCATACACCACACAGCAATTGCAAGGTGATTCTGTAGAGACATGGAATAGATTCAGCCCTAATATCACTGTTCTGACTGCAGCTGACCTACAGTAGGGATGAACTTGGCACTGAAAATTATCAGAGCACTGTTGAAACACTTTTGGGGGGACGGGGGTGGGAGGGGCTTAGTTTTGCACTGCTCTCACTTCAGCCTCACTCCTCCTCAGTTCTTTCTCCCACGCACCTTCGCAGATAGAGGGATTCAAGCTGAGGTCTGACTCATTGCTCTTAGGCTAGCTGTGGAGATGACCTGCGCAGTCATTTGTGTTGAAGAAGCATTTCATATCTCTCTGTAGTAACTCCTGTGCATACCAGTGGCGCCATGGACAAATATTAAACAATCATACAACCCCTCTTGGTGAGTTTTTGGCTTACACGAGGCTTACGCTTCTTCTGTGAGAAGAATGATTTGGCATGAGTCTAAGTCTTTGAAAATGGGTGTGAGGGATGATCCTTAGGGCTCTGAGGTAGCTCAGCAAGGCGCTGAGGGAATGTAGGGCCCTTGGGGTGGAGATTCTCTGATTCAACTCTTCTTTATCTCAATTATTGTCAGAATTAATGATATATTAAAGCTTGTTTTTTAAGAGGTTTTCTTTTCCCCCTCTGAGACCTGATAACTCAAGAAGGGGGAATTAAATAGCTTTACAGTAAATGAGTATTTTCGTGGAGGGTTTTTTTCCCCCCCCCAGATGAGCCCATTTGTTTGCAAGAGACTCGGGATGGATATTCATAGTGATTAAGGCATACTTTACAGATAATATCTCTTTTCATGTACAGAAAGATTATTCCTATTTCAAATGAGCTGCACTTTTTTCTGTTGATTGTGGAGAAGACCTGTTTCTATATTGACTCGGATATAAAACTACCAGTTTCTTTACACGCCAGACAGTACCTTTGTAAATTGCTTTAGAACCTTGGGGAGAGGGAATTTCTCACAGCACACCTGATACATAGAGAAGTTGTTATCCTCAATTTCTAGATAAGAAGAGGGACACACACAAAGTTTAACCATCTTGCTGGTGGTCACCCAGGCACTCTGTGGGAGAGATCTCTTTGAGTATCAATTCTGGGCTTTAACTACAAAAATACTATCAATTGCTGTGCATTTTTTAAGTGTAGCTTCTGTGCTCATGTTGATGGAATGTAGCCTATATTTCTCACTACTGTTGAGATTCAATCAACAGATCCCAGTATATCTGAATCTGCCACTGACCTGGCACTGGGATTTGAGCCAGTGATCCTTGTTGTAATGTCCCTTTCATGAGCAAGATGTCTGTAGTGTGGAAGGCAAAGCTTTTAATTTTGGGTCTTGCCTTTGAATCCAGAATCATAAAGTGGTTGGTTGAGCTCTCCTGAGATAGGTTGTGGACAGTCTGTTTTAGTCCTTGTAAGGCTGACAATAAATATAGACATTAGATGTGCATGTTAGGCTTAGTGTTACACACACATGCATAATAGCTCTGAGATGAACCAGTGCCTGACCCATGTTGTGGTGACAAGTAACTCATCAACAGGCTATCTAATGCTGAGTCTGGAACTTGGGTTGCACAGGTCCAAACTGGGTCTCTGCCTTTTTTTTTTTTTTTTTTTGACTTGTTGAGGTGAAGTGAAGTTCTGGCATGGCTTGAATCAACATGACCTAATTGCTTCAGTGTGGAATCTGATGGGTAGAAAACCATTCTGTGGTTTAGCTGTGTAAACCAAAAACAGGCACTTCTGTTTCCAGCTACATAGATTTCACAGGTGTGAAAATAAAATGAAAATCCTAATCAGTTCCTGCACTACTTGGTATTTCTATGCCATCTATAACTCCTCTCCTGTTACGGTTGCCAACCCTCCACGATTGTACTGGAATCTCCAGGAATTAAGATTAATCTTTAATTAAAGATTATCATGTGACGAAACCTCCAGGAATACGTCCCACCAAAACTGGCAATCGTCTCCTGTAACAGCTCGTTTGTGGAACGGTGGAAATATAGGTCCTCTTTTAAAGCTGTGATCACCAGTGTTCCTTGTAAACAGCGCAGCTGTGCAGCAATCCTTTATACATGGTGCAAACCAGACACTGCTGCTCTTACCTTTGCTGTGGTGACTCCAGCATGGATGTAGTGTGGCCCTCAAAGAACCTGTTGTGCTCACCCCTGTCCCAGCCATGGCAGAGCTTGTGCAGACACACAGCTGGGGGAAAGGGAAGCACCTCAGACATCCAGGACACAATGGCAGGGAGGAGGCACTGGCAGATCCAGGGTGCTCCTGCACAAGGTGAGGGGCCTGACTGGGCTCTCTAGTGCACTCACATGTGCACCCACCCACACACACACACACAGTGCCCTCTTTGCACACCTCTCACCACATGCACAGGCCTCCCATACATTCTTATCTCTTAAAACAGCCATGTCGAACTCACAGCTAGGGGGCCACAAACATGCAGCCTGACTGATTTTTTTTTTTCTTTGAGGCCTGCAACTAGATATTGTTAAAACGTCTAAGTGTGGCCCACCTGGTCACACACCCTTCTCTGGAACGCACAAGCGGCAGGGGGTGGGACAAAGGGGGTTTTTATATCCATGCACTGGGCACGGACAGCTTGAGGAGGCGGGCTTGGTGTTTGTCCTGCCCCCTGCCATTTGTGGGTTCCAAAGAAGGATGTGTGACCGCTCTAGGGGGAGGGACAGTGAATGTAGCTCCTTCCGTCCAAAGTAAACAACATTTAGAGGGAATATTGGTGATCATTTTAGTTTGGGCTTATTTAATTGCAACTAGGGGTCTCTATTGTTTGACATAAATACACAAATCTATATGGTGGGCTTTTTTTAAAACAAAAATAAATAAATAAAGTCCAGCTTCTAGGTGCAATTCCCATCATGCATGGAAACCATGAGAGTTTCCTAATACAGAAAGCTTCTGGTGGCCAGAGGTCAGACCAACAATATGCTTGTCCCTTTTCCCTGACTCTATTCTCATAATCCTGCTGACTTCTGCAAGAAGATTTTGTTAGTTCCAGTTTGCGCTTCTGGAGTGAAAAGTGTATTATCACACAACTGTCTCATAAACAAATTAGGAAAATACAACCTAGAGGAAGCCACTGTAAGATGGGTGCAAAACTGGTCAAAAATCATTCCCAGAGAGTAATCATCAGTGGTTGATTCACAGGCAAGTTGCAAGAGCATAATGAGTGGTGTCCCACAGGGATCAATTCTGGGTCCAATTCTGTTCAGCATCTTCATCTATGAATTAGACAATGAGAGAGTACACACGTGAAGTTTGAGGATGATACTAAGATGGGAAGGGTTGCACGTGCTTTGAAGGATAGAATTAAAATTCAGAGTAATCTGGACAAACTGCAGAAATGGGCTGCAGTAAATAGGATGAAATTCACTAATGAAATGCAGAGTTTTCCATGTAGAAAGGAATAATCAGTTGCACACATGCAACATGGGAAATGCCCTCCTAGGAAGAAATACTATGAAAAGTGATTTGGTGGTTATAGGAGACCACAAGCTAACTATGAGTCAACTATGTAACCTTGTCAAAGACAGCAAACATCATTCTGGGATGCATAAGCAGGAGTGTCGTAAGCAAGATATGAAAAGTAATTCTTCTAGTCTACTCTGTGCTGATTAGGCCTCAGTTGAAGTACTGTGTCCAGTTCTGGGTGCCACATTTCATGGAAGTGGAAAAATTGGCGAAAGTCTGAGAAGAGCAACAAAAATAATTGAAGGTTCTAAAAATATGAGCTGTGAGGGAAGATTGAAACAAGGGCTTGTTTTAGTCTGGAAAAGAGAAGACAGAGAGAAGATCTGATAACCATGTTCAAGTACATGAAAGGTAGTTTACAAGGTGGAGAGAGGAAGATTGTACTTAATCTCTGATGATTGATAGGACAAGAAGCTATTTAAATTGCAGCAAGGGAGGTTTGTTGAACGTTAGGAAAAACTGCCTGCCAAGGCATTTGAGCATTGGAATAAATTGCTTAGGGAGGTTGTGGAATCTCCATCACTGGACATTTTTAAGAGTAGGTTAGACCAGCGGTCTCAAGTTGCTGGCCCGCAGGACGAGCACTTCCACAATCTGACCCATGAAATATTTTGAAAAGGTTATTTGCCCAGATCTGTGCAGCTGCTGGCCTTGGGGGATGGTGCAGTGACTCACCCATACACAAGGCTCCCAGCAGCACCCAAGCCCCCAGTAGTCCCAGCTGCAGAGAGTGCCACTTGGTCCAGAAGCTGTGCTGGCTGCTTCCACCATAATGTGAACCACCCTGGTCAAGGAGCCACTGAGAGCTGATGCGCTCCGGAGAATGGCTTCCTGAAATCACGAACTGGCATCTGGCATCCCCTAAAAACTCTCTTGCGGGCAAGGAATTATCTGAAGTTGTATGACCAGGTATTTTTATTTTAACGAAATTCAAATACAAGAAACGTTTTTTTCCCCAAACACCATTTTCAGTGATGATATTGGTCCACTAGGAGAATTTGAGGACTGGCACTTGCTTTATGGTAAATAGTTTTTGACAACCGGGCTTAGACAAACACTTGTCAGGAATGGTCTGGATTCAGCTTAGTCTTGCGATGAGTGTAAGGTATTGGACTAGAGAACCTCTTGAGGTCTCTTCCAGGCCTATCATTCCATGATCGCTTTAGAGAGAGACAGATTTTCCTCTTTCAGCATAAGAGATAAGACAGCCATTGTTCCAAACAATGTTGTAACAGGGTCTATAGTAATGTGGCGGTTATATGCAAATCCCTGTTGGCTGTTGTCTTTTTGAGGGTTCTTTCTAGTATTATTCCCAAAATCATCCCTGTGTTACCCACAGTTGATGCTTGTTTTGTTAATGAAAAAGTTTACATCAGAGATTATGAACCTGGGGCAATGGAAAGAATTATTTACACCAAGGGAATGAATTCCCCAGTGCTTTGTTTCCTGCAAGAATAGTGTTTTGAGCTTTCATTTTGGCCCTTGTTAGTTTGAGAGCTATTGCTGGATGATTTTTTTAAACTACTGACATGCCTGGTCTAATAAGTCACCACTGTTATGCTTCATCTTGCAAGCCCCTCTGTGTTTCACACAATCTGCCTCATGTCCTGGCTTTGACAATAAAAGAAGATTGGAGTATCTCTGTCAAGCGTTGGGTTTCTTGATCTTATGGAAATCGCCAATGACTTTTCTCTTTCTTTTTTGGCAAGGAACTGTGGGACCTGAAAACAGGGAGCAATAGCTGCATCATACTGTAATGATATGATTGTCAGTCCTTCTGCTCTGGCCAGACACCCACTGTTGTTTGGGTTGTTGATTGCATCTCCTGATTTGTAGAAGTGTAATGTCCTTCCTCTGTAAGTAAAGCTGACCACAAAGCAGAGTGCAAATGGCTACTACACCGAAATGCACAGCGGATGGCCAAAGGGAGCTTTTCCAATAAATTCGATTTTGACTATTTAAATTCTCCATATTCCCAGCACATGGCTTGTCGGGTCACATGACAAAATGGGTTAATTTTTGCAAGCTGAGTGCAGCTATAGTTCACAAGAGGCCTCCAGGTAGAATTTGAAGAGGTTGTTCAGGTTCCTGAATAGCCTTTTACAACACCTTCCATCAGTGTTACCATATGAGATAAGAGAGACAGTAGGAGTTAAATGTTAAGTCCATTCAAGTTAGTATAAAAATACCTTTTTTGGTTTGTGTGCTTGGAAAGCAAGGCCAGAACAAACTGTGGCAATTCACTATAAATGAAACAAAACAGCAGAAATGTAGCACTTTAAAAACTAACAAAATGATTTATTTGGTGATGAGCTTTCGTGGGATAGACCCACTTCATCAGATCAATCTCATTTCCAGTACAAATGATGTTATCTTGGTTCTTCCCTTACACTTATTTACTGGAGGGTTCTGATCATGTTTGGTTTAATTAACACACAGCCTCACATCTTTGTCATGTCACTTTGCAGCAAATGGATGTTCCAGTGATGCTGAGACACCTACGGGAGCAGCGAATGTTTATGATTCAGACCATCGCTCAATACAAATTTGTCTATCGAGTGCTCATCCAGTTCCTACAAAATTCTAGACTCATTTAGTCTCCTTAGAGGTCCCAGATGCAAAATGGTGGATGTGACTGAACCTTATTGGCAAGACAGACATGTCCTTTGGCAGCACATCTTTTATTGCAGAATGCAAATATTGCACTCTCTCAAGTTGCCTCAAAAGTAAGGAGTCCTTGTTCTTCAGTAGAGAGTACCACTAATTATGTTGTACAAGGTAATTTATTTTCCATGGAATAACTTTTGAATTTCTCAAACTTGTAAAACGTGGTGACATTTGAATTGACATTCCTGATCTTCATTGCCAGATGACCGGAGGAAGGTGATTGTCTCCGAGGGTTGTGTGTTGGCTTGTATTTTGTTTTTATGGTTTATGAAATGAACAGCTCTTCAGTCAGTGGCTTTTTTTTCCTCCAGTAAGAACATTTTACAGATGGATTTGCACCTTTTACCATGAGACCAAGATCTATTAAGTCAGCTAAGACTTTATTGGCTAAATCTGATGATAAATGCAGAGAAAATGCAATTCAGAGGAGCCACAATAGGCACCAGTGGCATAAGCAGTAGGGTATTTATGGTCAAGGTGCTACAGGAGTGACAGTATCTCCACCCTTGAAATCACATACTGGGCTTATGGTTTTGTTCAATAGCTTTTAGCACCCCTCACTGTACAGATTGTTCTGACACTTCTATAATCAGGGTACAGAGAATTGGGATGTTCATAATTGGGTAGAATTACCATTGCACCTTAATACTTGACAAGAAGCCATATTACACTGTAGTTATGATCTTTGTTAGCATCCACCATCCTTTGATTCCTTCCTAGATAGAGCTCTGGTATTCATGCCAGGGTCCTCAATGGGAGTCTTTCCATCAACCTTAGTGGGCTTTGGATCGAGCAGTAGAAAATGTCAGCCTGTTTGACCAGAAAATTCAAGTCAAACACTACACGCTCACAAACAACTAACCCTCTCTTGGTCATGAGGTCAGATCCTGTTCACCTTATTCAGGTGAAAAATGCCATTAAGGTGTAGACTTACCTCCAATCACAGAGTTTTGTTTTCGGCATAAATCGTTTTCTCGGTCATAGTTTATTTCCTAGCCCTTTGTAGAGTACTCTGGTGATCAGTGCTCTCTGACCTACATCCCTGTGTTCTGTTTACTGCCCTGATTGTAATGTAGTTAATGGCGTAACTGGGTGGTGATGACATAATGAAAAACCAAAGCCATCAGACCTCAGAAAACTTGACGTACTGGGTCCAATTCAGATCTGGTATAATGTACGGAGCTCAGTGGAACTGCACTTGCTTTTCACCAGCTCTAAATTTTAGCCCCATCTGACTGAGAGCTCTGATCTTGTGGTGTGGTGTTCACAAGTTCAACCCCAGGGCAACCCCCTGAAGAAGAGGGCAGGAGTCCACCTGTGGACATCAGCTTCACGATCAGGGCCCAAACAAATTTTGCTTGAAATACCAGAAACCATTAGAGAATCCAAGCATAACTATGGCTTCAGTCAAAGGTTTGCTTTAAATGGATGCTAGGAAGAAATGGATGGAAGGGCATGTAGGGTCTTTGTAAAGTCACTCTGCAGTACTTTTAATAGGCGCACTTCCCGTTAATTTGGAGCTCATCTTCAAAAAGTCTGTTTAGGCCCTTGCTATTATCTGACAGAGCTTGTACTGTTTATAAATCAGGGCCGATTTCTGCCCTGGCAACAACATGACACAAATTACTGCTGCCACATCAGTGTTTTATTGGCTTTATCGTGGGCAGCATGACCCATTAGAGAGCTTCTACCTATCTTACTCCAGGAAACAATCAAAACTGAAAAGGTATGTAGGTGGATTTAAAGCCATGCTCCATAAACCTTAATCTAGAAACACCCACTGTGATCCGGAAAGCATAGCCTGCCATGTTCCAACTTTCTAGGAAAGCCCAGATTTGGGTGAAACACAGCACTCAATCTAGTAAACCCCTGCTGCTTTTTCAGAACTTGCCTTCCAGACTTCAGCACCCAAAAGTAAACGCTTCTGTTTGTTCTGATTAAAGCTGTTTGCCAATTCCATGTAACTGCCTGAAACAAATGCTTAACGGCTCACTCCTACAAGGTTCTGAGTGCCCTCAACTTTAGGTGGGAATTATGGCCACTCAGACCACATCCACAAAGGTATTTAGATACTTAACTCCCCTTAGGCAGCTAAATAAATACCTTTTGAGGCTCTGGATCTGAGGGTCTTACATTCGTTGTCTGTACTGGTACCTTGCCATTTACAGTAGCATACCCAGGTGAAGACAATGAGAAAAGAAGAAACAAATTCCAGTTTCAATCCACCAAAAGATGGTTAGGAAATTAAAAATGTCTAGTTAAAGTATCTTGATTCTGTTTAAGAATCAGTTGATTCTTCAGTCATCTTTATTTTTCCTCTAATGCCTTCTGCTAGTGCCAACTTCTCTCCCATTAAATTAGCAGCAGCCATTTAAAGTCTTTTCAGTGGCATCTGCATGGTAATTGCAGAGAGATGCTTTATATCTGGGAATCAGGCCAAGGAATAAACCTTGAAGCAAAGTGTATTAAATTACTTATCTCATTACAGCTTTTTGAATAATTTACTAATGATGAATTAAGTTTGAACTCAGGGCTGTCAAGTTCCATTGCTCCATTTGGATTTGAAAAGTAGAAAATCAGAAGGGAAAATAATTTGTTCCTAGGTCATATTAGTCAGATATCTTGGCTGAAATGTATGTGACTAATGCTACTTTGCAAGCACAGGAAAAAGTTGTAAGAGCATAAATAGCTGTGTTAAAAAATTCAACACCATTGTCATTACATGGCTTCTTATAGTGTAAAGGTACATTATTTTCATAGAAAAAATTAGTTTTACAGTGGTACCAAAAGCCTTTCATCATTAGCAATGGGTGGCTCTTAATGAGTGAGATAGAGGGTGACTAACAACCACTTTAAATCAGCTACTAAAATGGTAGCTGGAGTCTAACATGATTTCCTTTTATTGAAAGCTTGGTAATTTTAGACATTTTTGTTTTGTCTGACTTCAAAGTATTTTTCCTGCTACATTTTACCTTGACGAGGTCAGCTAGCATCTGAGACAAACTGAGGTGGTGGGTGTCTTCAGTGTTCCTGTTCTAGGCCTATTTGCAAAGGTAAACTCATCCTGACAGAGGTTTACAAGAGAGGTAAATCAGCTTCCATAATGTAGAGGGAAAAAATTGACTCTTCTTTTGCTGAAGGCTGCTGCTTTATCGCACCCAGGTTCTTTGGAACATAATTTCTTAACCTTAAGGAAAGGATGGGGTGAGCAATTTCTTTAGTTACAGTGTAAATGAAACCCTGGGACTTAAAGGAATGGTATCTTTTCATTTCTGTCCCACATTTTTGGCATCTGAGTCTTTGAAAAGGAAAAGGAGACTGAAGACTCTAGCTATATTTGTGGTTTTCATGCTGTATTAACATCAAAGCACGGCAATGGGTAGTTTGCCAGAAAAAACTTTCAATATTTGAAGCAAAAGCTTCAACTGGCAATCTTGCAAAACTGCACCAAGTCCCCACAAATTGAAATATACAGCAACTTGAAACAGTTCTGAAAACTTACTTCAAATAGACTTTGTCCAGCTCGTCTGTTCCTGCCTCACAAGCTAGCTCACATTATGTCCCTATTTATGTCTTATGCTCCTTCATTTACTTTATAAAAGAGAAGTGTGAGTATATTAACAAGCCTGCCATCATTTTTTTCCTAGATAAAATGTTACTGTTTGAGCTGTAACCTTTTTTGGTTTAATATTAAAGCGTTGAATATTGGCTCTAACTTCCATAGTCTCCAGCTCTGAAAGCATGAACTCTGACTCTACTTCATATAAGTCAGGGATGGAAGAAATGCTTATAAGTTCTGATGTTTGCATTCCACCCCACTGTGTGGCAGAAAGGACAGAGCTGTCTGACCAATACCTGAGGCTCATCTGCTTTGTCCCTGGTTGCCTCAGCAGGACCCTTCAAGTGATGGTTTCCTCTGGTGATTTGACGGTACCTGGTGGTTTGGGGCCGTTGTGCCATACGGAATAAGGGCACATGTTACATGGCAGATGGGCATGTGACCAGACATAAATAGTGGTCAGGCATAGTTTGATCTGTTGTGGAGAAGACAGCAGGCTCTGGTTATGCTTTCACCAACTGCACCTCCTCACATTACTAATACAGCCCAGACATTTGAACCAACTACATGGCAGTTGCTGAAAGGAATCTTCCCATGGGCGGATGGGAAAAGCAAGTGAGTCAAGGAAGGGCTGGTTTCAAAATCTGACCAAAATGACAAATAGTCCCAGGCCAGAACCCGTTTATAATAGGGGTATTTCTTGCAAATGAAGATGTTCTTCACTGGGAACAAGGGAAGATTAGTTGTAAATTTCATTCTCAGTACTGAAGGAGCTTGTCAGTCTGCCAACACTGATGTGCACTGGAGCATGAACAAATCAGGTTCATTGGGCCAAATGCAGAGTGAGGAAAAGTATCTGCCGGTCCCACTGCAGTGGGAGATCTTAATGCTTGGCTTCACCGGGCACCTTTTTTGGAAGTTTAGATATTGCCTTCAATGAAACAAGATTGGTCTTATAATTTGAGAGGAGGGGGTGGCTTGACTGCTAAATAGGCTGGATTCAGAAGCTTGAGGCTTTAAGGTGTATTCTTTTAGGAAGTTTTATTTAAGCTTTGTTTTAATGTATACTGCTATTTACCAGACAACCTGTGTGGCAAAAATGTAAGTATACTAGTCCAGTTCTTCCAGTAAATAAAATATACCATGCTGTACCTGAAACCACTGTGGAATTCCCCAGCCTATCGTGCATTTGCCTGTTGGTCAGTATTTCATTGCATACAAAGGATACAGTGTTGTATCTAATATATATGCAACTCGTGTGCTTTACAGGCACAAGAACTGCAGGATTGAGTATCATGGCAGCAAATGGAAATTTGGCAATAAACCAGCAGCCCTAACTAAATAATCCAAGCACCGTCTTGAAACAATGGGAAATAAAATTAACATTTTAAAAAATAAAATCATTAAAATTTGCAAATGATTTCATGTCAATATTCACCTATCCACGGTACCAGGTCAGCACTCTTGTGTACAGTTGGGTCCTAGTTATATCAGTAGGAGTGGTGCCTGAATGAAGTGCAGAGGAATTGATAAGAATTAAATCGCTGCAGTTTTTTCTTTCAAAGGCCCATTTTCTTGCTATTAAAAAAACCTAACAAAACTAGAAGCCTTTTGTTGATGGGCAAAAAGGCTTCCTAAGCTTGCTCCTTACAGAAAATATTTTCCCCACTCAGTGTCTTACTCCTGCTTTTCAAAGGAAAAAGGCTTACATGTGTAATTGTGGGGGATGTTACATGACATGTCAAATTTGTTTTACATCACTGGATGTTCTACTTTACTTCAGAATTTCAGTGCTTGCCTTTGTTTGTGCTGTAACTTGGTACATTAAGTTCAAGACACTGAGCTAAATTTCTCAGCCTCATGGTATGTATACATTTTTGTAGACAACTGAGGTCAGTTCCCTGCTCCCTTTTTAATTCAATACAAATGACACTCATTTTATATTATTAAGTCTTTAAAAAAACTATGCATGCTATTTTATATTTTAATGTATATTCAGATCAGTTCATAAGCTTATGCTTGTCAGTTTTATCTTGTGTATAAAACTGATTACTTTTGACAGTATTTTTGCACTGTTTCTTATAAAAAAATTATTCAGCATTACTTGACTGCAACAACTTTTTTGTATCTTTCACTGCCTTTGTGTAAATAGTTTCCCACATACCTTTTGAGATGTGAGACTCATTTTTCACTTTTGTAAAAGACTGTCTATTCTTTGTATTCATAGTATACAATAAAAAAAAATTTTTCTGCCAAGGAAATCCATTTGTTTTCCTTCTTGTCTAGCTCAAGGTTTTAAAACTTGCTCCCTTTGCTGTATTTGAGCAGCTCTGATGTTTGATAGGCTGGCACAGCAAAATTTTCTGCTCTCCTTCCCTTCTGCTTCTTGGGATAGAGTTATGAACATTGGTGGGGGTTGTCCTCAGCACTTTCCAACCACAGTGGGAATGATGTTATCAGAGAGAAGTGCTGTAGCAGTTCCTGGAAGTTTTCGCACTGACTTAATCTCATGCTCAGAGCCACAGACAGGGTGTCATCTTGAGTTGTGTGTCACCAGGTGGATTTTGCTATACATTAAGGCTGCTCTGCCTGCCAGAGTTAGGCTGACAATAAGGCAGCTTACATTGACCTAACTATGCGTCCACCTAAAATGTAATTCTCACTGATGTAACTTCCCTGCTAGACTGACTCAACTCCACTGCCACAAGAGGTGTAGTATTTTGGTTTCAGCATAGACGCTGTTGTGTATAGTGACAGATTAATCAGTGCACATGCTCCGGTGATGATAGATGCTGTTGCCAAGAGGTTTAGTGTGAATGTGCAAAAGTAATGTAATTACTTCAGTGGCTGTAAGCCAGTTAATTTATGTCAACTTAATTTTGTTGTGTAGCCTTTCAGAAAGGACTTTAGACACTTGGTGGAAAAACAAGCCAGCTTACAGGGGCTGAGGCACAAAGGCAGGCAATCAGTCCAGAAATGGAGGAAGGAAACTGAGGCAGCAGCTAGCCTGAAACCAGACCAGATACAAGCAGTGTTGCTACAGAATTCTTACCATCTTGGATTTCTCATACCCAGTCCACGTGCTATAAAAATGGTACAATAGGTTTATAATTAACCTCCAACTCTGACAGTAAATGTATAATAAAGAGGGAGTCCCCTGGCTTCTTGGATACCAGCCCCTTTCATCCATCCCATTAAAAACAAAGCCCACCTTTCAACTTGTTTCTTTTGGATTCTTCTGGGTCTGGAGGTGCAAGCAGCTGGCAGACAGGGATGTTCTTGCTTGTTTAGCACCAGCTCCTTGTGAGCTAGTAGCAGCAAAGGGTTCCTCTGTAACAAAGAAGAATGTCCACTCCAGACCAGCTCACTTCAACCTCCCCCCCGCCCCAACCACTGTCTGTTTCATTGGTCCCTGCAGCCAGGCACTCCCTGAGCCTAAAGCTGGCTGTGGAACCTTTGGAAGGCAGGGTTCTAGAAAAATAACAGCAGCAACGTATGGCACCTTCCCTTACGGGTTTGGTGGGAAAGTGCTATAAATTGACCTCCTCCTTGCCGCCCACAAACATCACTCCACTCCAAACTAACAGAACTGAAAACCTAGCATAGGCCAGGATCTAAGGTAATAGCTATTACAGCATGTACTCCAGCTTACACCCCAGAATGGACAAAGTGCAGAAGCTGTAACTTTGTGCAGAAGCTGCTACTGTGCCCTACAAACACTGAGTTGAAGTGATATTGGGGTGGGAACATAAAACAATTCAGCACAAATGCACTGAGCCAGGGTCATCAAGCTCCTGTAAGCTCAATGTTTGCCCATGCCTACCACTTTTATTCCATTTAATTTTCAAACTCCTACAGAAAAGTTCCAGAAACAATTGATAGAATAAAAAATAGCTGCTGTCAATATTTATTCAGAGATTGAGGAAGTTTGTCACATACTTAGGGCAATCAGAAAGGAAAACAATAGGGCCACGAGGACACACCACTTTTATGTTACACAGCTAATACATTAAAATACACAGGAGAAAAAATTGGTCTTTTCTGCACGAGCGGTCAAAAACAAACCATGTAACAATGGCAATTCCCTTTTTAAAAAAACCATTAGAGAATTAATTTGTGAAGGTTTGAGACATTTTGCATAAGCCTTAGAAAATGCAAGATGCAAGGCCCAACTGCATGTTTGTCATGCCATTTATATTGCAGCAGTGCTTTCATGGGACAGCAATTTTCAAAGCACTCTCGTAGGTATCCAAGCAAGGCTTTTAAATAAAGGCAGAAGGCTTGCATAGATTCAGTGGTCCTTGAATTCATTTTTGATCTCTGAAATGTATGGATGATCTTTCCCGTGTGCTACTTCCATGATAGCAATTGCCTGTGAAAGGGAAAAGAAAAAAAAAATTCACATAATTTGGTATTTAGCATAACGCTAGCAGTACTCTCCTCAGGGGTTTAGAATAGTCGGACACCTCTTGCTATTCTCTCTCTAAAGTTATCTACCCTATAGGAAACAGTTTGAAATTTCATTTTTCTAGAGTAAGTTTTACATTCATACTGCACCTTTCATCCCGAAGCATTTTTCACAACTCTACATGCAGCACCACTGGCAATGCTGCCTACTGTAGGGCAGAAAGCTGCACACTAGAGGGAAGGGTAGGGAATCTCAACAAATGTTACAGACTGGTGAGCTCAACTTCTGCCCTATACCCTTCACCCCATTTATTTACCTCAACAAGTCAAAAGGCCTTCAGTGAACATAAAATCAGATGCTTCAAGCCCAATGCCTTAGACTGCAGGTCAGCAACATTTCCACAGCACAGTGCAGAAATTTGGCCTTTTCACCTCAATGGCCCAAATGCCAGTGATACTTTTAAAAGTCACTAATAGTCCTATTTACAACAGCTTCATTAATAAATAAAGATGCTGAGCTTTATTGTTCAGGTGGTGGGTGGTAGTATTAGCTGGTCTTTTCTTAATCTACAGGCAGCATGGCTTTGAGCAAGCTGACAGCTGCGTGCATGTGGTGGGAGACAGCTGAGCTACCACTTCATGCGCTGATGAAAGTCGGCCTGCGTGTCACTTTTGGCATCTGTGCCAGGGGTTGCTATCTGCTGCCTTAGGCCAAGAAGCATCTCTCGCCCGCACATAGTCACACAGAAGGGAAAATCCTCCACAAGAGAAAATATTGCAGTATAAGTTCTTACGCATCTTAGTACTGAGACAGGGATCTACTCAGCATGGGAGCTCACTTTGTGAGGTCATCTATAATTGCCATCTGAAGACACACCCTGGCCCCCAGGAGTTGATAAAAAAAGTCTAAATCTGGTGGAAGACAAAAAACAATTGGTGCTGTGGGCTGGATGCAAGCTGCTTTAGAATATATTACACCAAGGCTTGGTCTACACGTGCCCCTTCCTTTTGAAAGGGGCATGTTAATGACCACGTTCAGAATATGCAGCGCCTCATTAGCATAACAGCAGCCACTGCGATTCAAAAGTGCAGCTTTTTGAATCGTGCGCTGCCTGTGGAGATGGGACCCTCCGAAAGAACCTCCCCCAGTTTTTGAAAGCCCTTCTTCCTATCTGGTGATCAGAACGGCTTTCGAAAACGGGGGGGGGGGGGGGGGGTCCGTTTGGAAGGTCCCGTCTCCACAGGAGGTGCACGATTTGAAAAACCGTACTTTCGAATTGCTGTGGCCGTCATTATGCTAATGAGTCACTGCATATTCATTGCAGTGGCTCATTAGCATATTTCAAGCCTGCTCATTAACATGCCCCTTTCGAGAGGAAGGGGCACATGTAGACCCAGCCCAATAGAAAAATGGATTTTTAAAGTTAGAATTGAAGGAGACTGTCCACCTAGAAAAGGCAACAGAGAAAACAAATAGCCTTAGGTACCATACAGGGGACACAGAAGAAAAACTAGGGAAGTGTAGGATATCAGTATGTGGCTGGAGACAGCCCGTTAGTGGAAAGTTTAAGACAAAACTTCGCTGAGGACAAAAGTCACTATGGCATCAACTGTTTTCAACAAAATCTAAAGACAGCCATCTTCCTAGATTTCACGACTGCTTATGACACCATTTGGAACATGGGTCTTCTGCATAAATCCACTCAAGTGGCTGTGCATTAGGTGGTCAAAGTAATAAATGCTTTTCCTCCAAAATAGGCAGTTCAGAGTACACATGGTCAATACTGCAGTTCTTTCAAGTGTGAAACTGCCAAGCTTCCTCATGGTTCAGTTCTTCCACTAATACTGGTCAATGCATACAACTTGCCAGCACCACTCTGGTACACATTTATCTAGGCAGATGGCTCTCAAGTCCTGACAAGATCCCAAATGAGGATATGATGCTAGTGGCAGATTACTTTAAATCAATGGTGCCTGCATCCAAGCTTTTCCAGTTTCTACCATCTTTCACCTTCTTATGCAATCGCATGCCCCAAGTTAAATATTCTTCCTAAATGGCCAATGCCTGCAGGACAACCCACACCATGTTTACCTTAGCATCACACTGGATAGGTCACTGATGTACTGCAACCACTTGGAGAAAGCAGCAGCCAAAGTTATCACTCAAAACAGCCTGCTCAGAAAACCTGGCCAAGTCAACTGGGATGTTTAGAACACCAGATCTCCCTCTGTTATTCGGCAGCAGAGTACTGTGCTCCTGCCTAGTGTTGCTCACCTCAGATGAAACTGGTTAATGTAATGCTTAAAGCTGTGCATTGTATTGCTGGGGCTTTACGTGCAATTCCATTCCCAGGGCTGCCCATACTTACCAGCATAGCACAATCCCATATATGTTGGGGGTGGGGGAGGGGGGAACTCCATCATGCTCCTGGACAGGAGCAGCAAGTTGCCTCTCTTCTCAGACCTCTTCAACCACCTGACCTGTCCTTCTGCTCACGTACATCACCACACAACATGGCAGCAGTCAGTGGCGGTCATTAATCACACTCCTGTCACTGACCCAGCCACCTGCTGACCAGGTTTGGACCTGCCAAGGCACCTGTGGCCATTTTGAACAGGACAGCATAATTGTGAGACCAATCACTTCAAACAGGGCTTGCTTAGCAACCTGTGAGGTAGCTGTAATCAGGTTCTGATGCTCTCCTATCCTTGACAGGTGCCCACTAACTGACCCTGACAGTGGGTGACTAGCTCGCCACTTGGCTAGTGACAATGCTATTGAATGGCTGGGCACAATGCACAGGCTGAAATACCCTGGAGTAAGAGCTCACAGCATCTTAGAAGCTTACTGTGGGAACAATGACTAGGAGTATCCCCTACTTTTTTTGGTTTTAGGAGACATAGTTTCTGTCTGAACAGCAACAATGCTCCGCTTTCCCATCTTACCCAAAAGATGAAACCTGAATATCCTGTCTGAGCTATTTTAAAAAGCTGAGAAGGCAATTGTTTTGTTTTCTCATAAGTCTCGAGATGCAGCTTTCCTGTCTGGGATGCTTCTGCCAGTTTGTTCGAGCCTTCCTGACCAAAGTAAGTACAATAAAAAGTCACTAAGGTTGAGGAAACTAAAATAGCTGCTTACTTGTTGTCCGAAGTGCATGCATTCGAAGAAAGGGCACTATCATGACAATACCATGGAACACTACAAATTAGTAAGAGGAGGAAAGGAAAAGAGCTAAAAAATGTAATGGGTTTGCTACCACAGTGCATATGTAATCAGAAAGCATTCAACCCAGCTAATAGGTATTAATCTGCCTCTGTCCTATTCACGTTCAGTTTTTGAACAACTCAGTATATGAACCACATAAATAAAGTGTGTGAAGCTTCCCAGGCAAGGGCTGCGGATATGAAGTGGAGAGAAGATACACAGCTCAGTCAACAAGCATGTAATGAAATGCAACTGCACCTACAGTTACTTCTCTAGCTGCAGTGGAACCGGACACTCTGGAAGGAACAGGCAGGGGAGGCAACATTTGCACTGCACTACTTTGGCTCTGAAGTATTAAAGTCCACTGTGAAAAGATCTCCACATAACCCGGACAGCGCATGAAATGAGGAAACAGCAGTTGCAATGCATACTTAAATAGAAACCCACACGCTGAATTAAGGAAAGGACAGAAATCAAGTAAATCCAAGGCCCAGAAAAGTTTTCTAGGAAGTCAGTCATTGGTTAAGAAATGGATTAACATTTTAAGGAGCACATCTTGCTAGAATTGCTACAGATCCTGGGTAAGGCTGGACATACCTTTTTTAGAGCTTTTGCTCCAGCAGTTCTATTTTCCAGTCCCATATAAAGTCTTCCAAGCTTCAGCCACATGGAGGCAACGTTCAAAGAGTATAAGGGATAATGCTTACTGTGGAAGACAGACATTGCTTAATCGGATCCTACAACACGTTTCTCCATCATTTCCCCGCAACCCCTCTCCCTGCCCTTGGCTCTAGGCATGAGAAGCTGGCTCTCTCTCACTGCCCATTCAATCCTTCCACCCTCTGCTGTGGCTGCCGCCAATTAGTCCCTGCCTGTGGGAAGCGGACACTACTGAGAAGTGCACTGAGACCACAACATTCATTTCACCCACCACAGGCCACTGAACAGCCATCAGGTGCCAGGGGCTTTCAGTCACTGGCTTTCATCTGGCCCACTGAAAGCGTGAAAGGCTCTGTATCACTGCCAACTCCCTCAGCCATTCCCTGACCTAAGCACTAAGGATTCTTTTTATTCCAAAGGCACGTTGTCAGCAGTGTGGGGGTGCGCGAAACTGAGGGGGTGCATAGAATGTGTGTTTCGAACGCAGCTCTGCAGCTGCAGCAAACTGAACAATAAACTGCAGGAGCTGGCTTCAGCGGCCAGCCTGGAACGCCAGGGTCTGAGCCAGTGGGAGCTGGGCGAGTCACCAAGTTGAGATTTAGCCTCTGGGAGGAATGTGCTGGCTCACTCTCTCCCTGGCAGCTGATTTAGGACATCACATTGGCATCCAAAAGGGAGAGTTTCACTTGCACTCCCTCAGCTAGAGAGCAAACACCACCTTCAGAGTGGGCAGACCAGTGGCAGGATCAGAACCAGGCCTACAGAGGTATGTTACTGTTAAGGAGGTAAGTGCAGCCCAGAAAAGCAACAAGGGAAATTCTTGTTTGCCTATCAAAGGCTACACTGGGGTGGCTCATGCTGTGCTTACACTCCCCCAGCCCTGTGCAAGGGGGCTGGGTTTGGACATGCTCTCAGGCTCACACTCCAAGAGAGTCCTAGCCAAGCCCATGACAAGCTCAGTCCTGGAGTCAGGAAGAGCTGAGTTCAGCTGCAACTCCCTCTGCTGCCCAGTCTGTCCAATGGGGAAAGAGCCTTGGTTTAGCCATTTACCACCAGTGGTGACAGTTTACATGAACCACCAGGAAGACTGGACTCTCCATCACTGTGCCAGAGCCAGGATATGAACTACTGTATTCAGAGAGGGTTAAGATTAAAAAAAATTCTCTGAGGTGAACTATCAGAACAATAGAGATGATCACGTTTCATTACCTAAGCAAGATTAGTGCAGTCACCAATAAAAAGCAAAGGTATCTGGGGGTGTAAACAGCTCCTGCGATTCTACAGCAGGAATCTAAAGAAAGCCAAGTACTGTAAACACCTTGGCCCTGCATCAAGCAAAGACAGTGTGAACTTGGTCCTGCAAGTCCGCCTGAAAAGCCCATGAACATTCACTCCGGCACAATGCATTTAAATACAACGTGGAATCAGATCAAACATATGGACAGGCAGCACTAACCATGTGTTCAACTGGCTGCATTGTGTAATTGAAAATAGAGGCGCGTAGGTTTACCTGTAGGGTTTGATAATTTTTTGTCCATAGCGCAACGCGCCTTCCCAGTCTTGCATGTACAGACAGACTCCCATGGCCTGATACATCATATGCAGCATATAAACATTACTGTCTTCAAACACTGAGCCCATCTTGTCCAGAGTAAGCTCACAAACCTCCAGTAATTCACTTGGGGGTACAGTGGAGTCAAGGAACACATTAACTGGAGTTATGTCCAAATAAGAACCGTGTTACGTGACTTGTGGGTACTTCCCTTATGGCCGTCCGGTAAAGAATGGTTTTGAGAAGCTTTGGTTTTTAGATCAGCTCTCTCTGAAGAAGGGGTTTTTAAAAATAGGATTGAGGAGTTCCCACGCTCAGCGACTCCAGTTTTCATGGGTTGTTTTTTTCTCTCTGAGACCTGCAAACCCAGCCTTGAGACCAGAGTGGTTTTCTTGCACCAGTGCTGGGTGTACTGTAGGAAAGGAGGTGGACTTGGTGCAATACAGCATGGAAGTAATACCTATTTGCCATGCTTGCAGAACTACATCTGGCCATAGTAGTTGCCCCTCCTCTGTGAATGTCTCTCCTGTAAATGCTTTCCTACTCTCCACATAAGATTTCTCTATAGTGAGAGACAAAAGTTATTTCTTCTTCTGCCCCCGAAAGACGAAGCACTACCTTTCCACAAAGAACCTGGCCCACTTCCAGATCCTAGCCTACTCTATGGCACCACACAGGCAACTGAAGAAGTAATGGTCTCAATTTTATAGCCAGATGAACCCTAAGGATATGGTGCTGAGGGACTGCTCTATCCCAAAACATCACTGCCCTTGTGACTGCAGCCAGCGAGAATGAAATCTTGGCCTCACTGACATCAGTGGTTAAAAACTCCATTGACTTCAGTGAAACCAGGATTTCATCTCCCACTTCCTTTTTAACCATAGTTGGTGGAAACTCTTTTGGCCCTGCACAGTTTGTTTCAGCAATGTTCAGCGTCTGTTATGCAGAGAGGCAGTAGGGACTACTGGACCGAGCATATTCTAAAGGGCCAAGAACTCCTGCATTCCAATCCTGGCTCGGTCACGCACTTGCAAGCTGGCTTTGCTGCATCACCTTTCCATGCTTCAGTTCTCACAAGGGATAAGACCGTACTTGCCTGCCTCCTTCCCAAGGGCTTTGTGAGGATTAGTGTTTGAAGAGGTCTGGAACTGCACACACATTTCTCTCTCACTCCTTCTCCTTCTCCTCCTCTCCCCCCCTTACACTCACACACATGCACCCTGCCGAGCATTCCAAGAGTAATTTTTAAAGAAGAAAGCCAGCAGGGGCAAGAGAGAGGAAAGGCAAAGGATATATTTGTAGTGTTTGGCTCTCCTGAATTCCTCAATCACATTTCGAGCATATCTGATCATATCTTGGACAGTTTCTGCTGATGGAGGTTCATTCAGTTTGCGGATTTCCAATTTATCTTTATCCTGAAGGAGGCAGATGAGAGAGTTACAAATCCAATCCTACACCTCACTGGGCAAAGGGACATCCACACAGTTTTAAAGCTACATAAAATTAATAAAATAAAAGGACAGTTGGAATTTTTTGGCTCCCACAAAGAACCTTCTGAAATCTGCAAGGGACAAAACAGATAAGGTAGGCTATTCCTCTGTAATTTTAATTCTGATCCTTCAACCGGAGTGCCCTGACCTTGCAAACTCTTGGACGAGGACTGTTTCCACATTGCAAGAGGTATCCCAAGGCATTTTATAAGTATCACTGCAATCAGCTGGTTGCAATAACCACAATAAAAGGTCTTCAATTTTGATCCGGGCTGCTCTCGTTTCTCCCCATCATTGATGAGAAGGCTACAAGTGATGCAAAAATGCACCGATTCAGCAGTTCCCCTTACTCTGTCTCAAAAGACACTGCCTCAGGATAGGACCCAGCCCCTGCCACCCCCACCCCACTCTCTCAAATAGTGCTGAGCACCATGTGATAGGTCTAGTAACTTCTGAAGCAGCTGCACTAGCACTACCAAGACACAGTGCAGGAGGCATTTATCTGGCAAAATGGCTTTCTCAGAAACAGTGCTGGTTTGTGGCTCAGGTTGGACCACCATAGACCAGAAAATGATTCCTTGTCCTCAATGTCTTTTCATTGGCTTCCTCACCTAAGACGATCACATCCTAAATGACAATTGCCTCATGCCTCCCAGAGGCTAAGGGCCAGCCCCCGTTAGGTTAACAAGTAGCTGAGCTTTGGGAATCATGATACTCTTAAGAATTCCAAAAGCTCTGAACTGTTGCCTTGTAACGCTTGGTTCTTAGAGGCATGTTCTGTGAACCGCCATTCACTCTGGTGTATGAACGCCTAGTGTCAGAAGCCTCTTGGTCCTTGCTTAGGTGACCTTGGAAAGGTTGGGGAAGACTGACAGTTGTGCAAGGGTGATAGCGTAACAGACTAGCACAGTTCTACTGTACATGCACTTCAGCTTGAATGACTAGAAATAAATCAAAACTTGGGAACATAAATCTCCAGCCAAACATAGCACCAAATTTCACAGCTCTTAAGGCCAGACAGACCATTACGATCATTGCTCATTTCCTGTATAACACAAGACATAAAATTTCAGCCAGCCAATCTGGCCACATTGCATAGAGGTAACAGCAGAGTTTGTCCACTCTTCCATATTAGTTTGATCTGTTCAGCTGACATCACCCTCCTTTGTTATTTGACCAAGAGAGTTTTCCCCTATTGTTTTTACACAAATCTGTAAAATGCCAGTCACTGCAGTAGCTGGTCACACCTTCACTCACTAAATCACTTCACAATAAGAAGCGTCACTATAAATTCAATATGTTTTCTAAATTCCCATACTAAAATCCCAGGCTCTTTAGACCTATCAAGAGATTTAACTCAATGGAAAGTTAATCCTATTCCAAACTTCCCCGTCCCCCATATCCTTTGAACTGTAGATATTCCATAAGAGATAGAATGGCAGGCTGTTTTGTGAGCTGTTATGGGTGAAATTCCAGCCACTGATGCCATTGGCAAAACCTCACATGGACTTCAACAGGGGCAGGATTTCACACAACATGTATATTTTAGAAGACAGTGTGATGGTCATGGAGCTCCTATAATTTAACTAGGTAGCATATTAGTATTGCTAGGTATGGGGGTTGTGGAACATTTATTATGCATCTATAAAGCCTGAAGTCAGCTGGGACCACAGCAAGAACAATCAGGAAAGCAAAATAATGGTCTCAGCTAAGAATATCCAGGCACACTTCTGAAAGAGAAGGGGGGAAAACTTAAAGTATCTCCTAACCGCAAGGAAGACAGAAACTCTATTTCCCCAGTCTGGGAATCTGGAAACCAGAAGAACTATGCAGCTTTGAGAGGACATTCTCTCTTGGGGGGAGAAAAGGCTGATTTGTCAGTTATGGGAACAGACTTCACTAAATGAGACTCAGGACGGATGGCAGCAGCAACTGACATCACCTTGCACAAAGGGTTTGTCTGGGCTTCCAGGAAGATCGACCCAGTCAGGGTTGGGCTTCCAGAATTCAATTTCACTTGTCTTTCCCAGGTGCGTGAAATCAATCTACCTGTCTGGGGTCGGCAGTCAACCCTGTACTTCTGTTGACCTTCCTTAGCGAAGACAGTCACCTAAGTCGATTTCCAATACGTCAATTCTAGCTACACAATCGCCATAGCTAGGATTGCGGATCTGAGGCTGACTTTCAAGTCTAGTGTAGACCTGGCCAAAGACTCAGCTCAAGCTGCCTAGATCAATCGTAGACCTGGACAGCAGTGACATAAAACCATGCAGCAATAAAAAGGCCAAGTCCATGAACATAAAAGTCACAAAACATTTGGTCCTCAAGGCTCATATTTCCAGCTACCTCCCTTGTATGTCGGGGTTGGCGGGGGGGGGGGCGGGGGAAGTCTCTCAGAGGCCAACAGCAGTAGCTCCTTTATTAAAGGGTTATTACTCCCGTGAAGTCCTGAGCTCTACCAGCTGGCCTCTTCATACTTAGGCTCACTCTCATTAGTTACAGCAGATGGGGCCTTCTCTCTCCCTGAGATTTCGCACAGCTGAGCTAGGGTGGGACTTGCTCTCTGCAGGCAGGCAGGCAGGCTTTTTGCCTCCTGCCTTTGTTTTGTATAGGGTTTGTAGACTCCATCTCACCAGGAGTCCTCACAAACCTTAGACCTTCAGGATCCCTATGTGCAAAATAATTGTGAACTGTTGTAATTGCATATTGTCTGTTCTAAGCACTGTTTTTAATGCTTTCGTTCTATCAAATGCTTTGCTTTACGGAAAAGCTGGTCACTAGTTACCACAGTCTTTGCCTCCTTGCTGCAGGTGCTATGCAGAAGTCAGGCCCTCTGAGTGATCATGGTTGATCACAGGGGCTTACAGCTGAGGAACTGATCTGAGCAGAAGCACTGTGTAATTTCACCCTCAGGAAGCTGATCACTATAGGAAAAAGAGACCTAAAAGGGGCATATTCAAAGAGATCAAGAGGGGTCAGGGGGCAGTTGGCCAGATAACTGTGACACACACACAGCACAGCATATCTCCTACTAAAATAAATCCACCTATATATAGGTCTTTGGTTAACTGTAACTTACAGTATGTAACAAATCAATTATTTTTCCACTTAACAGGACAAAGACCAAATTTCTATTTAAAGAAGAGCTTTTACTGAACACTTGTTCCTACAATTGCTGTCACAGTGCCTTTTTCACGGCTACACATAACAAGGGTAACACACAAGGCCACAGAAACAATACAGGACTTAGTCTAGCTTGCAGCGTGTGCCTTAAATGCATTGTCCCATTGTAGCTGAGCTCCAGCGCAATTACTAGTACTCTGTCAAGCAGACATTGGTTTGCAGAAAGTCACTTCTTATCGGGTTGTGGGACCATTCAACAGACACGCAGGTTTTAATAAACTCTTAACTGCACGCTTTGAAGCCAGGATTGATCATGAAGCCACTGGTGTCAATCTCCACATTCCCCCTATGAAATCCTCATTGTACTTGGTTCACAGTAGAAAGGTTAGAATTAATCATTCATTACATCACTGGTCCTGTAAACTGCAGTGAGACTTCTGACTGACACTTGAAATGTTGCATCCTGTGATGCCTTCCTAAAGCCAGGCAGAACCAAGCAAATTTCACAATATCCAGGGAGGAAGGAAAGAATACCAAAGTCGGAAAAACCCAATTTCAGTGCCAAATGCCCCATACCTCCAATTTGCAAAGCCAAGACAAAAGCCTGGGGCTAACTGTTTTCATTTTACCTTTACACAAATACCTACCAAGTACTTCATGGTTATAGTGGAGAGAAAAGATATGAGCAAGTTTCACATACAGAAAGCACTCCCCACATTCCAAATCTCATTACTCGGATAGAAAAATGGCACCAGTGCGTCAGGTCTGTGGCTAAGTCATTAGAAACATACTTCAATACCATTGTTAGATTACCTTGTCTTTGGTAATGCATTCCCTGCAGTCACAGGTAAAGAAATAGCAGTCTCTTAACCGATCATTTCTATCTTCTGTAGGATACAACAGATCAATATAACTGGTAAAAATCTAGAGGAAAACATTGCAAATCAATCAAAAAAAAACCCTTATTCTGTTACCAAAGTGCACACAACATACATAAAATCCATGTATCTCAAATAGCCCATATAATCGGAGTATAATATAGCCATACAACATACTGCATCACCTGTCCATTTATCCCACCTCCCTGGGATTAATTACAAAGAAAAAAAAAAAAAGCCTCTCAGCTGCTTCAATCAGTCACTATGTTATTAATTCCAACTGCCAAAGAAACACTTCCTCTTCCTAAGGATGGAATCTATCCCTGACTGAGGATCAGCACAGATAAGATTCTGGACTGGGCAAGAGCATGTCAGGCTCCTGCCAGGCTAGAAACCAGAACCTAAGAGATCAGCAAATTCAGGTGCCTAACCTGGGAAACCTTAAAGGGGACCAAAAGAGCTGAGCACCCAGCCTCTGACAATCAGAGCCCTTTTCAGGCTCTCCAGTTGGGCAGCCAGAATCACTAGCAGCTTTGGAAAGTTTAAGAGAATACCCTTAATTCATTGGGGAGATTTCCATGTTCCCAAAGGGGCCCAGCACTTCAGTTCCGGAAGGGTATTTTAAAAAAATCAGTGTTTAAATCAGTGATATTTTTAAAGTTCAGAAGAGCTACTATGTGTGATTTTAGAGAGTTAATTTCCCTCCCGCTCTGAGCCTCGCACAGTGGAACTTTTGGCAACCTACTACAGTGCTTTGTATTTTAAAAAGGGTATCCTCCCCAGAAACATCCTAAATGAGGTCAAATGTGTTGTGTATAATCACTGAAGAGCAAGAAAATAAACTATAAATAAAGAACCAAGTTTTAAAATGTTGTGCCAGCCCAGTCTTCCCTTTGCTGGTGCTTTAGCCTCTCTTTGCAGCAATCAATCAATCACTTTCACATAGTGCTTGTTTTCATTCTACACTGGCACTTATTTTGTTTCTCTGGGCATAAAACACAAAAAAGCAGGAGCAGGTAAGGGGAAACTGAGAATTTGCTGATGCAATGTCTACACTGAACCAGAAGATGGAGACACAGGCCACATGAATGCAGTACACAATCAAAGAAATTAATTCAATACACAGTCCACACACTGCACATTTTTAAAATATTGAGGAGACCAATTATGGGAGATAAAATTCCAGGTGAGTTTTCCTCATGAAGACACAGGGTCAAAGATCACAGCCTGACCCGGATGGACCTGGCACAACCTGAAAGGCCTTGCTCTAACCAGGGGCAATTTAATCCAGCCTTCGTTGCTCTCCCCAAGGTCAGACGTCAAAATAACTTCATTCTTTCCACGCATGGTCCTGTTTTACTCTGTCTGGTGTGGATGAGCTCCATGTTACGTGACCACTGTCCAGACAGAAGTAGGATAGCAGAGAAGGGAACAGTGCCTTTTTACCTGGCCATGCTCTCGCCATTTCCAAATCTTCCCTACAATGCCATAATGGTAAGGATTACAGCAATAATAAATAATTTACATTCATGTCACTCCTTTCATGCAGGGATCTCAATGCATCACCTAAACCTCAACAGCTCAAGTCTTGTAAAGCAGCTAATTATGCCCATTTTACAGATGAAGAAAGTGACTCAGAGAAGAGTTAGGTTCCCCATGTTAAACTGGTGGCTGAGACAGATTTGCCCTGCCTCACATTTACCCACCAAAGAGACACTGTCTTCCCTAGGCCCACCTGACCCTTTTTTTAAATGTGAGTTTTGAGAACTGACTGAAAGACAAGAGACACGAGGATCAAGATTCCATTGTAACTGGAGTGAAACTTTGAAAAGCCAAGTTCACTTCACCTTCCCATGCACATGTGTACATACCACTGCATTTATACTTATGTGACATGAATATACCTCGTCTCCAGGTTCAATCTCTTGAACAGCTCTGACTTCAGCTAAGGTCCCTTTGTAGGTCACAATCACATTTGGGCAACAACTATGGTTCATCAGTGCAACACTGTAAAAGAAAAAGAACAATGTTTGTTTCCAAAAGCAAAAAGCACCACTTCCACATCAAAAAGCTTAAGTCACACTGCTCTGCAAGATGCATCTCAGCTAAAAATCTAGATAACCTTAGAAAAAAAGTGATGGTATTGTTGTTATATAAGTACAAAGGATAGGGTAGGCTGAGACCCCCCCCTCCCTTGTTGTGCAGGGTGCTAAATTCTACTTGATTGCAGCTGTCCAGAGGAAACTACGTTACAATGGAACGTATAATGGAAGAAAGAGCAGGCCTTGTAAAGTCAATGGCAAGTTTCAGTGGGACCAAAAGCAGACTCATAGCTCGAAAAGTGCCTTGGGATCCTTTAAAACACTCACTTTTACCAGACTTCAAAGCAATGAACACAAAAAGCTGTTTCTTTGCACTGGACCCTCAGACCAATAGTAAACCTCCTACCAGCTTTAAAGTGTAAAAGCAGGCCCCAAACTAAAAACCAAAAAGGAGAAAGTGTTTTTCAGTTATGCACTAAAAAAGGTGCAAAACCAAATCCTAAATGCTGGGGAAAAGCGCGTCCATCTGTACTTTGGCACAGAGAATTCAGTTTGTCTGTTTTATTAGACACACTAACGAACTCACCTTCTTCATCCCCACCTTACCAAACTAGCAATCACATCTTCGAGATAAATTTTCTCCTTATGACCAAAGGTGTAATTGATCTGTTCAATTTAAAAGGCTTAAATCACATTGCTGCGCACTCTCAGGCGAAGGATTCTCCCATAGTTGAGACGCTGCACTGGCACTCGGAAGTTCTAGTTTCTATTCCCTTCTCCACCAAAGATTGCTTCTGTGACCCTGGGTAAGTCACTTAAAACTCTGTGCTGTAGTTTCCCGCCAGTACTAGGATGACAGCTTCACTGCCTGCCTCTCAATGCCTTGTCTTTTTTACACAGTGTAAACTCTTTGAACAAAGGACTGTCTCTTCTTCTGTTTCTTTATGTACAATATGAACAGCACCCTGATCTCTAGAGCCCTGACTGGATACACATGTCCACATGTGGATGTGGACAGCTACAGATATACGTTCATATCTGCTGATCCACAGGGATCTACTCCTAGGAAATGCTGCAGCCATCAGAGAAGAACATGGTGCTGCCCCCCACCCCACCTCCAATATTGCCTCCTGTTTGGAGTAGCTGGCAATGGGCGTGGTACAGCCACATGGCCAGGAGGAGCTGCCGGCATGGGGCACTGGCTCCTGGAACCAGCAGCAACATGTTCCTCTCCTTTGGCTACAGCATCTCCTGAGCTCTACACACCACCCGACACCAATTTCTACCCAGAGAGATTCACGTCCGCTGGCAGAAATATGTATGGGCAGGGCTCTACCTATCTCAGCAGGGGATGCCAAGTGTTACTGCAATACATCCAAACAACGGATGTTGACACAAGCAGTGGGTGCCTTATTAAAATCAGATTATGTGATACCATCAACGTAGACTTACAGTGATCTCTTTAGCTATACTGTAGGGAGCAAGAGTGGAATTTGCATGCCAGCTCCCGAAAGGGGTACTTTTCTTCTTTACCACCAGAAAGGACTATGTCTCTTATTCCACGAACAGCACTTTAAACAACATTGGTGAAGTACTTCTCAAGCTAACCAAGTTTGTGCATAGCTTTTTCACTGTGATGACAGCACAACACAAAACATCTGAGGGGGCAGATTGGGGGACTTAGTAAATGCCAAGTTCATATCAAATTTCAAAGCTTCAAAAACAAACAAACAGTAATTCTGCTGAAATCAAAGTGGTTTTGAATCACAAACTGGTTTACAGCCACCTGAAACTTTACCCTTTTCACAAGGCAGGAGGATTTTGCAGAACTCATTGACAAATAAGGCCTGACTTTTGGGTTTCCAACAAAAGGTATGTAAAAACTTCATTATGAAAAGTTTGCACAGCTCCAGTGCACAGTATTGTGTAGGTCCTTCTACATACACAAGACGGTTCTTGGAAACCATTGTGCTGGAACTCCAGTATCTTGGAGTACTTTATTAGCGACAGAAGCATGCCTGTGAGCGAGTTCAAGTAGCGTACCACATCTGTACAAGTATCTGCACCGTTGGTTTAAAATAATATATTTTTGTTTAAAAAATAAAATCCAACCTACTCTGGAAATACTGCTGATCCCAAGTGAGACAGTTCTTCATCTTCAATTGTGAAGCCATTACAATTAACCTAAGAAAGAGAGCATAATTAGCTCACATCTCCGCTAGTCACCATCTTCCGGTTTAATATTCCAGGTTTACACACTATCCCCCTCCGGCTATTAGGGATCATACTGAGCAGTAAATTGTAGTAATCTGGTTGCAATTTTGTTTCTTCTTAGTATTTATACAGAGCTACTGGTGCTCAGAGTCCTCATCTCGAGGAGCTGACAATCTTGTGAGCTGACTAAATATAAAGGATTACAACTCGTGGATCACACCACAACACAGAGGAAATCAGAAATTGGATAGCCTCAGGCAGTATAAGAGGCCTGAGAAGAGACTGGATGAAGGAGATAGAGGTGGCATGTACAGAGCAAGACTACTCCAGGTAGGTAGGACATTGTTGAGGCACAATGTTGTGATGTGGCAGAGAAGTGAAAAGGGCCACGCCTGCTTCAAAGGGAACTTTAGCTACAGACTTGAATGGAACTAGCATCTGGCCCAGAGGAAAGCTAAGAACAGAAGGACTGGACAGAGGTATGGGCACAAAGAAAAGGGAGGGTGAACAAAAGACAGACAGTGAACAGCCTGCATAGTGTTTTGCATACGATACACAGGGCCTGGCACAGCGGTGCTGCAACCTGGTCAAGGCCTCAGACTGCAGTACAAACAACAGTCAAAAAGAAATAAATAGTAGTGAACGAAGAACTCGAACTTTGTGGAACAAAAGTACAAGCTAACATTGGAAAAATAAGTGAGGGTCGGAACATGACAGCTGGGGCAGAAGCAGAATGGTTTAATTAAAATGCATGGACACGGGACAAAGCCAGATATTTGTCAAAACACATGAAAGAAACAAGTTAAGTAGGCCTCAGAGCCATGTCCTGAAATCCCAACTCATTATTTTCTCTCATTGAGCTCAGTGGGAGCTCAGGGCTAGCCTACACTACAATGACACAGCGGCACTGATCTGGAGAAGATGCTCTATACCAGGGGACAGTAAACCCTAGCACAGGTGCCAAGCTGATTTTCATCAGCACACAAGGGAGGAGGTCGGCCCCACCCCTCCTCACCCATGCAGGCGGGAGCTTGCTCGAAGCCATGCTGTCTATGGATTAATGAAAGAGCAGCTAATGCTACCAACCACCATCTAAACAGGAAAGCTCTGAATTTTCATTTATTCATTAATGAAGCTGTTATAAGTAGGACTATTAGTGACTTTTAAGAGTACCACCAGCACTTGGACTGTACACAAAGGTCAAATTTTGGATCTCCACCTCAGAAAGGTTGCTGACCCCTGCTCTAAACTGACAGAAGAGCCATTTCCTGTCAATGTAAAATTACTCCCTCCCCATGAGGGGCAGAAGCCATGTGGGTGGCAGCGCTCTCCTGCCAACCTAGTGTGCTGCTTTAAGATGACACAACTTACATGCGTCGGGGTGGCCCTGAGCGATGTGAATTACATCAGCTTAAGCATTAATAAGAACAAGCCTTTAGTCCAGCGGCTCCCGACCTTTTCCAGACAGGGACCCCTTTTGACAATTCAGGAAGACTTGGTGACACACAGCAATTCAAAAACAGGGGGTACGGGGGAGAGTAAGGGGAAGGAGCAGAGCCGTAACTAGCTAATTTTGCATCTGAGGCAAGAATATAAAATTGTGCCCCTCTCATGTTTATATACTCATAATAGTTATTTCATAGAAAAAGGGAAAAATACATTAAATAAAACAATTACACTACGTTTATTACAGTTTATTATTATAGTTGATTTGATCTATAGTTGTGTTGAGATAAAGACCCTCATCCCCAAACTGATCCCCCCTACCCACTACCCCAGCTTAAACCTCACAGTCAGGGGCTGGGGGAGTCACACTCAGGGGCTAGAGGGAGATGACAAAAATGAAAACTGACAAATCAACTACATACAACAGAAGGGAAGCAAAAGTGGGGGGGGCAAAATTATTTACTGCTAGGGTCTATTAGGTTGCTTGTCTGGGACGGCTACATATATCAAAGGTGGAAAAGTGGCCTTTGTAATGCATAATTGCTTCTCTATTGATAGAGATAGATGCTAGATGTGGCAGTGTTAAGGAGCTGTAAATGGCTCCTTTAAGAACCACGTGCAGCTCTGAGCTGCTGGTGATCCTTAAAGATAACCACAAGCCATGTTGGGGTCCTGACCCATTGGTTGAGAATCCCTGTCTTAGTCTAAATGAAAACTTCAGGGTTTCACTCACAAGAGTCTCAGTGGCACAGTGACATTTAAAGCTATAGGTTCACAGTCACTAAATTCCATTTCACTCTAATCAAGAAGTTTTGTCTCCATTTTAATAATAGCTCCATTTATGCCAGCAAAAAGCAAACCCCCTGCGCCCTCCCCGAAACATCTCCCTGCCAGTACGAGAAGCGCTCCTTTATTGCAATACCTTAACTGAACAAACACAACTGTTGTCTCACAAGTGCCAGTGAAAACGAGTAATCCAGGTGTGGCTGACCAAGCACAGAATAGGATTGTCAACAGCACATGAACCCCCTGAAAGCATCCCTCATCTTTTTCCCTTTTATTCAAACTACACAAGACCGGGAAAAAAACATTGGGAATAAAACGCTGTACGCCGCTAGCTAAACTACTGTTAGGACTGTACTTTAGAAACAGTGTGAAACTCCACCTCACCCATCCTCCTGATAAAAGGTTATGAGCTACATAAGCAGAATGCACAGTTCTAAATACAGAGTCCTAATTGCCACCTTCAGCATGGGAAAATAACTTCCAGTCATTATTACTTGTAGTACGGTTGTGTCCCAAAGTCCACTGGCATGTACCACACGAACAATCAAATTTAACAAGATACAAAAACAGGTAAGTGTAGAAACAATAAGTAAGATGAAGGATGGGGCTAACAGCTGTAAGGACACAGGATTACACAGGCTGACAATGGACACAAAAATGTAACAGTCACAAGTTTTTTTTTCTTTTTAAATCAATATACAGTTAGTTACCTTCAATTACCCTCAACTTAGTCGTCAGTAGGTGATTCTTTCTTAGCCTCATCATAGCTTAAATGGGTGAAGGGGAGGAACTGGATACAAGGTTAATGATTTCACGGTTTAATTCAGGGAGAGTTTTCCAGGTGTAAAGTGAAGCTTGATACACAACCAGCACTTAAGGCTCGCATCAGTGGAAGGGTAAGAGAACACGAGCAGGTAAGAAAGGTGAGGACAGAGTTAGGCAGTCTCTAGAAGAGGGGACAAAAACCTTTAGCATGATGTGATAGAGAAGACGTGTCAGCAGAGGGACCTGGAGGCACATATAAAGGATAATATGGACAAGGCGACAGGCTAGGATGCTGATCTCAGCTGGTTTTGCATGGACAGAAAGGAGCAAGTCAGACATCAGGGATGCTGGGGAAGAGAGGTTTGCAATACCCAAGAGTGGAAAACAATGAAGAGAGTCAGCAGCACGCAGAAGGTAGCTAAAGCAGTGGGAGCTGACAAGATTGCCCAAGGACAGAGGGAAGTGGGACAAGCTGCTGTTTTTGTAAATAAACAAATTTTTGGAGGCTCTGGCTCTTTCCAGCAAAATATTAAATCGTAAATAAGAATCTGAGCAGTTCAGCAGAGTTCTGGGTGCACCTTTCTACATCAATTGGCAAAGTGGAAAAAGAAAAAAAGAGAAGGAAAACTAGCCAAAAGCAAATAGGTGAACAACGGGAAATGGATGGCTCAGAGGGTGTAATGGAATAGAGTACTGAAATTTTCATCTACAGTACTTCAATTTAAACTCTAATAACAGAGAACTAATACCAATGATGACCTCTCACTGGTAGGCACTGATTTTTACACAGTAAGTCAGCAATCACATTCCAGTGGTGGGAAGGTATCTATATCCCAAAACCCTACCATCACAGGTAGCACCCTTTGTTGGAGGCTTAAACAAGGAGTCCAGACAGAAAGTTAGAGTGATACTTGGCAATTCCAGATTAAGATGTGCATTCACGTATTTTCTCTCTTTTTGTTTTAAAGTGGAAGAGAGCACCAGCATGAAGGGGAAATGTCACTCGGAGAGCTTTCCAGTTCTTCAGTGAAATACATGCAGGCTGGTTATATGTGAAATTCAGAGAGGAGACTGAGGTGAAATGAAACATACAAGATTTCAAAATGTTGTCCAAAACGAAAGGCTGTTCCCTTGCTGCCTGTCCCGAGCAGTGACAAATGGACTACCTGATCACATTTAGAAACGTATGCCAGACACATGGAATTCTGTTCCCATTGCCCAGTCTTCGCTTCTTTCTTGAAGACTCAGTTCTCACAATACCACCTACCTAAACTGATTGTTATTCTAGCCAACTTACTTGTGCAAAGAGGACTACAAGGGCAGCGTTGTCAGGGTACTCTATGTGCTTTGAATAAAAGTGATGAAGAGCAGCAATGTCATTCTGAATCAGCTCTCTCTTTTCATTGTCTAGTTTATCAAGGTCTGTGGACAAAGAAGACATCCTGTTTCAATACAAGGAACTCTCTCCTGGATAACTGCAGCCACATCTAGGTTAGAAAAGGTTATAACTTGGATGGGAGACACCCTCCTCCCCCAAGGAAAGGCTGTGTGGAAGCAGTGCAAGAAGCGGTTGTGATTCAATACGTGATGCTTCTCCTCCCAAGGCCACATACATAAACTGAGAAAATGTTAGAAAATCTCAGCAGATGCTTTCTTTCATTAATTTCAGATTAAATACAATACTCCTTACTAAGAATAAGAACATTGGTGTTTAAAACATGTTGGCTTCAGCCTAGGGAACAAGTTAGTTTACAGTGAACTTAGCCCAAGGGTTAACCATGACTACAAAAGGTGTGAAGCCATATTTAATCTCCCTGTTCACAGATTACTGAACTGTTTACTCACATGACAGACTTTCCTCAAGTAGACATGTCCTAGTCAGTACTGAAAGTGTCCCAGCAGACCACAAGCAGCAACTGTTTGGCTCTCCACCCAGAAGACAGGACCTCTAATAGCAGAACTCCCAACCACTTGCACTCACTGAAAGTCTTCACTCTTTGCAAGGGCTGGTGGTTTAGCAGTTGTGTCCTCACATATGAGATGGGTCTTGTCCTGGTACATCAATACGCAGTCTCACTCGTGGTCCCAGACAAAACCCTGGGCTGCTAAGCCATCTGACATTTCAAGGGGGCTGTGGGCTGAGCATTTTCCCAGTCCCTTCTCTGCCTGAGGCACTTTTTGCTCTCACACCAAATGAGCAGAATGCAGCGTGCAGGTCTTACCACAGACCTTCTCCTTACTCTGCATAGGGCAGGAGCCACACCTATTCTTGCAAAGCAAACTAATGCTGCAATTCTTTTCTGTACCCCAAAAAACACAACAGTGAGACGAGAGACTAGTGGGCTGCCAACAAGGGGCACAAATGGGACAGAGATACGTAAGAGTGTGGACAAACAAAGGGAGACACAATAGTGGGGACAATTTCAGGTTGAGAAGTGAAAGGGGCTCGGATGCAAGAAAGAAAGATGGAGCCTTTCAGTGGGAATCCTATGCCATTTCTGCACTCCCCCAACTGCTGAACATGTCAAACAAGGGTGAGTCAAGGCCTGGATGAGCATAGAAGACGGTAAAGGGGGCTTCTCACCAAAACAGCCAGAAATTAAAAAGGGAGCCTGGTGGGGGAGAAGGGCAGAATTGTGGTGGCAGAGCATCTCAGTCCTTTAGGAGAACCCTGCCACAGCTTGGACAAACATCCACTAATCCACACCCCAACCCTTCTGACCTTCCACAGGAGTAAGATATTCATATTAATGAAGGCTAAAATTCCACAGATTGCAGAGAAAACCCTTCATGAACATCCACTCCCAGTTCTCGCTACTAGTCTGACAATTTGTCCTCAGGATTCTTCTCAGATGTAGGCTGTTCTGGCTTGGACAAACACCAGCACTTTACTTATTCCATTCTCCCCAGGCAATTCTAGTTGAGGGGGTAATTGCATTCACCTCTTGCACTTAGGCTGTTAGTCTTGCTGAGCTCGGTTAAATAACCGCCACCTCTAACTCCATCATTTGTCTAGCACTTTGTCAAGTGTTAGGGAATCCTTCAGGATGAAAGGTATGCAAGCTTATAATACCATCGCTCCATCACCACAGACGTGCGTGTACATCAGCTTGTTCTTATGCCTATCAACACCAAGAAAGGGAGCAACAAACACTACAGCGCCATGCAAACTATTCAGGCTGGTTAGTTTCAATAGTTGCTCAACTTCTAATTGCCTCAAGGGTGTGGGGGTAGAAACAGTAACCTTCCAGATAAAAGCAAGCCACTGACTTCTCTCCTTCCTCAGATCGCTTTGGAGCACTCAGGAAATAGGATTTAAAAAACAATCTCACAGAACATGTCAAATTTGACTGGCAGCGACAGACACTCAACTGCAGTCCAGAGAATTCTGCAATTAGCCCCAGAGTCATTGTCACCATCAAACAACTGTGCTATCTCTGATTTTATGCCTCCTGGTAACAATACCAGCCATTTTAATTTTGCAACATTAAAATTCACAGAAGTCACCAGAGTGCCAGGAAAGCCATCTGATGGATGGACACTACATAATTAATCTGTCTAAATTTTCACCCGCACTTCCCTATTTCCCCAAGCTACCAAGAAAAAAAAAAAAAAACTTTATTTTTTAAATTATGGTCCTCTTTTTCACTCCCTTCTCTTATAAGCAATATGCTTGGAGAAGGTTTTGATGAAGTGTAATGAAGCAACTCCTAAATGCATTATGGAAAAGAGCTCCTGTTACCTTCAAGTCTTCTCTACTTACGTGATTCAAACTCTTTTACAGCAAGCAATTTTTCTGATTGTGTCCTTTCTGGGTGGGTTTTCTAGAAATAGAAAAAGATTGAAATGACAAAAAGAAATGTAAAGTTATCATGTATTTTATCAGTCAATGTTTATACTGAGTGTGTTTACTCACAAACCATTACAAGAGACCCACACTATGTGGAGGTCTTATAAAGGTCAATGAACAGTGATCTGGTCAAACCTGACTAACTTTACAAGCCGTAAAAAAATTATTGCTGTGCCAAATAAAGTAGGCAAAAATTAACTGCAATCAAACATACATCTATAACCAGTATGGTATTTTAAAATATGTCATTTGCTTTGTTCTGGATACCCAGAAAGCTACTAACAGCAAAGCAGGCAAGAGACAGGCTTTGCTTTGAGAAAAGTGAATAAACTCACTGTTGACAGAGTTCAAAAGCAGCTCTCTATTGTTGGCCTAAGGCCACTTCTTTGTAATCCTGGCCATTAAATATGGCTTTGCAGGTGGCCCAGCAGCTGAGGTTCAGGGACTATGGTTTGCATATTTAGCTTTTATATGGCATGTAGATTCCCCCCTCCCTCCACCCACAAGCACAAATTTATTCCAATGACTTTTAATCATTACACTTCTAATTTTGTTTGCAGATCACCAGTAGATTGTGCTTTAATTAAAAAAAAAAAATACAACCAACACCACACACACACAGGCACAGAGGGAGTTTGCAGGCTACCTTCCCAGCAGGCCATCAAAATCCTCTCTATATACAGTATCTGGGTTGCCCTTGTCATATATGCAGCCTTCAGATGTACAAATGTGCTTCAAAGAGGATTTGTTTTTGCAGAGAGAATTTAGAGCTTTGTAAAAATACACACTGTAATAACCTTGAAACTTACAGGCGTCATCTCTCCCTGCAAACACTTTGGCTATACCCTTCCCATCACCGCAGAGTCTGCATTTCAAGGATTATTATGTTACAGGTGGAGTTAGCAATGCAACATCAGAGCAAGAAGCTTCCTGGAGATAAACTCTCTTTCTGAAGACCAAGGAACTGATCTTCTTTCCTCCAGCTCTGGCTTTACATCATGGTCACTCCTTCAATTCTAACTAGGTTCCTCAATTATCTGTTCCATTCATTCCCTCTAAAGCATTCCATTAGGCATTCGCCACTGTCAGAGACAGCATACTGGGCTTGATGGACCAACAGCCTCACCTAGTATGTCTGCTCTTATGTAATGATTTCCATCTGTCTGAATCAGAAAATGAGAATCCAAGTGGTGCTTTCAGAGTGAATGGTGCTATACAGGAAAATCTGAAAGAGTTGTGTGAAAAACAGAACTCCAACAAAAGTGGCTGCCATTAAGAAGCCAATTTTTGCCAACAGATACCACATGGGGCACCCATCAACTTAACTGTGAACACTGAGTCTGATCCACGTCTCACTTCTGCTACTTTTGCCTTGATTCTATGCTACGGACTTTAATGCGAATCTGAGCACTGATATAGGTGAACAAAGGATCAGGGACATTATATTTAGTGACCCTATTAGTAAAATTCTCCAGTGTTTGGTCTGTAATCCACACTGCACCGATTCCATAAAGACAGCAACTTAACACCTCTCAGAGCCTTCAGCAGGACTTTATGCAACTGTAGCTGGTTCAGCCGTCAGTTTTTTCAGTTGTTTGCACTCAGTACTGCAGCTAATCTGTACCCAGAAGCAAACGTGAAGCTGCTTTTCTGCGCCAGTTACTATAGATCAATTTTTCATTCTTCTGCTCCCCGCCTTCTCCCCCCTTTGAAAAACAGACAGACACATACCTCTGACGCCTTTCCCTTTGCTCACCTGTTTGGCAAGAATCCTGGCAGTCAATCTCACAGTCTCTGAGGGATTCCAGTTCTGCCCAAACACACACATGGCAGAACATTCCAGCTTGTGCATAGGCCAGTCTTCTTTCTGGGAGGTTTAAAGAAAAAAAGATGCACAATAGATAAAGAGATGAAAAAAAGAGGATGAGCAAGTCCCATGAGAAATGGAGGTCAAATTAAATGTGCTTCCTTGACAAAAATGACAGTTGCTTAATTGGAACAAAAGCTTGAGTAATTTTTAAGAGACAGAGCCATCTTCTTCTTTTCATGCATACTCATAAAGGATGAGTTAAGGTCATACGATTTTCCTTTATTTGGTGGAAATATAAATGCTGAACAAACATGAAACACTGTTTCTAAATCATCAACTCTTATTGTCTAAGGCAAGTGTAAGAATGGAGAATCAGTCCCTGCCTAATGGTTAGGCTGGGTTCAACTTTCATTTAATAAATACATTGGCCCTGAACCAGATATGACCATCAGGATATAAGTCCTCTGAAAACTATAACTTTGCATCAATATAAAGCCACACTGTATGTAAGATCAGAAGCAGACCAGCCGAACAGATTCTTCAGATTTATTTTGTTAGTTAGCAAAGCATAACAGACCAAGCTTGGGGCTCTCCACAGATTGAACCTCTCTAGTCTGGCACTCTTAGCTAGCAACATCCTTAATCTAGCATGATTTTAGTTAGCTGGATGACCACCTATCATGGATGTGGCCAAGTTTCCTGTGGTCCCATAAAGTTTGTTTACAGCTACGAGTCCTGGCTCTAAGCGTTCTATGCTGTTATTTACTACTAAAGGTCTTCTAAGAGCCTAGTAAGCAGTGGAAGCATTGGTAATGCTGCTAGACAATGGTGACCTCCGTGGTGCAATATGTTCTCTCGTGTGGCATTGATTTCCCACGGAAACAAGACTAGAGAGGTTCAACCTGTAGTAGCAAGATTATTGCTGGAAAAGGTCCAACATCATTTACTTAACTTATAATGTAATTAAATTTTTGCCACCAGACAAGAAGTTACGAACAGTACTTAGGGATCTATAACTGTCCTGAACGCTGTATGGATGAGATGGATGCAAGCCATTACGACCTTCTCAAAGAAACCAATATTAAAAGGTTTAAAGTGGTACACAGTGTCTGCTCCAGGCCTCTCCCGAACTGGAGTATATTCCACTTAATTTGTACATTTAGAACAAATTAAATCTTAAATTTTCTGTTGTATATTTTTTAACAATCATACCCAGAAAAGATATGAAACGGTCAAAGATGCACAAAATGGGGTTACATTTATGATTTGTCCCTTAACACTTCAGAAGCACTCAATCCCTAACCTCACGCAGAACACCTGAGCCAGGAGAAGGTGTGCAGTGGACAAGAGAATAGGAGAAGACAGGGGAACATACCATAATAAACCCCACAAATTGATGACTGAGCTAAAGTGAGAACATGAAGTCCTTGGCTATCTCTAAAGGGATATGAATGTTTCACTCTGACACATACAAAGTCACAGAAGGTCAGCCTTGCATATCATCACCCTTGAAAAATTCCAGAATGAGGCCCATCACCACAACCCTCACATGTCATGATAGTATTTGATCTTCAAGAGTCCCTCAGATCTACTCGTGGTTATTTAAGGCTTCATGGATCAAAATAAGAGTTAGACCCACTATCTCATCTTGAGTTTCCATTGGAAATGGCCGTCTGTAACTGCCCCACACATAGAAAAGACACCTCTGAAGCAGGACAGAGAACAAAGACATTCAGCTCACACTGGAGGCCGAACAGAGTGCAGAGGGTGCTCAGCACCATGCCAAGCTAGGCCCACTGCCCTTAGATTTTTTTTTTTTAAATCAAAAATTGTGAATTTCTGTGCAGTCTGAGAGGCAAGCCCAAGGTCTGGCAGTTCTAAGCGGGGGACAATGTAGAATTTTACCTCAGCCTTTTGGCTAAGAGGTTAAACATTTTTTAAAAAATCCTGGATGCTCCCATTGATGCAGCAGTCCCATTCCACAATTTGTCCTCAGAAATACCCAGTCCCTGTGAGAGGTAGCTGGAAAATTTCTACAGGTCCCTCGTCTTCAATACATAGTCTGAAGATTAACACAATGAGGATATAATCCTTCATTCCTTACACATCCAAAATGCCCACTGATTTCAGTATGAGAAGTTTTGGTTGTGGAAGAAGTGTAAGGATAGATCCTTTTTAAAAAAAATACAGATGTACACTCACATACACTGCTTAATGAATAAGAATACTTGAAAAACAGAGCCAAGATACCAAATTATATGCCTGTCTCAAAGTAATACTTTCAAAATGTGTTTGTTTCCTTTATTCTCTAAACATTGTTAATTAAAATGTTTCCTCAGGCAGAATCACACTGAGTTATGCGAACTAGTAGGGAGGTTAAAAGGACAAGATTACAGCAGAATTGTGCAAAGCAAGATAAAAGCCTGAAACGTTGCAGGAATAGAGAATAGTGATGACCGAGTAATACCTGATACGGAAACACTCAGAGAGGCCTTCTCTGCAATCACAGCAGGACTGCATTTAGCATTCTTTACCATGTTTTCTCTGAGTGGCTTCAATTATAGCAGGTATCATTGTTCTAGCTGAATCCTCAGCGCTGCATTAATGACATTTTTTTCCTGTTTTCCTTACGTCCCCAGTATTTCCCCCCTCATTTAAGGCAGAATGCAAAGGACGTTTGCTAAGCCTTGCGTTTTCCACATCAAAGTGAGAAGAAAACCAGCCTCCTCCTCCAAGTTTTTCAAAATGAATGCATCTGCTAGGACAAATGAATTATTTGCCTGAAGACTAGGCTAGGGCAGCATGCAAGTTGAACCGCTCTAAGCTGGAACTCTGGCTAAGTGTAGACTAGAGCAATATGTCAGCAGAAATTTTTGTTAGAAGGTATCGTCTGACAAAACTTCTGTCAACAGATTGCCCAGATGGCAGGGTGAATCAAAAGAGTGATCTGCCTGGCTGCTCTATCGGCAAAACGGCCACCCGGAAGCACAGCAAATAGGGTTGCCCGGTGTCCCAGAGTCCCCGTTGACAGAATGCCCCCTGGAATGTCACGACCAGCTTTTTGTCAACAGAGATCTGTTGACCAAGGTGTTCTTCCTCGTGGTGAGTGGGGTATGGCTGCTGTGCTAGACCACGGCAGACTACAGTAGCCTTGCGGAGGACACGCACGGGGGCAGTTGGATCTGTGCCTTTATATGTTTTCCCAGGACTGAGGCTCATCAAGGATCAGGCTGCAGCAACAGCAGGCTAATCCAGCACGTGCAACCAATTAAGGCCTGTGGAACCCTTTTAAAAAGGTTCCCCCCCTCAGGTAAGGAAGGGGAAGGAGAAAGGGGATGGACTGGGAAGGTCCACGAAGGGGAGCCTGCAACAGGAAAGGCTTGCTCCAGGCAACCAGGACAAGGTACTGCAGGGAAGCATCTGGGGAAAGCAGACCAGGGAAGGAGCTGGTCCCTCTCCAGCAGCAGCTACCCAGGGTCCCTGGGCCGGAACACAGATCAAGTGGGAAGGAACTGGGTTCCCCCAAACTGCCCCACACTCTCTGGGACAGGTCAGAATGAGCAGGAGGAGACCCAATGCCCATGTGGGGTCTCTCCCTCCCTGTTTATGACTGTGCCAATTGATGAGAATGGCTCAAAAGGCTGTGCCCCACGCCTGGGAAAACTGGGAGGCAGAGCAAAAGAGATGTAGCGAGCGCTGAGGCATTTCTTTAACCACCACAAAGTGCAGGACCCCCAAGGAGTTGCTCAGGACCTTGTCACACTTTTGAAAAAAAGTGCTGAGTTCTGTCAACTTACTAGCGACAGAACACCCTAGGGAATCTGGACGCTCTGCAAGTTTTGTTGACAAAATGGCCATTTCACTGACAAAAACCCTCTAGTCTAGACACAGCCTCTTATCCAGCAGCATCCACATGCCCGCATGATTTTAGTTAGCTGGACAAACACTTATCATCGGTGTAGCCAAGTTCCCCACACTCCCAAAAAGTTTGTTTCCAGCCACCAGTCCTGGCTCTCAGTGTTCTGTGCTGTTATTTAGCTGTAATTATCACCTAAATGTCTTTAGGAGCCCAGTAAGCAATGGAAGTGTTGGTAATGCTGCCAGATAATCCTGACCTCCTGTGGGTCATCAAATTCTCTGGTTCTGTACCTGTCATGTCCCCACAGTGCTGGGCTAGAGAGGTTCAACCTGTACTATAAAAAACAACCAGTGCTCAGTAGAAGCCCAAAGGGAGACATCCAGGGTACCAAACACGGTCTTAAGTTTTCAGTCCCAGGCAAAATTATTTTTTTGACGTCAGTGATGTGCTTAGCTGGCAGAGCAGAAGACACAAATAGAGATAGTCCCTATCCAGTGGAGCTTAAAGAGGGTCTAGAACAGTGGTTTTCCACTAGTGTGCCACAGCAAAAAATGTCCAAGTGTCCTGTGAAATTTCATCAATTTCCTCTCCCTGTGGCTCTTTGCAGAGCCACGGGGCTAGGGGGAGGAGAGATTGATGACCCAGTGCCAGCTGGGGCTCAAGAAGCAAGGCTGCCTGACTTGCAGCTGGCACGGGAGTTATCAACTCCCACCCCCACTGCGGTGGCTCTTTACAGAGCCATCGTGGAGAGAAATGCCAACCCACACCCACAGGACCCTGTTCGTGCCAGGAGGCAGCTGAAATGCTTTTTCCCAGCCCAAACAAGCTGGCAGGGAGCATGCCCCCACTCCCAGCTGTGGCAAGAGGGAGGTAGGGAGGGAAGAAGGGCGGAAGTCTGTTGGAGTTGGGATGTGGTTTAAATGCCAAAGAGGGGAGCCTGCTTTCGGTGGTTACTCGTTTATTCAACATCCCTTGCGCGGTGTTGAGCGGACATTGAAAAAGGGTCTGTGCTCACTGTCTGAGATGGTATATTCTGTGGTGGATTTGGAATATTAATGATTTGATCCTTGTTTAGCTTGTTGTAGGCACTACTACATTGCAAACCTCTCTAGTAAGACTGTAACCATAAATGTGATACTTATGAGTAATTAATTCAGCTGAAAAAAGTGGGTGTGCCATGGAGTTGTTTGTCTCATTGAAGTGTGCTGTGTTACTGAAATAATTGGGAACCACCGCTCTAGAGGAGAGACACACAGATAATACAAAAAGATCCATGGAGAGCCAGTGGAAGGGTTAATAATGCAGTCACTTAGAGCCTCATTCTGCCACTGATACTTGTGTTGGGTAGTTCATCTACCTATACCCCACAAAGAATCCCGCAGGTGTCAGCTGGACTGTTTGCGGTGTACGGTATTGTTGTGTAACGGTATTACAAGATAGTCCTGAAGTGCTACTCCCAGCGGTAAGTGATGGAGGCTCAAGCCCTCGTCCCCCCATCCCCGCGGCTCCATTTACATAAAGTTGGGCTGAGAGGACAGGAAACTGATGTGGATTAGCACCTGAAGAACTCCCAGAAGCAGCAAGCTGTTAAGAGGGATTTCAGTGACAAAAGGGTGAGGGAGTAGACTTCAGGGAGCTGAGATCATACCTGGAAGGAGGCATGAACATGAGCGTGGGACTGAGAAACAAGAGGGATAGTGAGCGTGGAAGGGCAAGGGGACAATGGGGCAATATGAACAGAAATAAGAGGAGAGAGATACAGGCAGAGCTGTTTACAGCTTAAGTTAATGAATCCTGAGCTGACAGGGAGAAGAGACTGAGAAGCAAACATTTAAAATAGTTTGATCAGTCGGGTAGCTTCTCTATGCAAAGAATGAGGTTTGGTTACCATGAACACAGCCTTAGCTTGTACAGCTGCCACGCAAAGTACTGTGACTTAACTTGGATAAATATGGACCCAACACTTGTTATTCGTATGTGGGAGACAGGAAATCTCAAAGGCGGATTCAGTTGCTTTGATCATTCCACCAGTGTGGTGCTTAATCTCAAAAACCTGCAACTCTCAGGAGATTTGTCCAGAGGCCAAGGACACCTATCTGAATGCCTCATGCCTGTATTCTCACCATGGCCACACAGATGCCCAACACCCTCATTTCAACCCAGTTCCAGTGAGTTGGGTTGGTTGGTTGGTTGTTTTTTCTCCCTCCTCCCATCCCTGCCTGGAAGGAGAGGGGAACATTTAGTCTTCTATCAATGTACCAAACCCTGCTGGTTTTTATGCAGTCAAGACTCTCATTAAAACCAAAGTATTTCTCAAGTAAGGACATTTAACTGGGCAAAATCACTTAAAACCTTTTTAAAAAGTATTTTCAGGATCATCTCCTGAGACAGTGAGGATTACACATGGACTGTACAAGGTATGTAAACCACTGTAGCATTTAAACTGCTTGCCCTTAAATTTCCATCACGTGTCCCTTTGTTATCATGTTACAAGGAAGTCCTGACCAGTTCTCACTATATCCTTAGTAATTTTGATAATTCAAGGATTGTAAGCCTCATTTCTTAGCCCAGACACATTCACTTAAATCAAATGTTAACCTAATAGAAACATTCCAAGTTATATTTGGATTTAAAACCACCTGTGCCAACATTATGCAAGATGAAATTCTTACTGAAATGAGCAAGCAGGGAAGTCACTGAATACAACACAAAGTCTGTATCCTTCTCTACACTCAAACAGCATAAAGCAGTTGAGAAACTGTCTTAATCAACCTCCTCAGGATTCCCCTTAGCAAGAGGAATGTCCCAAGGCTGGTGCAGTGGACGTTTGCCATGTGGCCCCTGGAGTGGAGACATAGAGGGACATGGGGAATAGACAGGTCACTGTGCTCTGGTAATACCTGGCAGTCAAGATAACCTCTTGGAGCTCTGGGTGTAGTTTAGAGCAGCCATGAGGTGTCTTTAAACTGCAACAGAAGGACTAAGGGGGACTGGAATCAGGAAAGAAATAAAGATGCTTTAAATTAGGGCTGTCTGACATGTGGCCTGCAGAGCCTTTTTATCTGGCTGCTGAGCCGGCAGCAGTGCCAGTTTTAAAAGGTGGCTGGGCATCTCTGAGCCGCATGTGGCTCTTTGAGAAGCCATTTGCAGCTCCCACCTCTGCTTCCTGACTCCTCCTCAAGCTCCTGAACAGCGTGGCTGGAGCAGCACCCGGCCATGTTGAAAGAACAGCACTCTGCAAACAGCCCTGGCATGCAGGGCTCTGCGGGCAGCCACAGGACTCTGCTGGCACACAGAGCTCTGTTGGTGTGGGGGAACTACACTGGGGAGCAGAGCTCTGCAGAGGCCAGGGGAATCCCAGAAGCCCCAGGGCCAAGAGCTGGCAGCTCCAGCCCCAGGACCCAGGTGTGTTAACACTGGCAGCCCCAGTGCAGAAGCAGCCCATGAGCCAGCAGGGGATGGCAACATGTGGAGCTCCTAGGTAAGTTAATCCTGGGCTGGGGGCAAGGGTGGTTTGGGGCTGCGGGGGGGAGGGGGTCTAAGGCTAGGGGCAGCTTGGGGTTGTGGGGGCGGGGTGGTTTGGGGCTATTTCATGTTCAGCCCCCAAAACATGTAAAAAAAATTGCCATGTGGCCCCTGGATGAAAACAGGTTGGACACCCCGGATTTAAAGTCATCTTTGGTGCCTACGTTCTGAAGGTGTGCAGCTGTGCTGCCCAGAGTTCTGCATCAAGTGCAGAAGCTTCTCCTGCTAAAGTCAACTGGAATTTTACCAGAGACTTCAGGGAGAGATAAACAGGGCTCTAAACACACAGCTCTCTTTGCTGCAGAAGTACAGATTCCGAACACTGCAATACAACAAATCTTCAAGCCTTCCACAACTGGCAAAGGAAAAGACAAGCACGGAACGTGCCACACAACGATTAGCTGACCTCAGCCCTCTGTAAGGGATACACAATAGGCATGTTTGCTAGCTGAAAGAGAAGCACGAGTAACTCGTTTATAGTTCAACGGTTCTGCGTCTAACGATTAACCCTCTTAAAACATTTCTCTTCAGAGCTGTTGAAAAGTTAATTTCAGGGGGCCTGGGAACAGGATGACGCAAACAAGAGTAAGTCTGATGCTGGCTGACTAAAACCATAATTTAAAAAAAGTCAACTGCATGTGATGTTTGAATTTCATTCGTGTAATAATAGGTCACTAGCATGTGATGCTGGTAGTGAAAAACAGAGTGGTATGAATCAGGTGATATTCACAAACCTTCAGAAACAAAGTCAGATTGAAGGCAGGAAGGGAGAGGGGGGCCTCGACTTAAATCCTCAGCTGCATCTAAGGAGCACACCGCCCATCTCAAGAGAGACAAGGGGGGTACAAAGCTCAGCTCTGTCATCCGTAATTACTTTGTGCTGCGTAATTATTCAGATCGACGAGTCGGGCAACTTGCAGGCTACTCTAAGTTACTCCAGCTGCCAACAGCCCCAAACAATAACTGGAGATCTGCAACTATCAAGTTAGCCCTGGCCATGTCCAGCCCCAGAATGAGAGCACGAGGGAGCTGCTATGCCAGCTCTATACCAGGAGGCTAATCTTTCCTTTGCCGTTTATGGCAGCTTTAAAGATGCTATATGTGGGCAGTGAAGTGCAACAGGATCGTCACACTGAAACACAAGCTTTGGGCCCTTGTGTCACAGATTATCACCCCATACTGACTGAGAACTTGCCACTTTAGGACAGGATGCAGAGAGATAAAGTTTCTAGACACCACTCATGGCCACTACTTACAGAAGCTAGTTTGGAACCCACAAGGGAAGAGGCAGCTCTTGGTTTAGTCCTAAATGGTGCACAGGATATGGTCTAAGAGGTGAATATAGCTGGACTGCTCAGTAACAGTGACCACCCTGTAATTAAATTTAACATTCATGTGAAGGAGGAGAAAATACCGTAAAAGCTCCGTAGCATTTAACTTCAGAAAGGGGAATGTCACAAACACGAGGAAGCTAATTAAACTCAAATTACAAGGAAGAGCCACAAGAATGCAACACCTGAAAACTGGATGGAATCCTTTTTCTTTTTTAAAAAAAAAAAAAAAAAAAAACTACATCTGGAGGGCTGCTCACTACACTTGCCATTCCCCCTCTCTTTTTGCAGGGGGTCAGGGACCCGTGTGGCCAGCCCCAAACTTCCAGGGGCCGCCCCGCCACACACCCTGTCCCTTTCCCTGCCACCACCCACTGGGCAGACAGACAGATTTGCACGATGATGTCCTTCTGTCACCTGGAAGGGAGTGAGGGAGAGTCCTATACATGAGACATTCTTTTCAAGGGGACAAACCTGAGAAACTGTCCCCAGACAGACATGTCAGCAGCAGGAGTTTTGAAACGATCAGCTACACTAAACAGTAAGAAGACAGACACTAGAACCAGATGTTATTCATTCAAGAATTCTGAAGGAATTGAAATATGAAATTACAACACTACTAACTGTAGTATGAAACATATTCTTTAAATCATACTCTACACCAGATGACTGGAGGACAGCTAATATGCCAGTTTTTGAAAAAGGCTCCATAGGTGATCCTGGCAATTACAGATTCATAAGTCTGTACCAGGCAAATTGTGTAAAAGTATCAGACACACAGATGAACATGATTTGCTGGGGAAGAGTCAATACCACTTTTGCAAGAGTATTTCTCACCATTCTTCATCAAACTCCTATAATTCTTTGCTGGGAGGAAGGCAACAAGACTGTGGACAAGGGTTATCCAGGGGATACAGTTAGGGCCTTTCATTTTCATTTTCAATTTTTATTTTATTTAATTTTTCCAGAGAATTTACCAGTGTTTATTACTGGAATACAAAAGTGAAAATATGCACAAAAACTATTAATATTTTTCTGGGTAAATAACAGGGTTCATTCTGATGGGTGGACGGACATAGAAATAGCATTCAGTAAATTAATACTTTGATGAAGGAAAAATGCAATATACTGTAGTGTGCTGCAGAACCAAACCAGAACGCAAAACACAATGTCACTTCTGCATTTAAAAAAAACAATATCTCTAATTCCCAAATAAAAAATTTTGTTTGTATAAACAGTTTACAATTGCAGATTTAGAATAGCCTATAAGTATTTACATATAATAACTGGGCCACACGATTTGCAGCACCCAGCCAACTTCATTCTTTTCTCTTGTTTCTGTTTATTTTAAGCTTTCAAATACTGCCTTGTGTTCTCTCTTTCAAGGTCTGTACAAAGACCAGTGCTGTTCAACCCATTCACAACTAATTTGAAAAAGGAGTAGACAGTGAGGTGGTAAAGTCTGAAGATGAAACAGAATTACTCAAGATAGCCAAATCCAAAGCTGACTGTGAAGAATTACAAAGGGTGGCTCATACAACTGGGTGACTGAGCAACCAGAGGTAGCCGTGTTAATCTGTATTTTCAATAACAACAAGGAGTCCTATGGCACCTTATAGACTAACAGATATTTGGAGCATAAGTCTATAAGGTGCCACAGGACTTCTTGTTGTTTTTAAAGTGCAGATGACATTCAACACAGTAAATTCAGTGTAATGCACCAGGGAAAGCATAATCCCAACTCTGTATATAAAACTAGCTGTTACCTCTCAAAAAAGATCTCGGAGTCATTTCAGATAGTTCCTTGAAAGCATCTGTTCAGCATCGCCAAAAAGCTAACATAACATTAGGAACCATTAGGAAATGGATTGATCTTTATGGCCTTACTAGCTAAATTACCTTATATAAATCCATGGTACACCCACATCTCGAATACTGCACGCAATCCTATTCATCCTACCTCAAAATATGAGAATTGGAAAAATATTCAGAGAAGGATAACAAAACTGATTGGGATTATGGAACAGCTTCCACATGAAAAAAGATAAACAGTCCCAGTCTGTTTAATCTTCGAAAAGAGATGTTTGGTGAGGAGGGGAGGTATGACTGAGGTTTACAAAATCATGGTATTGAGAAAGTGAATAAGGAAATGTTATTGACCCCTTCACAGAACATAAGAAGCAGGAGTCATCCAATAAAGTGTGTCAACAGTAATTTTAAATCAAACACAAGGAAATACTATACTTCCTCAGATAACACAAAGTCAACGGATGGAACTTGTCATCAAGGGATGTTGTGAAGGCCAAAAGTAGAACTGCACTCAAAAAAGAACAAGATGAATTCATGGAGGTTAGGTCCATTAATGGTTATTAGCCAACTGGTCATGGATGCAACTCGTGTGGGTGTCACTACGCCTCCGTCAGATGCTAGGTGATGGATCACTTCAGTGCCCTGTTTTGTTCATTTTCTATAAAGCTCCTGACCTTGGCCAGTTGGCAGATAGGATACTGGACTAAGTGGTCCATCAGTATTACCCTATTCTTATGTTTTAAGCACTTTATGAAGGGGAGTGTGAGCTGAAGTGAAATTGATTTAATGTCTCACACAGTACAATGAATAAGCAATAAAATACTCTCACACTGAAGAATTTTCAGATTAATGATTTTTATAGGGAAGCGTGGTATCAGGTTCTTGTTGGCTAGTGTAAAAAATTAAAAATGAAGTTCCCCCTACCATGGAAACTAAAAGGGCAACATTTACCACATGTCTCACTGTAGAAAGTTCAGTACCAAGGCACAGATGTCCTCATCAGCTCTGACAGAGAATCACTGAACCAGTGAAAAAAGTACCTTTGAAAAAGACTAGGATGAAGATGCTATATACACTGTGTAGCACATACTGTCCATGGAGTTGGGTTGCTAAAAAATGTCATGCTTGAAGATAACTTTGAAAGAGTATCAGAAGAATTCAATCCCAGCAATATTCCTAAATTTCACCTGAGTGATTCAGAAGGACCCAAAACACAGAAGATACGGTTTCCTCCTCTCTTGATGGCATAAAACTAAGTATTTCACACATAACTATCAAGAAAAAGCCAGTACCAAAGCACGTCACACCTCAGTCAAGAGAATGAAACACTACTGAACAGACTTCATATACAAAACATGGTATTACTCACCAAGCCACCTAGGAAGGACATTGTAGATCATTAGCTAATCGCTCAATCACCTCTTCTGCAAACAGGCCGATGGATGTGAATAAGGTATCAGAATCCAGCCCTCTGTGGTGGGGAGGGGAAAGGATGTGGGAAGCTAGTAAGGGTGGTAGAATCTGCCCCTACTTTTTTTTTTTTTTTTTAAATATAAACACAGGAATGTCAAATAACAGACAGGACCAGCATAAAAGCTAGAAGTTTGGGGATCAGAAAACACAAAAAAAAATGTATTACATCTACATAGGATCATCTTTTGGAGGAATGATATGGGGCCTATTAAAATGAAAGCTCTTTCTGAAACTGAAGGACTGGAACAGCACAGTTACAATACTTCATCCCAGCTAATGGGAATGTAGAACATTCTGCCCAAACAACAAGATGAGAATCAGAACATTATCATCTAAGAGAAGGCTTCTCATGAATGATTTTCTAGCTAAAAATCTGCTTTCCTGGGGAAGACCTCAGCTCTAATCTAACCTCCATGGAAGCGAGTTTGATCACCTTAGTCCTTCACGAACTAAATTCTCTACCCTACCCCTACCCCACAGGATTCCATACAGTTGGGTCTTGTTTTTTAGCTTGTACAGTAAACCCTCGGCAAGCATGATTTCAACTTGCACTTAGCTTACATTAACGTGAGTTACGTGCAAATCAAAACCTCCCCCCCAGCTCCAGGCCCCACCTCCCCCAGCTGGGAAAGCCCAGAGGGTACACAGCTGCTTACACCATGGTTTCTCCGTTTTTCCCAGCTGGGAGATGCCGGCAGTTCCCCAACCAGGGGAAGCAGATGGCTGGAACAGCCAGCCAGGAGAATTCTGGGGATCTCCCAATCACCCTCCCCCACAATTTACACAAAATCTGATTTATGCAGAGGTTGCCCAGAATGCAACCTCCATGTAAATCGAGGAATTACTGTATTTAGACTGCTTATATTTTTCTCACACATAAGGAGTATGGTACTTTAGGTGGAGTGCTGCAAATACACGCTATCAGCTTTGTATCTGTAGGTATCTACTCCCGCAGATACAGTTAAAGATAACTATGACTCACTTTTGCAGATGCCAGTCCAAATTTTGTATCCATGTAGGGCTTTAACTATAGGTCAACCAGAAAGCATGCAAAGGCAGGACAGTGCAATTGGCTAGATACAGTGAAGTAGGTAAGAGCAAGTTGCCCCTCCAAACTCAAGAAAAAAATAGAATTATAATTGCACTAGAGAGTTTAGTCTACAGTGATCCCTTGAGGTAAGCAAGGGTTGTGTTCTATGCAATCCTTATGTACCTTGAATTTTGTGTAAGTCGGGGAGGGCTCACAGGATAGGTTAGGGCCCTGGAAAGGGCTGGGGGGGTGGGTTAAGGCTGCAGGGAGGCTGCTGTTGAGCCAGGGTGCGCAGGGGGTTGGACCTGGGCAGCAGGGGGCTGGAGAGGGGGTTGAGCCCAACCAGGGGGGTGGAGCCAGGGCTGCAGGGGTGTGATTAGTGGGGCTGGAGCTAGAGCCATGCATGCACATGAGCTGGTGGTTGGGAGCCCCAGGCACAGGTTGAAGCCAGAGCCCTGCATGCTGGGGAGGTGTGGGCTGAGGACACAAGGGTGGGGGGTGGAACAGGGTGAACTGAAGCGGGTGGGGGGGGATTAGCTGGGAGGGTAGAGCCTCATGCACCTGCAGCAGCTGACAGCTGGAGCCCTGTGCATGCTGGCGGCTGACAGCTCAGTACATGCCAAAAGGGGTGAGCCAGGCACAGGGGGGATTCAATGGGGGTGGGTTGAGCTGGCAGGGGGAGTAGAGCCCTGAGCACACTGGCAGCAGCTGACAGCTGGAGCCTCACATGGGGGGGTGAGCTGGAAGGCGGGGGGGCAGCCAGGTAAGGTAGTTAAACAGGGGGATGCACCAGGGCAGGGTGGCTGAATGTGGGGGAGGAGGGTAGAGCCCTGCATGCAGAGCCAGCTGCATGGGGGTGGGGGAAGAGTTGAGCTAGTGCTGCATGGGGGTTGGAGGGGTTGGGTCTGGAGCCAGGTGAAGGGGGCTGGGGCATGGGGGTTGGAGCCAAGTCCACGGGGGTGCCGCAGGCACGTGGCTAGAGCCCCTGCTGGGGGAAGTGAGCCAGGGCATGTGGGGGGGGGTAAGTTGGGCCACAGGGGCGGGGGTGGGGGCTGAGCCAGCAGGGGATTTAAATGGGGGGTGAACTATCATGGCTGTCAAGCAGTGCTGCTCTGGGAAGTGGGTTTTAGCCCACCTGGCTACCCGCAGGGGCGGGCAGGCTAAAACCCTTCCCAGAGAAGTGCCACTAACACCACCCTGAGAACCAGAGGGGAGGGGCTCTCAGCCTGCCTAGCTGTCCACAGCTGCGGGAAGCCAGGCAGGCTGAGAGCCCAGCAGCTTTACACTGTGTGAAACTCACACTAAAGCAAGTTTTGTGCAAGGTGAAGCCACGTAAAGCATGGGTTTACTGTATGAATCAGAGGTCAGCCACGTATGAGCAGGGTCACGTACTCTGAAACCTTACTGTCCTCTAAAGCATATTAAAAATTCCATAACATGAACATCAGAAAAGGGTGCCTCTAGGTGACTCTGCCCCATCACAGAATGTCAGACTAAGAGAGGAAGCACAGTAGGTTTCTAAACACATATGCACCGCTATCATCATCAACACAAACAACCAGCAAACACTTGCTAAAGACGACGAAAAACCTAAGTCAGCTATTTACTTATGATTTTTCACCTAAACAAACATTAAAATGGCATATATGGGAAGTAGGATGAAGCTACTGAAGTAATTAATGGGCTGGTAGGCTGTACTAATCAAATGTCTCAGTAATATGTTCCAGCACAGCTGATCCTGACTCACTTAATAGGAACATGTCTAAATCCTGTAACCATCTGTAACCCAACTCCACTCTCAGCATCTGTGGGATGCTGAAACTGACCAGCTTGCTGTTCTTAACAGTAGATATCATTACAGCCTGGCAGTGCCCTACTAAGCTAATGATAAACACAGATTACTGCCTGGCCCTCTTTACAAGTTGTAATACATACCTGGCATTCCACATCGCAGTAAAATGCCTGTCTGCATCTTCCACACTTGGACAATCCTTCTTTCCTTAAAAAATAAAATAAAATAAACCAGATATTACATCTATCTTCTAATACTGAATGACCTCTTCTCCCACCTCCCCCCCCCCGCCCAAACACACACACACACACACACACACCTGACATCTGGCTGGAGCACCAATGTCAGCTCCCTGCTGTGAGGGAGGTAGGGGGCAGTCCCTGAGCCTTGCAGTCCAGACCCAGCCCATAGGCCCGGCCTGGTGGGGAGAGGACAAGGCTCTGCGTGATGCTATTCTCCCTTTCCCACTGGGCTGACGGACTGGCAGCACAAGGAACCTCTGGCCTGCAGGCTTTTTCCCTGCTGCTCCCATTGGCCAGAATCACATCCAATAGGAGCAGTGGGGGTAGTGACTAGGAGTGGCAGGGAACACGGAGCAGATCTGTCCCCAGGAGATGCACAGGTAAGTGTTCCCTATTGCCCTCACACACCTCATCCCCAGCCCTGCACCCTATTTTCCATCCAGACCCTGTGACCCAGCCTGCTCTTGCACCTTCCCTCCCACCAGTCCCTGCACACCCGCCAGCTGGCTGGCTCCCCAGCAGCCTCCTCCTGCAGGCTGAACCTTCATTTCTGGTCTAACACGAGAGCCTGGGAAGGCCAAAGATCTACCAGCCTCAACCTCCCAGAAGAGTTAATCTGTCCTGGGGAAGCCCTGAACTATCACGCTCCATGGGGCTTGAGTGCAAGGGGAGTGAGGTGTCTCAGTAAGGGGCCACTTCAGTGAGAGTTGGAGTTGGGGTTTTTGCTTCTATTGACTGATTTATCTGTGGGTCAGAGGACCCCTGGCCCAAACAACCCTGCTCTACAGGCTCTAATCAGTAAACACGTAGGCATGCATGTAACCTTAGTCACACTGAATGCAATGCAATATTCACATGAGTAAATTTATACCTTTCCCTAAGAGTATTTAGAATTACAGCCAGAGTATGAGACTATCCTCAAGAGGAAATGGGATACTTTTCTGGGATACAGAGTTAGCCATGTAATTAATGCACTTCTTGAATCTGCTCATACTATGGAGAAGAATCCAACATAAGAAGCTACATAAAATTGAATAAGGAACTGAAAGAAAAATAGTTTCAAGGAAGAAGTTTAGTAACAGTGTTATCTGCTACCCAAATACCCATATAAATTTTACACAAATACAGCAAACCCTCTAGTCATGTGGGGGCTGAGATTCTGCAACCCCCACATACCTCAAATTTTTGTGCAAGTCCAGGGCAGACAGGAACCAGGCTGCCTCCTGGTTTCCCCCTCCCCTGGGCTTGCAGGAGCTGAGAAACTGACCAGCCCTATTGAGCTGGTCAGTTTCCTGGCTCCCAGCCTGGCAGGGCACCAGGAACCAGAGGGCAGCTTGGTTCCCATCTCTCCACTGCTTGCAGAGAGAGAAAACTGAGCAGGGCAGCAGCCTTGGTCAGTTTCCTGGCTCCAGCCAGTGGAGGGGAGGCAGGAACCAGGGGCAGCCTGACTCCAGGCTCCCCTCCACTCCTTGAAGCCAGGAAACTAACTAGAACTGCCACCTGGTTCCCAGCTTCCTGCCTCTCCAGAGACCGGGAAACTGTTCCTGTCAGGGGCAGTGGCAGACACATTAACCTGAGACATGCAGAACTTGACTGCGTGTATCTCAAGGGTTTACTGTAAACAATTTTGTAGAAAAGAAAGTTTTTTTAAAGGAGGGTTCTTGAGTCCACACTTCTGCAGTGCAAAAGAGAGTAAAATCAGCATATGAAGATCAAGTGCCATAATAACAAAGGTGGATGTCAACAGATCTTCAAGTGAGTACAGACTAACAGTAATGAACATCTCACAGAACTGAAGGATGGAGTGGGCTAAATCTCAGAAATGTAAAAGACCATGGCTGTGGTACATCATGGGTGCAGCCATGCCCCTGCTATCAGTCTAAGATATTTAGCCCCCATTATCCTAACGAGTGCTTCAGCCTTTAGCATATTATCATAGAGTGCTAAATTCCTGGCGATTTCACATGACATTATCTTTCGTTCCTGGATACTTGGGACAACCCAGGAGAGTTGGCAACCCTAATACACCAGTGGGGAATAGGAAAATAATATTCACGTTTTATGGATGAGAAATAAAAGCAGAGAGAGAAAAAATAAGTGACTTGCTCATCGTAACATAGGAAGCCCACGGCAAAGTGCAGGATTTACATCAAGTCATCAGGCCCAATCTAAAGCAATGGGTTTCACCCTGATCCACAGATCCCTGGAGACCAGCGTCACAGTTGACATCTAGGAGGTCAGCAAAAGGCTGACACTCCCATGGTTTTCAACCTGGCGGCCTGCGCATGAGGTCTAATAGCTGCAAAGGGGTCAGCACCTCCATTTCGAACGTTTAGCGGCCCACAAAGGAAAAGGGTGGAAAGTCACTAGGGCAGGCCACCACCTCAACAGAAGCCCGCCACCTGCAGCGCTTACCACCCCAGCGACCTGCCTCTTCGGAGAGCTCCCTAAGAGTGGCCACACTGCCTCAGACCCACACTTCATCCGGCCCAGCAGCCCCTCTGCCTCCGGCGGGCAATGCCAGCTGCCCCAGAGGGAGGGAGCAGGCGGGTGCTCTGCACACGCTCCATCCCCGCCGCCCACTCCCCCACTGGGGCACACAGAGGCCGGCCCCGCCCACCCTGGCCAATAGCACCTCCGTGAGGGGCCCTCGCTCCCTCCCCAGCCCTGGCACCAGCCCCCGCCCGCTCTCCTCCGCACTCTCCCTGGCGCACCTCCCCCCGCCCGGCCAGGGCCCACGTGGGCGGGCGCCGGCCCGGCGCGGTACCTGGCGAAGCAGCGCTCGCAGTGGTTGCCCCGCTCGCCGACGGCCAGCACGCAGGTGTAAGCCGGGCAGCTGAAGAGCAACTCCCCCGGGGCGAAGCGCCGCCGCGCCCGCAGCCCCCGGCCCTTGCCCGGGCTGGCGAAGCGCTCCAGGCCCTCCCCGCGCGGCGCCCCCTCGGTCTGCATCCTGCCCGCCAGGCCGCGCTTAATGGAGCCGAGTCACCCGCGCGGCACCACGTACACGGGCGGCCGGCCGGGCTCCCCGGGAAACCGCCGCGCGCCGGAGCCCACCGGGTCCTAGTGCCCGCCTCGCTTCAAGCCTTCCTGCCCTGGCTCCCTGCAGGGCCTGCGGGAGTCACTCCCGGGGAGCGCCACGGCTCCAAAGCTGCGTCCCCTGGGCCGCCCTGCGGGGGACCTGCCTCTCTGCCTCCACCCGTAGCCAGCGCCCTGCTCTTGTGGGTGAGCAGGGAGCAACTGTGAAAATGAGGAAACTTGCAGGGATCAGTTACCGATGTGAAAGCAATCCCCTAATATGGGGAGGTTTGGCCACCCGGATTAGCACTGAAAGGCCTCTGACACTGCTGGCTCAGCCTTAAGAGCTCTGGCAGTCCCCAGAGACTGGTCTGTGCTCCGAAGAGTATGGCAATAGCCAGGGAAGTAACAGAGAGGTAGGTGTGTTAGTCTGTATTCTAACCAAACAAACCAGCAGTCATGTGGCACTTTAAAGACTAACAAAATGATTTATGAAGTGATGAGCTTTCGTGGGACAGACCCATTTCCTCAGATCTATGGATTTCCAGATCTGAAGAAGTGGGTCTGCCTCACCAAAGCTCATCACCTGGTAAATCATTTTGTTGGTCTTTAAAGTGCTACATGACTGCTGGTTATGGTAGTAGGGGTCTAACTGCGCTTGTGCAGTGCTCAGGAAAAAACCCAATGCCACCCAGCTGATTAGCAGAGCTCGCAGGGCTAAGTTGTGTGTTTCTATTGGTGGTGTGTAAATAACATATGCCTTGGTGCACATAATAAAATGTATTCCACATATGGATGGGAAAAATCCACAGCTGGCTGGAAGTGATTAGAGGGAACACCGGCTGAGGGAGTGAATTTTTACCTCTGTAGTTACAATGCTATAGGCAAAACCCATCTGTGTAATACAGTTATACAAGTTGAATCTTTTTAGTCCAGCAACATCCGTAATCCGGCATGATTTTAGTTAGCAGGATGACCACTTATCATGCGTGTGGCTGAGTTTCCCGTAACCCCATAGAGTTTGTTTACAGTCACCAGTCCTGAATCTCAGTATTCTGTAATGTTATTTAGCCGTAATTTACCCCTAAATGTCTTCTAAGAGCCCAATAAGCAGTGAAAGTGTTGGTAAGGCTGTTAGACAATGTTGACCTCCCATGGTTTGGCAAATTCTCTTATTCAGTACCAGTCAGGTCCTGAGGGTGCCGGACTAAAGAGTTCAACCTGTACCAGTATAAAGGTGCTTTACACTGTTGTAGCTTCTGGAAAATGGGGAGCCTTTCCCATACCTTGGAGTCATCTTTCCTCTAAAGTCGACATTGATGCAGAAATCCAGCATCGTCTGAGTCATGCAGGCTCCGCTTTTGCCTGCCTGAGACAAAGGGTCATCAAGAACTGGGACATCTGTCCCAAGACAAAGCTCCCTGTATACCATGCAATGGTTGTTCCGATGCTACTGCATGCATGTGAAACCCGGACAACATCCAAGCATCATCTGAAGGCATTTGAACAATATCCTCAACCTTGCCTCAGGAGAATCCTAACTATCTCTTGGGAGGATGGGCAAAAAAACACTAGCATCCTGGAAGAGTCAGACATGAGCAGCATCGCAGCCATTATCATTCACTAACAACTTTGTTGGACTGGTCACATGAGGACCAATCACTGAGGACCAATACTGCATCCCTCCAACCTTAGGTTCCCTATCAAGACGGGCAGCTAAGCATGTAAAGAAAAGTGCAGAAGCTCTGGTCATGCGGCAGAATTTTGCTGGGTAGGTCACACACGGTCTCTAAATTTGTTGCTTGCCTTATATATAGGGCTTCTGGGCAAGCTCATGTGACAACCATATACTCATCAAAACTACAGCCCTGTGATAACTGCTTACTATCTTACTCAAACATGCTGAGCTGTTGGACAGAGTCCTGATATGATAAATCTTCCTACTCCAGAAAATCCAGCAAAATCTGGCTTATTAACATCACTGTATGTGTGCCATCAAGTAATTGTGAAAACTGAACCCCACTGAACCCCAGAAGGATTGAATTGCACAATGTAACGGCAGAAGTTGTATCATATATGTGACTAAAACCAATCAGAGCTAAGACACATTACATTTATTCAAACTAGGAATAAATGTTACCTTAGAAATAATCAACCTAATACATCTATACTAAAGTTATATTAAAGTAAGGCTCAGCTCCACAAAATCCAAGAAAACTTAGTTAAGGCTATTATAAGGTTCTTAACTTACACCTTTGTGCCAAAACATTTCAGTGCATGAGGTTTTCTGTTAGTTATATAGCAGTTGGACATACCACTGGGAGAATATTCATTTCAGAAATACAAGTCAAGCATGCAGATGGATATAAATATTTTCTGCATCATTTGTAGTATGTGAGCAGTCTAGAGTAATACACTCATCCAAGATACGTTATCTGTGCTATAAATAGCTACTCATTTAGTTATACATGAAATTATTTGCACAGTAAATCACCTGGAAACAATTTGTCTAGATTTGCAGACTGGAATATGATACATTAAAAATGTCACAGGGAAAAGTAGATCACTAAACCAGAAATCAAAGAAGTTGGTACTGTCTATCTTTGATTTCCATATATTAAGGTTAGTGTATGGTGTGGCTCCATTGGCTAGCCAGGTGCTACCCAGGTAAATGATCTGTTCTACTTCATTGATGTTTGTGCCTTCTAATATGATGCAACAGCTCGACAGCTAGTTTCAATAATATTTGTTTTGATGTAACTGATTTTAGCTGCTTATAAAATGAAACGAAAATAAATTAAGTTCCAAATTGCCATGATAGAAAAGTCTTGCTGTATAAGCTCTTAAATATAAACTTCAAATATTTTTATGTCAGTATCCATCCAATTATGTTGCTTGCTTTTCAATGTTCTCTCTCATGTTAACACATGGAAATAATTAGAACTGATTACAAAAATAATGCAGCCTTCTGGGTCTAAGCTATTTTAATTATAGCCAACTGCTACACCTTTTTAAGTGGAAAAGATTGCAACCAAAATATAAGAATATGGCTCAGTAACTAAAAATGTAATACCACTCCCTCCTCCTAAGTGTTTATCACATGCCACCATAATATTTGCACATACTGTGTATGGCATTAGAGAAAGAACTCCAAGAGTAGATTCTAAATAAATAATAAAAGACAAATTATTTGAGATAAGCATTGTTATTTACTGTTTATATGTACAATATTTTAGCACAACAGAGTAGTGCTTATCTGGTTGGTCTGTAGACACTACTGCAATATAAATGCTAAGTAATAATAATGGAGTCCCTGGAACGAACAAACTCAACATTACTTGAGAAACTGGTCTGGTGTTCAGTCCATCTTGATTCATAGACTATAAAGTTTTAGTCTGGCCTCCCACCTAAAGCAAACAATCAGATTTGTTTGAATTACAGCATGTCTTCTAGAAAAAAAATCCAGTCTTGATTGAAACGTTTCCAGTGATAAAGAATCCACCACATTTCTGCAGAAGTTTTCCCAAGATTAATTACCTTTAGCGTTAATATTTTGTGTCTTATTTCTAGTGGAAACCTGTGCAGCTTCAGCTTATAGGCATTGGATTTTGTTATATACGGTGATCTTTTTTTTGTAAAAAAAACAGGAGCCAGTCATCAGCTGGCTCCTTGCCCTCCCCGCTGCCCCCTTCTGGGGTTCCTGGGTTGGGGCTGCCAGCCAGGCTCTGTGCTTTAGCTGACTACCCAGGGACCCCCACCTAATGGCCGGTCCTCAGGGCTGGAGCTGCCTACAGGGCTCTGTGCCCAAGCTGGCTTCCAGCCCCGGTGCTGCTAGGGTTTCCACCGGTGCATTTTATACGTCAGTATAGGTTGGTACTCCAGGGGGTGGGGGTCTCCAGCAGCCCCGAGGCTGGGAGATGGCTGGAACACAGAGCCTCACTGGCAGCTCCTGCCCCAGGGATCCAGACGGGGCCAGGGGAGCCCCACTGGCAGCTCCAGCCCTGGCGACTGTCTGGGGATGGGGGTCCCCGACTGCCCAATGGCAAGCAGCTGGCTGGAGCACAGAGCCAGCTGGCAGTCCCAGCCTGAGAACCTCAGCAGGGGCAGTGGGGATGGTGGGGCAAAGGATCCGGCTGAGTACCGGCTCCTCTTTTCTTTTTTTTTTTTTAACAAAAAAAGCTCTGCTTTTTCCATCCCCAGCTGGGTCCCTAGGGCTGCATCTGCCAGCAGGGCTCTGTGCCCCAGATGGCTCTCTGCTGCAGGGATGCAGGGGACCCCTGCTCCCTGGCTGGGGGTTCCTGCAGGTGGGGCTGCTGGTGGGGCTCTGTGCCCCAGCAGGCTCCCAGCCACTGGGCTGGCAGAGTGCCCTGCTACCTGGTCAGGGATCCTACAGCTGGGACTGGAGTACCATACCAGCACCAAAAAAAACCCCACTGGTTATATCTTTGTATGCATGATTGAAGGACCCTCAGTTACCAAATTTCTGATTCCCCACATAGTGACATATGTATTTTGACGACATAAAAAGCAAGCCATAGCTTGCTTAACAGATTTCATTGAATACTATTATATACTCCCGAAGTGAACTCTTGCCCTATTGAAGTCAACTGATTTAAATGAGGATAGGATTTCACACCCTGTCCTTACTCAAAGCAAAAGGCCTCTTGATTTGCTAAGTATGTGCTTAACTGGCTTAGGTCCCACAGAAAGCTCAACATCTTGAAGCACAGAGCCCTTGAACACATTATAAATATAGCATCAGTGGAAGAAGCATATGCATTGGACCATGCTGGGGGTAAAGAGGCAGAATCTGAAATTCACTGGCTACCCTCAAGAGTATTTCAAAAAATATTTACTATACAGTCTTTTTAATCAGTCCACCCTTGATAGCCTTGAGTACAGTGCAAACTTTCTAAGAGGTTAATATATGTATATATTTCTAGGATGAAACTTACCATAGGCCCTGAGTTTCATTTAGGGAGAAATCCAACCAGTTGCCTGAATAGCTTTTAAGTTATTTTGGATGCATTCAGTAAATTAAACAGGTGTTTGCCCACGAAGCAGGTCTTTGCCCACAAAAGCTTATGGTCCAAAATATCAGTTAGTCTATAAGGTGCCACAGGACTTCTCATTGTTTTTCAAGATACAGACTAACATGGCTCCCCTCTGATACTTAAAACAGGTTTGCTTTGTAATTTTGTAAATAGCTGGTGTATGTATTTCATTTCCTCTTTTCCCTGTTATAAAATTACATATTAAACTAATAAAAAATTATGTTCAGGTCTGTCTAATTTAGCTAAGTTTTCATGCTCATCCTCATGGTATGTGAGTTTCTAAGAATGGAGTTTTGGGGATCCGTCAGAATTACCTAGAAAGTGATGTTCTAGCCAACAGTTAGCTTCCAAATATTATGTATGTATTGAAAAAGTGAGGTTAATCAATTCATGCTGGTTCTCAGTAAGCTAATCATATAAACATTTGTGGTGTAGCTGTGCAAATAGCATTCCTGTGAAATGTTAGGTACCCATGAAAGCAGCTGAGGCCCACATCCAGCATTTAGGCACTGAGCTCCTATGAGAGCTAGATTTGAATGCTCTCAATTCCCAAAGCCAACAAGGGGAGTTGAGGACACTACATCCACACAGGATTGGTGAGTGAAAAATCTCTAAATGATACTTTGTGTCCTAGCACATTTCTGCTTTTCTATATTGTTTTATACTCTGAAGTTTTTTGAGTTTTAGAATTGAAAGACAAAAGCCCTTGAAAGGATCTGAAGTGTGGTTTAGGTTTAAGAAAGCCAAAGAACAAAGTGTGGTGTCTGTTCTTTGAATTTCTTAAAATGAAGTGCTTAGAACCAAAGCCATTCACCTTGACGCACAACCTTGGAACTGTGCTGTAGAAAACAGAACATTTTACTGAATGATATAAAGATTTTTGGTTCTGTTAGTGAATCAATACAGTTATTAACATGATTTGAATTCCTGAGAAACTTTTGAGAGGCCTACATTGAAAGCTGTATCTTTTCTATAACGTACCGTGACCAGACCTTGCCAAAGCAAGGTGCTACGTTGGAATTTATTGGGAGTTGCTCACTAACACCTAATGCCTCAAATTGCCAGTGAGTCAAGAATTGAAGTCAGCTATGGATACGTCTCAGAAATGATTATAGGAGATCAGCCTGTGAGAAAAGGACAAGAAAAAAGCTGATATGAATTCTTCTGTATCATGTGCTTTACTTTCAGAGAGGTCTGGTTTGGTAATCTTGTCTCTGCTTTGAAATGCAGTAGAAGACTTGGTACACTGTATGAAATGGAAATGTTCTCAATCCAGAGGCCACTTACTCAGATTTTACTTGCTCCTCACACAGCCAAATCCCACTGATTTGTAAATAATAATAAATAGGGTGGCCAGGAACGAGGGAGCTAATGAAAAACATAGGGAACAAGAGAGAGATGAGTGACTATCCACAGTGAATCACTTATTAGCTTTCAGACCAAGTCAAGCTTTGAGGGTAGAAATAATTAAGGCCGTTTTGCTCCCCACAACTTGTTTTTGCACAGGGAAACCAAGCCTGAGAATCACAACGTATGTCTGACTACAATCAGAGATGTAATTGCAGCTCAGGTATCCACTCACACACGAGCTTTAATTTAACTGGCACAGCTGAGCTGTGGCAGAGGCTTCAGCATGGGTTGTACAAGCCTGCCTGATTTCCCTGGCACACGTTTCAGCTCATACAAGGGCTACATCTACAACACAATATAAATTCAAATTTATTAATTTGGATTTTGTAATTCTGGAATTTACAAGTTCGAATTTGACCATCCTCACTTCCCACGTGCTCCTCACAAAGCCGGGTCGTTGTTGGACTCAAATTGGCTAACATCGACTGTTGCAGTCGTGCATTGTGGGAAACTATCCCACAAGTTCCTCATCCTTGTAGCATGGGGGATGCTCACAGGTCTTGACATCATCTTCCCGCATTACCTTTTCCTCATTCCCCTCCCGATCCCTGAAAATATGCCAATCCCTGGCTATAATGCAGGGACCCTCCAAGTTGGAAGAAACTGGATAGAAAAGTCTGTTAAAAAGAATTTTTGCTTTCCCCTATGCTATATTGCCAGCACGGATGCAGCGACTGTATTCTCAACCAGCCATCCACTGAGTGTTCCACCTCCCAACATTGCATGCATGTGCTCCCTGCAAATAATACAGGTGCCCAGACTCTTTTTAAAATGAGAAGAAAGAGGATAGAAAAGTGTAGAAAAAAGGAATTTTTGGTTTCCTTCCTCATCACATGCTGTTGGGGAGAGTCTTTGGCTTTCCGGCGTACTATAAGGCTTCTGTGCAATTATTGTGTTCTCAACTGGCCATCCACTGAGTGTCCCCTCTCCCATCATTGCATGGGATCCCTGAAAATAATACAGGGGCCCCAACTGTATTTTAAAGTGAGAAGAAAGAAGATAGAAAAGTCTAAGAAAAAAGAATTATTGTTTTTCCCCCTCACTATATTGCTGTGAAATTAGGCCCACTGGCAAAATGTTTACATAAGAGAGAAAATACTGTAGAGGATGAGAACACTTTAAATCCTGGGCGTTCTGTAAAAGATGTCCTGGAAGAACTGTTGCTAAGGTAGTTTTGGAACAAAACAGAACAACACAGAAAGAATGTCACTGTAGGTATAATAAGGTGATGGTAGAAGCCCCAAATCTCATTGACTGGGGGGCCAGTTCGTGTTCTTGGGGCTGGGGGGCAAGTGATGAGGGTCCAGTTGACATGGTCCCTTCATGGGGAATCAGCCCCCCACCAGCTCATGAGACTTCCCTTCGGTAGCACCAAAATCCCCCCAGTATCTTAGCTGCCAGGGGAGACTTCCACCCAGTGGCAGCAAGGCCTGGTATGGGCAAAGGGGATTCAGTAGGGGGGCCAGTTGAGGTGGTCCTTCTCGAATATCTTAGCTGCCGAGGGAGACCTCCTCATGGTGGCAGCAAGCCCCCGAATATCTTTCCCACCCTTGGAGCCCTAAATGCATGCCTGGCAGCATGGTCAGCACTGAACAGCAGGTGCATCCTTTTATTGGGTTGGGGGGTCCCCACATGATGTGGCTGAGCATGGGAAAGACCCCAACTGTGTGGTGCCTGCAGGTGAAGGAAGGCGGTTCTCACATGAATGTGAACCGCTGAGAAGAAGTTTCTCAGCATGTTATGAAAGCACGACCCCCAGCACAGCCTTGTTGCCATGTGAAGCAGGGGAGCAGCAGCTTGTGCCAGGCAGCGCTGAAAAAATAGCAAGTGTATAGACAGGACCACCAACTCCCTGCAGGGGCTATTTGTAATGGGTAGATGCGCTCGCAAAGAAAGAAAGACATTTCTCAGGCTCTCATACAAACATGAGCCCACGGCTAAAGGCTCGCTGCTGCTGCTTGGAAATTCATGGTCTCCCTGTTACTGGAGAGCAGCAGTCAGAATGGAGCAGTGAGAGGGGCATTGTGGGTTACATATGGGACACCTCTGCATGCTAATGAATTCGATTTTGAGATGTGGCACTTCCACACTGGCCTTTAATCGAATTTCTGAATTCGAGCTTGACTCTATACTTGTCAGGTAACTGAGATTTTGTAATCTCAAGATTAGTGTTCCCTAAATGGAGCTAATGGTCTTTACAGTGAAGGCAGTCACGTGGTCATATCGAGCGAACCGCCTTAAATTCAAATTTATCTCGTATTGGAGACACAGCCAAGGAATGATGTGCTACACATCCTCACATTCCTAGTCTTTGCTGAAACCCATACAGCTGTGTTTTCACTGCTGTTTTCAGCTGTGCTAGCTAGATTAAAGCTAGCAAGGGATATCAACCTGAGCCGCAATGACACCTTCAACTGCAGTGAGGACACACCTACAGCTGAGATAATTGTGGAAAAGGAAAGTGCGCTCTCTGTGAAGCACTCTTTCCTTCTTTGCACCACAGCTGCCTAGATAGCAGCCAAAATATATCAGAATCTCCTCCCTCCCTAACTCAAGGGCTAACACAGTTTAAGGCTATGTCTACACTGGCACTTTCATCATGTGAAAAACAAAACCAGTGACAACCTGAACAACAAAAGTTTTAACGAGGCAAAATGCTGGTGTGGACAGCGCTTCAGCAGTGGGAGTCGCACTCCCAGGAACAGAGCTACTGTTTCTCGGTGGGGGCAATTTTCTCTCTCCTGGTGACAAAGACCAGCAGCACAGCGCACTTTTCAATCGTGCAGCTACAGCAGCACAGCTGCACAGCTGTAAGCTGTGTTGTGTAGACATAGCCCAAGTTACTAGCCCGTGAAGGAAGAAGACTTCTCTCCCCGCAGCCCCAGGGGAAATCTCTCATAAATAACCACAAATTTCAGCTCTCAGGCTATGTCTGAAGGACAGCCTGAACTGAAAATAAGCTACTCAATTTACACTATGTAAACTGCATAGCTTATTTTGAGTCAATTTCAAAATAGGCCATATCAGCATGTGGCAGTGTCTAAACCATGGCTTCCCAAACTGGGGGACCGTGAAGGAATTGCAGGGGGAGGATGAGGCAACCTAGCCCCCCTGCATCATTTCCCCCACCTCAAGAAAGAGCTGTCCTTTGCTTCCAGCTCTCAGCGCTTGCCATTTTATGTGGGTGACCCAGCGGAGCCCCTGCAAAAAGCAGACAACCAGGAAAGACCCATGTGGAAAGAGCTGCCTCCTACAAAGGTAGGTGAGTGAGTGTGGGTTGTGGGGGAAGGGGAGGAGGAGTAGGATGGGGTTAGATATGGGGCTGGGGGTGCCTGGCTGGGGGGAGGGGGCTGGGGTAAGAGCAGGGGGCTAGTGGTGCCTGGCTTTGGGAGAGGGGAGGAGCTCAGGCGGGCATCTCATGGGGCTCAGGCAGGCAGCTCACAGGGCAGGTGGCTGGCGGGCGGCTTGCTCCAGCAGTGCGGGGCTCAGTCAGCTTGGGTGGGTGGCTCTGGAAGCACAGGGCTCGGGCTTGTGGCCGGCTGGCATGGGGCCAAGAAAAACTATTTGTGCTTATTTTTAATTTATAATAACATTTTCATATCAAGTTTTTGTGTTTATTTTAAATTACAGAGTGAATTTTTTGTTAAAAGGGGGGCTGGATGATGGTAAAGAAGAGGTGGGGCGTGTGAGAGTTTCTCAGAAATCAAAAGGAGGGGTGTGATGCCAAAAAGCTTGGGAACCACTGCTCTAAACGGTGCCACACGTCAAAATAAAGCCCTGTCTCAAGGCATCCCTCACTCCTCCTGCGATGAGGTGTACAGGGATGTTGAAACAGTGTGCCCATTATTTTGAAAAATATTTCAAAATGATGGGTTCTTTGCATAGAAGTAGGGCAGCTATTTCGGGATCCTGCAGGATCCCGAAATAGGTCTGCCATGTAAACATAGCCTCAGAGCTTAGCTCCCTGATTCTGGTCATTATTGCATATGGAAGAATGAGTCCCTGACCTGAAAGATGCAAAGATGTGATGTTTCAGTCCATTAAAGCTATGTCTACACGTGAACGCTACATTGAAGTAGCTTATTTCGATGTAGAGACATCGAAATAGGCTATGTCGATGAATAACGTCTACACGTCCTCCAGGGCTGGCAACGTTGACGTTCAACATCGACGTTGCGCAGCACCACATCGAAATAGGCGCTGCGAGGGAACGTCTACACGCCAAAGTAGCACACATCAAAATAAGGGTGCCAGGCACAGCTGCAGACAGGGTCACAGGGCAGACTAGCGCTTCCAGGGCAACAGCTAGCCGGTCCCTTAAAGGGCCCCTCCCAGACACACGCAACCTGCACAGCACGCGGTCTGCAGAGCCATAGGCATGCACACCTCGAGCGACGCAGTCATGGACCCCCAGCAGCAGCAGCAGCAGCCAGAGGTCCACCCAGCCGCCCCTGTAGGAGCAGTGCTCGCCCTGCTCGATGCCATGCAGGAGGCAGCTGAGCACCTCCTTGCCACAGAGGAGGAGCTGCCCGCAGGGGAGGAGGACTCAACCCCCAACCGTGCAGCACCCCGCCGCCCCCCCGCCACACACGCCGCCGGCTGTGGAGCTACCCCACCAGCACCAACTGGTGGGAGCGGCTGGTGCTCGGAGAGTTGGACAACGACCGCTGGCTCCAGAACTTTCGGATGAGCCGGCAGACATTTCTGGAGCTATGCCAGTGGCTCACCCCTGCACTGAGGCACCAGGACACCACCATGCGGCGTGCCCTAAGCGTGGAGAAACAGGTCGGCATCGCTGTCTGGAAGCTGGCCACTCCAGACAGCTACCGATCCGTGGGCCAGCAGTTTGGCATCGGCAAGGCCACCGTCGGGGCTGTACTCCTGGAGGTAAGATGACCCATGGGGTGGGGGCAGCCCTGGCAGGGGAGGGGAGGGGAGGCGGGCCCTGGCGGGGGAGGGCCACACACACCCTGCACACCCCTCATTGGTGCTCTCCCATGTGCTTCCCCTGCAGGTTGTCTGCGCCATCAACGCCCTGCTCCTCCACAGGCTCGTGAGGCTGGGGGACCCGGATGCCGCCATTGTGGGCTTTGCCACCCTGGGCTTCTCCAATTGCTTCGGGGCTCTGGATGGGACCCACATCCCCATCCGCGTCCCGGAACACAGTGGAGGATGCTACATAAACAGGAAGGGCTACCGCTCAGTGGTCCTCCAGGCCTTGGTGGACAGCCGGGGCCGTTTCCTGGACATTTATGTGGGCTGGCCTGGCAGCACCCACGATGCCCGGGTATTCTGGAACTCGGGCCTGTGCCGCCGGCTGGAGGCGGGGACCTACATCCCCCAGCGGGAGATCCCTGTGGGGGACACCACCATGCCCCTCTGCGTCATTGCAGATGCGGCATACCCCCTCCGGCCCTGGCTCATGCACCCGTACACGGGCCATCTGTCAGCCAGCCAGGAGCGCTTCAACCAGCGCCTGAACCATGCGCGCCAGGTGGTGGAGCGCACATTTGGCCGCCTCAAAGGGCACTGGAGGTGTCTCCTCACCCGTCTTGATGTGGGCCCCACCAACATCCCTCAGATTGTGGGTGCGTGCAGCGCCCTACACAACCTGGTGGAGAGCAAGGGGGAGGCTTTCTTTCATGGCTGGGCTGTGGAGGCCGGCAGGGCCAATGTGCAGCCACCCGCTGCCCCCAGTCGCCAGGTGGACCCCGAAGGGACCTGGGTCCGGGAGGCCCTGCGGGCCCACTTCGATGAGGCTGCGGGGTGAACGCTGGCTGGCCCCCCACTGCGCCCCCCCATCCTCCACAACACTCCCTGCCCCTGCACCCACACCACAGAGCACCCAAGAGCACCCCCCCACTTTTCTTGTAAAAATAAAAGCAGACAGTTGTTTATCAACTCAAACATTTTCTTTACTACAACTCTTATACCATTACTATTATTATTATAAATATTCTGAACAAGACAAACTATGTACAGGGGAAATCAAACTGGTAAATATATATACATTATAAAAATCGGGATAACATGAAAGGGGAAGACAAGGAAGGGGAGAACTATTTACATGAGGGGCGAAGGATCAGCAAAGTAATGGGTCACACATACAAACTATTTACAAGAAAAGAACAATAAACTGGGGGGAATATATACAAAGGGTGGGGCACGTCCTGGGCCCCACGCCCCTACAGTCCAGCACTGGGGGTGGGCGACCGGGATCCCCGCCTCAGCTGCAGCCCTGGCTGGGGCTGGCTGGGGGCTGGGCAGACTGGGAGATGCGGCCGGCGAGTGTCAGCTGGCCCCAGGTCCCCCTCAGAGGAATGGCCCTCGGTGGCGGGTGGCGGTGCGACGGCGGACGGCGGACGGCGCAGTGGCTGGACCAGCGGGTGGAGCAGCAGGTGGAGCAGGCAGGGCGGGCGCTACGGCAGCCGGCGTGGCCTGGGGGGCCAGGGAGTCCATGATACGGTTGAGGGTCCGCATGTAGGCCCCCCATGCCTCCTGGCGCCAGGCCAGCGCCCACTCCTGGAGGTGGAGGAGGCGTTCCTCCACCTGCAGCCACTGCTCGGTGACCTCCAGCTGCCGACGGTGCAGTGTCAGCAGCTGGGGGTCCGTCGCCGGCGGGTGGTGGTGCTGCGTCCGCCATCTTCCCCGCCATGGGGCTGGTCGTTGCTCCGCTGAGGGGCTGGCCTGGAATGATGGCCCCGGAGGGCTTTCCGGGACCACTGACGCCTTGCTGGCGCTCTCCGGTCCTTCCGAAGGTGCAGCTGCGGAACACAGGAGGGGGGAAAGAAGAGTGGAGACAGCCGTTAGTGTGGGCCCCGAGCTGTGGCCCTTGTCCCCCCACCCCTCTGCTGCAGGTTCCCCATCCCCATCCCCGGGAGATGCTGCTGTGATAGGGTTCAGGGGTCCCCCTGCACTGCACCCCGTCTGCTGGCAGGAGTGACTCTCACTCACTCAGCAGGTACGACAGGAGGTTTATTAGGCAACAGATGCCCAGTTTCTCCCAGAAGCGACAGCATAGCAGTCAGAGACAGTCCTTCCAACCCGTCCTGGGGAGAAGACCCCGAGGGGTGCCCCTCTGGGGTGTAGCTTTCCCCCTCCTCAGGCTGGCTGCCTTCCAGCTCTCCCTTCCCCTAGCCTCTAACTGCCGCCCCCAATTCAAACCCAGCTCGGCTCCTCCCTCCTCTTTGTTCAGGGCAGAGGTGTAACCTGCCAGTTGTAGCCCCAAGATCATCCTTAGCCACTGGGAGCTATTCAGCTTGTTTCTCATATCTAGCCTGAGTCTCGCATTTGCACTCCCCCAACTCCATCACATGCTGCTGCTGCTGCTGCTGCTGCTGCTGGGTGTCCCACCCACTCCCTCTCGGGGGACCCTTGAGGTTCCGCTCCCCCCAGCCCCGGGGATGGGGCATGGCACTGTCATGCTGGGGGGGGCAGGGGCTGATGCACTCCTGTGAGGGACATGCCACCGCTGTCCTTGGGGCCATGGTCATCTGGGCATGTGGAGGGCCCTGGCCATATCTATTACCTCCGCCCCTCAACCCCAGGGGTGTGCACCAGGGGGGTACCTGATGGTCCACTCCCATGGTCGGGGGACACCCGAGGGGGCGGACGCCCGGCTGGAGCTCCTGGATGGGAGGATGATGTGCAGGCCGGCGTCACAGGAGGAGGAGTCCCTATCCTCCTCCTCCTCCTCCAGTGCCCCGGGGGTGGGCTCCTGGGGGGCCCCCGGGGTGCGGGGCTTGCCTCCGGGGCAGACTCCACCTCCGGGGTCTGCTGGGGCTCCTCGGCTGAGGTATCAAGAGTGGCCGGAGGGGAGGAGGTGTGCCGGCGGCCCAGGATGTCCCTGAGCTCCCTGTAAAAGGGGCAAGTGACGGGGGCGGCCCCAGATCGGCCGGCCGCATCCCGGGCCCGGGCGTAACCCTGCCGCAGCTCCTTCACTTTACTCCGGACATGATCCGGAGTGCGGGCAGGGTGACCCCGGGCGGCCAGGCCCTCGGCCAGCTGAGCGAACGCATCCGTGTTCCGCCTCTTGCTCCCCATTACCTGGAGCACCTCCTCCTCGCTCCAGAGTCCCAGCAGGTCCCGAAGCTCGGCCTCCGTCCAGGAGGGGCCCCGCTGCCGCTTCCCCGCCTGGCTGCTGGGCTGTGAGCCCTGGCTCCCCTTGGGAGGGGTCCCCTGGGGGCGCTGGGGGTGCTGCTGGGTGGCCATCGCGTTGGGTGGGGGTGGGGGTGGCTGAGGAGGAGCGTGCAGGCTAGCCGCGTGTTACTGCTGCTGCCTGCACGCTCTCTCAGCTTCCTGCACAGGAAGGGAGGGGGTGGGGAGCTTTAAGGGGCCACTCCACGCGGCCACCATTGAGCTCAGGGGCTGGAGAGAGCGTCTCTCAACCCCTCAGCTGATGGCCGCCATGGAGGACCCTCCAATTTCGATGTTGCAGGACGCGCAACGACTACACATTCCCTACTTCGACGTTGGACATCGAAGTAGGGCGCTATTCCCATCCCCTCATGGGGTTAGCGGCTTCGACGTCTCGTCACCTAACGTCGATGTTAACTTCGAAATAGCACCCAACATGTGTAGCCGTGACAGGCACTATTTCGAAGTTGGTGCCGCTACTTCGAAGTAGCGTGCACGTGTAGACACGGCTTAAGTGATGTTTTCAATCATTTTAATATGTTAATATAAAAAGCCTACACACAAATTTCCAAAGACAAAAAGTGACAGCAGCACAAATGCAGTTTCAGGACCTTAGCATGCTGACAGAACTGGATGACTACAGGGAACAGGCAAGGACAGCTGTTAGGTGTGAAAGTGACACTCAACACTTAGTGTCAAGTATCGGAGGGGTAGCTGTGTCAGTCTGGATCTGTAACAGCAACGAAGGGTCTTGTGGCACCTTATAGACAAACAGAAAAGTTTTGAGCATGAGCTTTCGTGAGCACAGACTCACTTCATCAGATGCATCTGATGAAGTGAGTCTGTGCTCACGAAAGCTCATGCTCAAAACTTCTGTTAGTCTATAAGGTGCCATAGGCCCCTTTGTTGCTGTTACTTAACACTTAGATGTTTGAAGTTAACACAGAATCAGCAACCTCACAACTGCCATTCTGTTTTAACTCCAGCGTGCCCCTGCCAAATCCGGATTACACTCTGCCTAAAGAGACAGTGCACGTCTCAAGCAAATAATAAAAAAAAAAACAAAAACAAAAACCAAAAAGCTGACAACCAATCATGGCTCAGATAGTCAATTAATGTAAATCAGCATAGGACTTAAAAGGAAATACACAGATTCACAACAGATGAAGATCTGGCCCAAGTTACTACAATCTCACTAAGTTATCACATATTTTTCCTTTTGTTGTTTATCTGAAAGTTTTGCTGTGCTGTGGAGTTGAGTAAGGTCCCATACCAAGTCTATCCCCCAGATGCCTAGCCAGGATAATGAATGAGATACCCAAGGTCATCATATCTGCCATAGTACTTGTAAAGGCATTGTAGACAAGAGAAATGTGTGCAAGTCCCCACGGACACAGGTGAATGACACTAAGAATCCCACCATTTATATTATGCTAGTTCACCTGATGCTGAAACCTATTTCATATCTGCTGCTTTTCCATTCAAGGAGAGAAAAGTTTAAACTAAGCATAAAAAATTCCCACCTTGGGCAAAAGGGATATGAGAGGGAAATCAAACAATTGGTGCAGATGCCAGGAGATCTCCTAAGATGCATGCTGAAAACAGCTTAGACTGAACAGGGAGAAGGTCTGGGCCCAAGCTAGGAGTCTCTTTTGCTTGTGCAAGAGATGTTTGAACTAACTGTTTATGGCCTTGGTATCCAACACACTAGCCACATGAGGCTATTTGGCTGATCTACTGTGGCTATTTGGCTTGACAAACAAATACTTTTTCAGCATAACATGGTCAGTTTTCTGTGGTTGGCTACTGCTTTAGAACTGGTTGAACAACATGGGTTTAGGGTAAGAATCTGCAGGTAACAAGTTTCTTTGTATACTAGAATTAGGCAGCATTCCTTTATTTATTTTAGTATGTTACTTTGATCTGTGTTCACTTGCAACCATTTAAATCCTACTTTTTTATACTTAGTTAGGGTGACCGTCCACCCTGTTTTAGCTGAGACTGTCCTTTTTTTTAGCTCCCTGGATAGCATCCCAATTTTTTAAAAAAAACAGGCTAATTGTCCTGTATGTTGCAAAGCAGGGACCTGAAGTTTAAAGAGACAGCTTTTTAAGCAGCAGGGACTGCCTGTTTAAAGAGCTAGTTGGAGGGGCTGGAGGAGGTGGGTAGGCTCTTTAAACGCTTTAAATTTAAACAGTTTCACTTAGAGCTGGATTTTCAGATAAGTGATTTCCATCAAGTTTTGGCATTTGGGAAGGGGTATTTGAACAATTAGGCATCAGCCCATATCTTAATCTGGTCCTGCCCTGAGGAATGGAGGAGCTAGCTAGGCCAGGACTGCAGAGGGAGGGAGGAAGGGGTGGCCCACAGGCAGCAGCTAGGAAACAAACAGGCGCCCTTATTTATCTGTTGTAAATCCACTGATTCCAGTGACATTTAAATGAGAGGGAGGGGGGTTGAAATTGGCCTAATAGGTTCCATTGCCTTTTTATACTCCTGCAAAAATATCAAATGGGACCCTGCCCCAGGGCTCTTCCTTGCTCCCAGCCTCCTGTCCAGATTCTTGCCCCTTATCTTTGCCTCCTGCACACACACCCAGCCCCGATTTCTAGCAGCTCACTCACATACCCCAGCCCCCTGCTCCGGTTGCTGTACCTCTCTCTCTTACTGTCAGCCCACATGCTGGAGGAGAGCAAGATGAGGGCAAGGCAGGCACTTCTACAGAGCAACAACCACTTAACTGCAGGCGTATATTTTAAATTTTTACCTATTTTTGTTATCATAATGCAGTATATCATTTAAATAGGGGCTCAGTCAACTTAATATTACACTGAATGTTTGTACTGCACAGTTCCAATGGATTGCTACTGAACTTGCTTAACGCCAGGCAATTTTATCATGTCTCATATTTCACATAGGGAAATATGGTCACCCGGTACTTAACAAATTTTTTTATTTATTATCAAGCCCAGTGTAAATAATTATTACTGGGGAGGAACAACCATTGTGCATCTCACTCTTTCATTGATAAAAAGGGCAAATTTAGGCATTTGTGTGTAAAACTTTTACATGGAGTAAGACGGATCTATTTAGGGTTTTGGCACTCTTTGAGGATGGTGTTTCGTATAGCTGAGCCCTCCCGAAGCTGAGCTGGTTCCATGTCTGTGTTAATCTGCAGGGGTGCAGTAACCAGGAGCAGCAGGTTTGTGTAATTTTTGAGCCCCTCTTCTCCGCAGGCGGCTGGCAGGCCCTCTGCTGTGCCATGCTGCTTCCTAGTTACAACATAATATGAATAAAGGCAAAATAAGTCACTGCAAAAGAATGCAAACATGTTTTAAACAATGCGGAGAGAAGACAGAGTGAGAGGCGGTAGAGACATTCCAAGTTTCACAGGGCTGCAGTTACCCACGCTGTTTTGAGTCACACACAGACTGATCTGCACCCACTGCTACAAATTAGCTCAGAGGACACCTGTTTGGTGCAAATTTTGCCTGCCCACTCTCAGATGTCATCAACCTCCACTGGTGCAAGTGGAAGCTGTGGACTGTCCTAGACAAGACAAGGAAAAACTATTTATGGAGGCTATTGAATGTCCCAGTCTTGCTCAAACTACTTAAGAGGTCTTAGAGCTTCCCACATTTGAATAAAAGATGGGTTTTGTCAATTTATCTTTCCTGCTGTTGCACTGATATAGTAAGTTGATTTTAATAAGCCATTGACTAACAAATACCAGTACATCTTTCCATTGATGAGATTTTGTTCACAAATTGCTATTACAGATGTCCACTTACTTATTAACACATGAAGATATTTAATAGTAGAATTTACAGTGATGGTAAGCATGACTATTTTTTGTGCCTTGCAGGAGGAGAGAAGCAACAGAATCAAAGGCTGAGGATCTTTGGTTTGACTGAATATAGGTAATATGCACATGTTAGGCATGTAGGAATTTAGCAGGCACCAGTCCTTAGAGCTGATTCAATCCAGCAGCTTCACTCTTACAAGAGCCAGAAGTTTGAAGGTACAAGTGACCTTCAAACAGGCAGCAATAGAAGACCCTAGCCAAAAGGAAAAATTTCTTCCTTAACGGGTGAACAGTAGCACATGCCCTGTTGCTCGAGGCCTTACATTTGTTCCAAAGCTCTTGTTTTACTTACCCTTATTTTTGTCACTATGGATGGTTTCATAAACTGTATACATGCCAAATTATTATTTGAAATCTACTGAGCTCTTAGCCTCCCGTAGATTATGACTGAGTTCCACAAGCTAATTGCGCACCAGGTAAAGAAGCACAGCCTTTTATCAGTGTTAAATTTGCTGATTTTCACTTTCATTGAATGTTCCCTCAAAAACTTGCATTATGAAAACGGGCATGCTTGTGCATCCTATCTTCCTTCTCCAGACCAGTCTTTATATTGTGTACCTTCCTGGTGTCCTTCATTTTCATGTCCTCTCTGAAGAGTGCTGGTCTTTTCGATCTCTCTTTATATGGAAGTTTGTACATGCCTGTAATTGTTCTTATTACTTTTCTCTGAAACACCTTTATTTTTGTTTTGTTCCTTTCTAGACAGAGTACTGAACACTCATTTCCAGGTGAGGTGCACCATTGATTTAGGTGTATCACAGGTGAGGTGTGCCTCATGATTTATACAAAGCCATGTAATACCCTCAGTGGTGTTTTACGTTACATTTAATTAAATATTTGTTCCAAAGTAGCTCTGTACCTAAGATCATGTTTTTTAAAAGGTATTGAAAGTGATGTTAGGAGCCAGTCTGGAGCCATTTTAAAAATCCCACAACAGGTACTCTTTGGATAAACTCCCAGCACTGCTTCAATAGTTTTCTGAGGGGATCACCTCTCACGCTATGTCTAGATTGCAGGGATTTGTTGACAGAAGTTTGTGTCAGAAGATATCTTGCGACAAAATGTTGTCGACAGAATGCATCCAGACTGCAAGGCAGATCGAAAGAGTGATCTGCTCTGTTGACAGGGAGTTGCTGTGTGCAGAGTAGCAGGGGTGGGGGTGTGGGTGCGGCCCCCCCAGGTAATAAGCTAGTGGCCAAAGGGGGTGTCCAGCCACAGAGGGGTCCCCTCAAGGGGCAGGTGAGCTGGGAGCAGCCTGGCTCACAGCACTGTCTGCAGGAGCGGGTGCTGCCGCTGACTTGCGGACATACCTGCATAGGAGGTGCTGCGTTCCTCAGTGTGTCTGGGGCCAGGCCAGTGCCCTTGTGGCTAGCCTGCTTCCAGCTGTGGCAGGTGCTGGGAGGGCCCCTCCCCAAGGGCCTGGGTCTCGTCTGGCCTCCCGTGAGGCTGTCAGCTGGATGCTGCCTGTGCTGGAAGCTGTCCGCTGGGGCCGGGCGGTGCACACTCCCGCTGCATGTGGCTCCACGTGCTGAGACTGAAGTGCAAGGTCCCTCCTGGGTCGGCCCAGCGATGCTCGCAGCACCCCTGTCTGCACCCCCCCCATATACCTGGGGTGTGTAAAGTGTGGGGTACTCAATGGAGGGATCCTCACCCAGCTCCAAAGACTCCTGAGAGGTGGCCTGGATGCCAGGGACCAGGTTCAAGACCAGCACAAGGCTTCTGGCTTCTGAGTCTGGCTCCAGCTCTGGTGTGGGTTGAGTCTAAGCTGCATCCTCCTCCTCCTCTTCCTGCAGGGGGTCCTGCTGCAGTGGGAGGGTCTCGAGCACCATGTTGATGCTGCGGCATGGAAGAGTGTTCTCCCCCCGACCAGATGCTCTGGAGCTCCCAATAATATGGGGAGGTGGCTGGTCCTGTCCCGGAGCATTGGGCAGTGTCCTGGGCCTGGACGTAGCCCTGGCAAATTTCTCTGACTTTCACATGGACCTGCTCCAGGGTGCAGTTGGAATGGCCCCGTTCAGCCAGAGCGGTGGCCATTCTGTGGTAAATATCTGTATTTCCTGGGGTCTTGCAAGCATTCCTCCTCTGCCCACAAGTCCAGGTGGGCCTGGATTTCTGCCCTGCTCCATTTCGACCCATGGGGTGGGTCCTGGGACCGCCCCAGTCTGCTTCCTTGCAAGCCCTGGGGGCATCTTTTGCTCCCTACTGATCTGCCATGGGGGAATGCTGTATCACAAGGTATGGCTGTGAGGGCATTTTAACAGCAGCCTGTAGCTCTGCTGCTTGCATGCTCTCAGCTTTCTGTCACAGGCTTCTCCGGGCTCCCTATGGCTTTAAGAATGGCTGGAGGCAGGAACCATACGGTGTTGCTTGCTGTGGACAGGGTTGTCCACTGGGGCATCTGTGTGGTGTCTTAGAGGCCTTTTCTGTCAACAGAAGGGCCCCCCAGAACATCCAGACAAGCATTTTGTCGACAGATCTCTGTTGACCGTGGCTTTCTTCCGCATGGCGAATGGGGTACAGCTCTTGACAAAAGGGCTGAGTCCTGTTCATGAAGTGTAGACAGAACACGCTTCACAATCTGGGCACCCTGCAGGTTTTGTTGACAAAACAGCCATTTTGTCAACACAACCCTGTAATCTAGACATAGCCTTAAGAGTGTGATTCAAGCTGATTATTACTTACTGTTTGGTTTCCCTAGTCCACTCAGTCCTTGGCCTTTCTGCTGAATCTTTCTAAAATGCTGACAGTTACTGTCAATCATGGAGTAATATTCTTATCTGTCCACTTGGAAAAGGACTCAGCCCACCAAAATAATGTTGCATAAACCACCAAATAGGAACTAAATGACGCAAATTTTCTGGGCTACTACAGATAGTGATTTGCAGATAAGCACTGTTCCCTCATTTAAGATCTGATAAACTGGATCCAGATAAGAGGGTTGCTTAGGGCTACTTAATAAAACAATAAATAAGGCATAATTAATATGTTTCTCAGAATACTATTTTGTCCCTATCAAAGATAGTATTATTAGCAAAATAAGCATTTGATGATTCAAAGCTACCACATGGAAGTTGTTCAACACTTCACTGAGCCGGCACTTTCAAAGATGCTTGCTGTCATTTTTAATGGATATTTTGCTAATCTCTGAATCATTTTCAGGCTATTTTCACTTCAGCAAACCTTTTTGGACCATGTGATGGATGTGTTCCAGCCACAACAGCTGGCTTCTTTTCATGCAAAGAATCTGTGCTTAGAAGGAATTGCACTGGTTAACATGACAAATCCTGCCATGTTCTACATCCAGTGACTCACAACAGGAATCTAATGCTTCTGTCCTCCCCACCCCTCCCCCCGCCCCTTCTTAGATAATAATGGTTAACCCTGTGTCAAGGCCATAGAAGAAGAAAAAGACAATAGATCACAAAAGCTTCACTGAAACTCTAGCTTTAGCTTCAATTGTTCTCTATGTTTCCCTTATCAGAGCTAATACTTTGACTTAAATGGGTGTCAAGTTACTTATTTCATTTACGACTTCTGTAAATGCAGATGTCTGAGTAACTGAACATTTTAACCTATGGCAGCAATTTGTCAATCACAGCTGAATTCATCATAACCTCATATGGAATGGTGCTTTCAGCTTACAAAAAAAAAAAAGCAGTCCTGTAGCACTTTAAAGACTAACAATGTAATTTATTAGGTGAGGCACTTTCGTGGGACAGACCCATTTCTTCAAATCTGGATATTCTGAAAATTCCAGACCCACTTTTTCAGATCTTTCAGAAAATCCAGATCTGAAGAAATAGGTCTGTCCCATGAAAGCTCCTCACCTAATGAATTACATTGTTAACACAGGACTGCTTTTTTGCTTTTTTGTTTTGTGAAGATACAGACTAACACAGCGACCTTTCTGTGACCATTCAGTTTACAGTAAGAGGCAAACTTTGAGACGCATTCCTGTTTGTCAACTCTTGGTTAGTGAATCCAGTGACACCATAACATAGTTTATCAGTGGCTTTTAGACCCCAAAGTTCCATTTAAATTTAGCCTTTTTTTCTGCTGTGTGACTGTAGGATTTTTTGGTCTGATACTAATCTAAGACAATAATTAGAGCTATACCGTAGGTTTGTTCACACTATGGTACTGCTTATTTAACAAAAAAGATTAAAACAATGTTGTGGAATCATTGTATCCTTATCTCATTAGGGCCTGGCCTTTTGTGTTGAAATAATAATGGTAAAGTAATCAGTATAACATGAAATAATATCAAGTTACTAACTTCAAAGAAAAGTAGAGCAACTGCTGACCTAATTCAATTCTTTACAGAAGGGGAGAAATTTATTTTTGTTGTTGATTATTCTCTCTTCTCCAGGTTTGGTTTCATGGCCATATTTGAGTTTAGGCCCATCATGCTGGCAAGCATCTGCATGCCAGTTGCTTAAGTGTGTCATCTCCCGTATCTATAATATTGTCCTATTCATTATTTTTAAGCTTAATGCTGGTGGAAACTGAAGTCTTTTTATCTACAAATCAGGACCACGGTGAATATCTATTCGTTCATACTGTGTGGGCACCTGACCTCTGTTAATATCTGCATTCCTCGCTCTGACTTTCTAGGAGCACGGCAATACCTTCTGAGCTCCCAGAGAGGGCGTTACATCATGTGCAGATATGACAAATGTCTTGCCTGACACTGACGTGCCTGCAGTCTTCCTGAGATGTCAGGCATTCAGCTGGGTCAGCAACTAGTGGTCAATGACACCACAGGGTACTCTTATTCTGCTGGACCATAAAGAGGAAAGAACAGCCAGAAAGGGTAATCATGTAGTGCTGACCGAAGCAGCTGCAAGCAGAGGTGAAGGTGGAAGGTGAGTGAACCAGTACTGGCCCTAGGCTGTCTGTCCAGCTTTACCTCCATAAACTCAGCTTCTCTTATCCTTCAGCTGCCATCCTCTCTTTCCTCCTAAAAAGCATCTTTACAGTTAGTCTCATCTACTGGCCAGTTACCTCTGGACAAACCCACAAACCCAGCTTTCCCCAGGTAAACCTTAACAAGCTACCTAGCTATCCCTGAAGACGTCCAGAAAGCCACCCACCTAGCCTACAGTGATCTTCCGACAAAACTTCTATTGACAGATTGGGCCAGACTGCAAAGCAGATCAAAAGAGCGATCCACTCTGTCAACAGAGAGCGGCCAGACTGTCTGGCCACTCTCTCGACAAAATGGCCAACGGTAAGCACAGCAGACAGGGCTGCCCAGTGTTGACAGAAGGCCCCCTGGAACATCCAGACTGGCTTTCTGTTGACAGAGGTGTTCTGTCTCATGGGGAAGTGGCTGAACGCCTTTGACAAGAGGGCTGTGTTCTGTTGACTTAGTGTCGACAGAACGCTTTGGCTGGGTCTACACGTGCCCCTTCCTTTTGAAAGGGGCATGTTAATGAGCAGGTTTGAAAGATGTTAATGAGGAGCTGCAATGAATATGCATCACCTCATTAGCATTATGGCGGCTGCGGCGATTCAAAAGTGCGGCTTTTCGAATCACATGCCGCCCATGGAGACAGGACCTTCTGAAAGGACCCCACCCCCAGTTTTCAAAAGCTCTTCCAATCACCAGATAGCATCTTTCGAACCCGCTCATTAACATGCCCCTTTCAAAAGGAAGGGACATGTGTGGACACAGGTTTGTGAATGTGGACGCCCTGTGGGTTTTTTCATCAAAATGCTAATTTTGTTGACAAAATGCCAGTTTTGTCAACAAAACTCTCCAGTGTAGACATAGTTCTAAATATCAGAAAATGGCTCTTATAAAAAAAGAGCTATATAACTTAATTGTCTTGAGGATTCTATAAAAATGTAATAGGGGGTCTACAGAAATGATCCTAATACTTATATAGAACTATATTCTTTATAGCCTTTTTTGTACTATTGCAGTGAATTCTTTTGCAGCAATATCACTGTAATAGTATGGTTCAAAAAACCCATAGAAAGCTTACGATTTTGTATTAAATTCTATAGGAGTGTTTCATAAGAGTTGGCAGTTTCTGAGATACTTCCTGCGTGCGGATTTTGTAACTCCTGTGGCTAGCTGAACTTTAGATTTGGACTGTAGCACAAGCGAAGATATGTGCCATCTTTTGCGAGTTAAAAAAAAGATACTTCTCTGCCCGATTAATCTACAGTTTCATGTGCAAGTGTGTGCTGCCTTAAACTTCACTGGTATGTCAGCACTCAGCTGCAGGGCCATTGTGTTTGATATCTAAATGGAATGTACAATAGGCACTGTGCCTTCTGGAGTAAAACATACACAGAAAATCACATGCCATCTGCAAAAGTAACTGACATTTTGTATTATTTCAGTGATCTGAGGCTTTTTCAATTCATCAAAGAGATAAGAAGGTATCTGCCAATAATTCTATAATAGCGTCCTTTCCTTGACCTGGTAGAAATGAACACAGATGGCATTGACAAGAAATGGAACTATTTAAATTCGGCAGGTAAGTTTATGTGTGAGCCAGGCACAAAGACTTAATCTTAGATTGGGAACATTCATTTCAAGAAAGCCATAGCAGCTCAGACATTGAAAGCTATTGGTCACGCAGTTAAAAATATAAATTGGGAAGATTCATGCCGAAGACAATGACAGCAGAGATTAGAAATGACAGCAGGGGGAAAGTCCAGCCTAACTTAGGAAAGAGGAAAAATGTCAAAACAGTTATAAACTATAGCAAGGCCAACAGGTCAACCCACATGAGAAAACCAATAGGTAACAGAAGGGCCTCTGAAACTTCTGAAGAATAGAAGATCAGTAGGACAGCATTTTTATGAGAAATAAAATGCGCCTTCCTGTCAGGGAGGAAGGGAGTTGCAGAGTGCTTGAGAAATGGAAAAAAATGCAATTAAAACCAGATATGAATAAAGATCAGGTGAGAGAGGATGTCACCTTATGTCCTTTGGAACCATATTTCTGCTGCCTCCTGAAATCATGTTTTCCTGAAACAAAGGAACAATGTTATGGAAAAGTGGGTGCCAGGTACTTTAGGAAAATGAGACACAGCGAAGCGGATAAAAGAGACAAAGACAATAGCAATCATATGCAATAAACTGAAGGCAGCTGAGGTCTGAGACAAAGGTGAAAATTCTGAGCCAGCAAGATGACTGAAGCAGGGGAAGGAAGGAGGGAAAGGTGATTCACAATAACGTTTGAAAGACATTGGCTTGAATATTCATCAATGTCACAGCAAACTTAGCTTGGCGGCCTTGGTGACTGACTTTGTTCAGTTAGCAATTTCCCATTTTTAAGATGATAAACAGGAAAGTGGCTTGAAATACAGCTTTTTAATGTAAGCTGAATGCAATAAACCTAAGCTCAGGTTTTCATGCCAACTAGATAGACATTGGCGCACAATTTGATTGTTTTTATATCAGCAGGATTGAAGTATTTGTTTCTGTTGGTACCCACTCCAAAATGAGACAGTGTAGAGGCCTGGATACAACTATACCTTTCGACACGCCGGCAGCCTGGGTACACCACACAATGGACATGTGGAGGCTGTGCTTTCCATTAATTCATTCAAATGAAAACCTAGTTCCCATGCTCTGGTCAATGACTTTATTTCTTTTACTTTAGAAATCGCTGAAAGGATTGTGAAGTGATTCATGCAACTTGATGAAGAAGCTGAAGGCACGTAAGGTAAAATATTTTAGTTGACAGTGGTGCAGAGTATTTTGTGCTGCTTTTGTGAGTGCTATGTCCATATATTGCACAATGGTGTTCTGAAGTGAAATGACATATTGTATAAATACACAAGGACCAAATTTTGTTCTTAAACCTGGATAAATATTTCCTCCTGATGTTAGAGTTTTGAAACCCAGAGCAGAATTTGGCTCCTCATTTGAAGCTGGTGCCTAGTGCTATTCATACACACCTGCTGTAAATAAGCAAGGGTCATATATTACTGGAAACAGAAAATTCAGAAGTCAGTTGTACACAGATGTCTACACTAGAAGCGTAAGTTGGACTATGTCAGGTTGACCTATGGCCACTGCAGTAATTATTGCTGTGGTGCATGTCCAAGCCACTGTCACTAGGAGGGCTTCCACCCACCTAAGAAGGGCAGTGTGGGGAGCGAAAAGCCTGGTCTCTCAGATCTGTTGGCAGCTCTCTGCCAGGAGCCAGGCTGCCCCATAGGCTCCTGGACTTATGGAAGGCTTCTCCTCTTCCATTCCTTCCCGAAGTGGGGGAAGCTGCACAGAGCTTCTCTCCTTCCTGTTCCCCTCAGGGAGCCCAGGGAAGCTACCATGGGCTTCTCACTCCTACTGAGTGGTTTTATCTGGCCTGTATTCTCAGACTCCCCTCCTGCTCCCCCTCCAACACGCTTTCCACAGGGAGTGGCAGGGAGCCTTGCCAGTTGCTGTGAAATTGACAAGACAGCCAACCGCCAATGCGAGGGTGCAGTATCAACAAAGATACAGCATCACCCTCACTCCACCGACACAGCCTTATGCATATCATGGAGGTTGTCGTATGATGTCGGTGTAGTAGGGAATTTATAGCAGTGGGAGGAAGGCTGTAGTGTAGATACTGACATAATTACATTGACAGCCTAATTATGATGTGATTGTACAGTGTAGACCAGGCCGAAACGTGGGCCCACTGCGTGCTGATGCAGAGACTGAAAATAGCTCTAGTGAGTGCCAAACAATACCAGGAAAGTGCTATTTCTGTGTGCCAGCCAATAAAGGTGTTACACATCCCCCGTTGCCACCATGTCTTTCAGCAGTTAAATATTTCTAAATGGATGCTCTCCCTTTTCCCAACCCGTGTCTGAAGTGACCAAAATCTAGATGCCTAGAAAAGGGTAATGCATACAGCCCCAGGCCTTGCAGCAGAGGAGAAAAGCAACTCTTTCCTGACCAGGGACTTGAACCCTGGACAAAATAAAGATGTTTTACACTGAGGTCCCTCTGCACAGGAGCTGTTTCTCAAACTGTTAGCAGTCCAAAGCCAGCTGCCTCAGGCCTGGTCTACACTAGGCGACTAAGTCAAGTTTAAGGGTCTAAGGTCGATTTTATAAATTATTTGTCTACACCCCAGTGCTCAACAGGTCAATTTTAAGGGGCTATAATGTGAGCTTTTGTAATGCTGACTTCCCCCTGTAGTAACATGAGAGGTTGAATTTTCAAGCTGAATTATACAGGTGGAGACTGCAGCTTTATTAAGATCAATTTTATTAGCCTTTAAACTATCCCACAAAGCCCCTCCAGGTGTCCTTTCTGGTTATCGCTCCATCTCCACTGCTCTCCAGGGCTGTGTCTACACTATCATGCATTCGTCTTCTGAAATATGCATGCAAATGAGGAAAATAAAAATGCAAATGAGGTGCAGATTTACATATCTGGTTCCTAATTTGAATGTCCTTCTTTCAGAAGAAGAAAAGCAGTGTAGACCTGGCTCTTTCGAAAATAAACCCTATCTTCAAAATAACCCTTCTCCCTTAAAAAAAAACAGGAAGAAGGGTTCTTTCGAAGAGGGGGATTGCTTTCTAAAGAGTTGCATCTACGATGATTTTCTTCTTTCGGAAGAAGCTCTTTTGAAAGAAGAATATGCAAATGAAGTGCTAGATATGTAAATCTGCACCTCATTTGCATGTTCAGTTTCCCTCATTTGCATGCCTCTTTCGAAAGAGGGATGCTAGTGTAGACATAGCCCAGGTGTGCAAGAAGTAGGAAACAGGAACCCTGGCATTTTGAATTCATTTTTTTATGGTCAGTGTGTCGATCACATCCAGCCACTTTAGGCAGCCCCAGCATGGAACCATCAGGAAAGCTGGCGGGGGGGGTCTCAGTTTGGCTGGTGGGCTAGCCCCCACCCCAACCCACCATGTGGTGCCTGAGCTGTGAGGACCAGACAGTGGCACATGAGACAGTGGGGGTAGAACATCCTGCTTAGGGTGGAGGCTTCTTACCTGCACAGGATATAGCAGAAAAGACCAAGATACTTTTTTTTCTGCACTTCACATTTATATGTGGCAGCCTCCATTCCCCACAGGGGACATGCAGTCACCACAGGGCTAGCCCCACCACAAGCATCATGTGGCTGGCAGGCTAGCCTCCACCCACTACACCGCTTGGAGGCTAGGCTGTGGGGGTCTTGCTTGTAAGAGAGGTCAAGAAACTTCTTTTCTGTATTTCAAATGTCTACAGGCCAGTCCCCCTCCCCCACTGGCACCATGCAGTCAGGGCTCCAGCCCCACCCCACCACACCATGTACCAATGGTGCAGGGTGGACCATCCCTTCCAGACAGCAGTATGTCCTGGCCTGCATGGGGTGAATGCTCCCCCCGCTGCAAAGATATCGGGGGACCATCGCCTGGAGGAAGGTTCCCCCCGCAGTAAAGGTTTTTGGGGGCTGGCGGGCTCCTGTATGGCTACATGCGAGGGGGTGAAGGCTCTCCCAGTGAGGCTGCATCTATACTCTGTAGACTGTACCATGTTAACATGTGCCTCAGCTGGCCCCTGCCGGCTGAGCTTTGGAGGGGCCGGCCCCAGGCACATCTATGTGGGTTGGCCCCTTTGTCTAGAGAGGACAGACAGCACCATTTTAACAGGTGCTTGCTGAGCTTTCAGGGGCCGGCCCCCAGCCTCATCTATGTCGGCTGACTCCCCAGTCGAGACACACTGCTACAGTACTCTCACGTCCCAAAACAGATGGCTCGGGGGAGCTGGACAGTGTCCTCTTTGCTACCTTTTTCTTCTGGGGGGAAACAGCTCCCTGATGTGCTGCTGGCACCATGAAAGGTGTTCTTTCACCAATGGAAAACTGAAGGTCCTGTTAACATGGTACAGTCAGTTGGAGCACAGATGCCCTAATATGTGGGACTGACGACACTCTCAAGGGTTGCACGTTCCTCAACTTTACTATCCTGTGCTACTTCCTCAACTTTGCCCATCTACTGTGCTCCGGGCAGGTTGGCACATAAATAGCCAGCTCTGATGGTGGCCGTCATCACAGCATCCTGATTCAGGGGCAGGCTTTGGAAAAATGGGCATTTGTTTTCAACAGCGGGGGGAGCGAGGGAAATGCACTCTGGGATGATGATATCACACACCCACAAGCACTTGCGGTGCATTTTTTCCCAAAGCACACTGACAAAAAAAACCAAAATGCAACAGGGCTGCAAGAAGTGGGGGACAGGTGCTCACAATGCAATGCTGCAACAGTTGAACTTAGGCAATGTAGTGGGGACACACTACATTGACTTTGTGAGCAGGTGTGGACACTCAACTCTGACTTTATAAAATCTAGTGCTATAAAGTTGACTTTAATAATTTTGACTTAATTTCCTTGTGTAGACATACCCTCAGTTTGCTCCTCTTGCTGCCATAGGTTCATAGGTACAGAGACAAAGGGTCTAGGCTAGCATAAAGTAGGAATAATAGGATTTTCTGCCAAAAGGGAATGCAAGATAGGAACTTCAACCGGCAAGCAAGCAAAGAATGAGTTTTTAGCCTGAGACATATCAGTGTGTTAGCAACAGACAAGCAGTCCTGGAACAAGTATAGCCTAGAATCTCCGTGTGAAGTAATTGTGTAGCTTGCGTTGCAAAAAAGGTTGGCAATGCATATGGATATACATGTGCATATCTATTGCCCCACATCAAATATGCAGCTGTGATAACCACAGAATAAATTACAGACACGTATGATAAACTGCATACAACTTTGACTTAAACCTTGCCACCTAATCCATCTCCACTGGAATTTATTCTAGTGTTCCAAGGCAAGACTGAAATCCTGCAAGCACTTATGTACATACAAAGAATTCCATTTAAGTCAAGTTTGGCTGCATTTAGTTTCGGTGCACATGAGCTCATGGTCTTCTCTCTTCCATTTATTATTAGCAGTGAACGTCTCCAGTTTGTGATTTATTTCATGCAGTATAACAACTGCTGCAGTATGAGTGGGGGTTGATTACCGGTTCGCTGTAATTATCAGTCTTGTAACATGGGTTGTTTGGGGTAGATGGTTTGCCTGGTTTTGATTTTCAGTCCAGGACAAGTAGCTTAGAATCTCATCTCATCCCCTTACCAGCATGCAACCAAATGTCAATTTTGCAGCATCATGAAATGATCTCAGGCAGATTATGGACACGTAGGAGAAAGTGCTTTAACAAACAACATTACATTACAAATTTGCATATAGAACAATAGATTATAAAATATAGCTGTTAGTGGCAAAATGCCAATTAAAGATAAACATATCAAAGCAGATCTTTGCCCACGAAAGCTTATGCTCCAAAATATCTGTTTTTCTATAAGGTGCCATGGGACTTCTTGTTGTTTTTGAAGATACAGACTAACTTGGCTACCCCTCTGATATATATATATCCATAATTATTAGTCCAGATTCTCTTTCGTGTGAATCTGTTCCTTTGACTTCAGTTTGCTCTAGATGAAGATCAGGCCTTTTATTTCTGGGCATTCACGACCATCATTGCCTTGTTCTGCAGACACCTACTGGGAGAACTCACAAATATGAAATAATGGTGGGCTGCATAACAGACTTCACGTTTTCATGAGTTGGGAATGCTTGACGTCGGTGTCTCCCCATTCCACAGCTCCTTAACTCATGAAAATAGCGGTGTTCTTACAGTAGCTTCTGTCACTTCCCTCTCATTGCTCACTCCTACCTGCTTCTGTGCACTCTCTCTCTGTCCCCCTCCATCTACTGTACAGAGAGAACAAAATGAAAAGAGGGAGAAGCAGAAGAGTGTAATTATATAATGGAAAGTAGCATTCAAAAATCTCACAAACGCTAAATCCTGCATATAATGCATCTGTCCTTTAGGGACAATAATTTCCATGTCATTGTCTGGTACTTATGTTGTTGTTCATCTAGCTAATTGCTGCTTTGAAAGGTATACTCCTGCTGTCATGCCTAGATTAGCAGCAAGTGTTTGGCCAGCTACTTTCTTGTCAGAGCTGATAATTATTTAATGAGTTCCGTTCTTCCCTAGGAAAGCAAGATTGGGATAGAATTGGACCTATTTTTATCACAGTAACATTGCTGCCCCAGTTGGCAGGTGTGACAGCAGCAGTGCTGGATTCCAGTAAAATGGGAAAAGTAGAATTTCAATAAGTAGTTTCTGAAGCATTGAGAAGCAGTGGGGGAAATTAGTACTGATTAGCAAATCTCAATGGAAACAGGCTCATTGCTATGTTAGCCACCAATCTTTTCCTATAGAGGTAACTTTTCCTATAGAGGTAACTTTACCTATAGAGGTAACATGGGAGATGTTGGCAGGTCCTCCTTAGCTAAAAGAAAAGCCAACACAGGAAAGTACTTTGTGCTGCTAAGCTGGGAGGCCTGACTTCCAATCTTCAGGCATATCTTTGTTACACTGGGATCCTTGAAGCAGCACTGTTCATTTCTGATGGTCAAGGTAAGTCAGAACAACCTCTTGGAGGAAACAAGAATGGTGTCAACAGGACTTTATGACTACGTCTACATGTGCAGCCAACATCGAAATAGTCTATTTCGATGAATAACGTCTACACGTCCTCCAGGGCCGGCAACGTCGATGTTCAACTTCGACGTTTCTCAGCCCAACATCGAAATAGGCGCAGCGAGGGAACGTCTACACGTCAAAGTAGCACACATCAAAATAGGGATGCCAGGCACAGCTGCAGACAGGGTCACAGGGCGGACTCAACAGCAAGCCGCTCCCTTAAAGGGCCCCTCCCAGACACAGTTGCACTAAACAACACAAGATACACAGAGCTGACAACTGGTTGCAGACCCTGTGCCTGCAGCATAGATCCCCAGCTGCCGCAGCAGCAGCCAGAAGCCCTGGGCTAAGGGCTGCTGCCCACGGTGACCATAGAGCCCCGCAGGGGCTGGAGAGAGAGCATCTCGCAACCCCCCAGCTGATGGCTGCCATGGAGGACCCAGCAATTTCGACGTTGCGGGACGCGGATCGTCTACACAGTCCCTACTTCGACGTTGAACGTCGAAGTAGGGCACTATTCCTATCTCCTCATGAGGTTAGCGACTTCGACGTCTCGCCGCCTAATGTCGAAGTTAACTTCGAAATAGCGCCCGACGCATGTAGACGCGACGGGCGCTATTTCGAAGTTGGTGCCGCTACTTCGAAGTAGCGTGCACGTGTAGACGCAGCTTATGTGTGCTCCCTCTATGGAAGAGTGTCAGTTCTTCTGTATCTGAACAGGTGCAACCTGGGAGGGTCCGGAGAGCCCACATCCTCAAGGGTATTTAGGTTCCTAGTATCTATGAAGGGACTGACCTGATGCAACACTCAACAGCATGACAGCGCCTCATTTTTTAGGCCCGTAAATAATCACAGAAACAACATTGTGATCTACAGAGCCAGAGCTAGGTGCCTGAGCTTTCTTGCCTGCCATTTCTCCCTTGAGCAAAATGGTACCAAACATGATAAACCTCAAACAACTGTGTAGCGATGCATTCAAGAAATTTTTTATAAGCTTTTTACAACTATTTCTCAACACAGGGATGCATTGCTTGCATAAAAAAGCCATGGATCTTAGGTAAACATATATGGATGTTAACCTTGTTGTGTTGGACTGAAAAAATTTATCAGTCATCCTTAGCATCACCTTTATTTAGAGTGCCACTACTTGACTCATTGTCACACTGATCCTTGTCCATGACACACTCGTGTGTCTCTGTACAAGAGAAGCAGCTGACCAAACAGTTGCAGGGTCTGGTCTTTGCATATGAGCATTTCATCAGCTGAAGGATTGGTTCAGGACAGCATGGTATTTCAAGCCTAACTGGTATGATCAGTCTGTCCTCTGAGACCACCCATGCTTGAGGGGAAGGATATTTTGCATGTGCTTGATAATGCTGGAGCCTTTCCATTGCTTGATAAGTTGCCCTCTTGATAGCTGTATAAATGCATCCATTGTTGGTAGCAATTTTTCTCTGTTATCTGCTTCTTGGAAAACATCCACCAACTGAATTCTGTAAGTGTTGTAACGTTGGTCTTCAAGTAGTAATTGTGGCATTTGAATGTTTCCAGTGCATTTGTGACCTCATCAGTGACTGTCTCAGGCTTCTCCAGCACCTTCAGAAGAGAGAAGAAGAAGCCTTTGGACGCTGGCTTAAATGTCTCCCAGTAAGATGATTTGGTTTTTCCAGACAACTTGCCTGTAGCATTACATTCTGAAAGGGCACAGAAATCTGGCAGCGTCCAGGTTGAATGTCCCCAGTCTGGCACTTTCTGGTCAACAATATCCATGGTCTGGCATGATTGAATTAGCTGGATGCCACCTTATTGTTTCCCCCGGTGACATAAAGTTTGTTTATAGCCACCCATCCTGGCTCTGAGTGTTCTGTGATGGTATTTTTAGCCCTAATTTACCCCTAAATGTCTTCTAAGAGCTCGGTAAGCAGTGGATGTGTTGGTAATGCTGCTAGACGATATTGACCTCATGATTTGGCACCGGTCAGGTCCTGAGGGTGCTGGACTAGAGAGGTTCAACCTGCAGAAACTTTTACTTGTCTGAGAGACAGAAACATCCTAATTTCCTTTTCAAAATCCTCCCCATCTCCCAGGGAGGTACCAGGGAATCATCACAAAATAGTTGGTTAATTCTAAAGCACTGAAGGATTTCACAAGTCTGCTAGTGCTGCAAGGTTCAGATTCCAATCACCAATCCTAACAGATTAAATAAAGAGCAGCAAAGATGCAAACTTCTGAATGTCTTGCCACATCTTCCTGAAAGTTGGCTTTGCCTCTGGTTTAACTCCATCGGATTGCTTGACCTGTTCAGTGAGACTGCGGTTCTCCACCATAGAATCGTATGGAAGAGACCTCAGGGGGTCATCGAGTTCATCCCCCTGCCCAGAGCAATCAGGTGCAATAGGTCTCTGAGAGACACTCGACACTGGAGGCGTGGAAGTGGTCTCACAAGAGACCAAATTGTTTTTAGTTAGGATGTTATATACCAGTTTCTATGTATCTTTTTCCTTTGCTAACTAACATGACTGATTATACCGCACATTGATTTATTTAATGGATTTTTCTGCAAACCCATGATTAAAATGTCCACTTTGGTTGTTGACTCTGCCTTAGAATGTGCTAAGATTTTTACTGGGACAGACCCGGTCTTTGCTATGGATGCCCGTGCCACTCTAGTGAGGCACAGCTCTAATGTTTGTTGTAACTGTCGTATTTCTCTAGCATAGAGGAATCACTAACTTGAGTTCTATGCCACATCTCCTGCCTCCCTGACCCCTGGAGTAGGGACTATGTCTGGACAGAGTGGAGCATGACTGTGACATATCTGGTGAGGTCAGCTGCAGCCAAGCATATGTTGAATCAGCTCCGAACCAAATATGTGCCTGGCTGGCTCCAGTAAGTGGGGGAGTCAAAATGGTAGTGTGAAGTCTGGTTTGGCCTCCTGTGCTGTCACCTGGTTGAGTTGCACTAACTGCTGCCAGGATAATCCGATGTCCTCTGACTTTGGGTAGTTCAGACCTGAATTTGAATCAGATATTTGAAGCCAATTTCAAATGCATACACATCCCTATGATAATAACCTACCATTGCGTGTTTTCCACATTCCTACCATGTGTACCTGCACACTGTTTTCTATGATAGGCATGTCAGTATATCTGTATCCAGTAAGTGGACAACAATTATCTGTATTCTAACTATAGTGCCTTGTAAATATTTCTGCCCATCATAATTGTTTTGCTTGAGTTAGAAATGAGAGTAAACAAAAACCCCAGATCCAAATACCCATAAACTTTGGAAATCCAGATCTACATTTGCATTTGACTTTGACTTTGGAATTGAGCCCATCTCTAGAACATTACAGAATATGGCCTAAAATTAAGATGTAGTTCATCAATGTGCACTATTGGTCTCATCGTGCAATGTACAGCTCCTCTGCATGTTCTGCAACTGTCCATGGATGTGATGGTTGGGGTTCACACAAGTTTCTCCCAAGCTGTTAGAAAGAGCCTCTAATCTACTCTTATCAATGCGAAACACTCAGGACAGTATTAGATGGCTAGCCATGTTAGTCTGTATCTGCAAAAACAACAAGAAGTCCCGTGGCACCTTACAGAAGCACAGATCTTTGCCCATGAAAGCTTATGTTCCAATTTATCTGTTAGTCTATAAAGTACTATAGGACTTCTTGTTGTTTATTCAGGACAGTACATTTCTTGGCAATTTAATTTCAGTGGAAGTTCTGCACAGAGAACAAATGCAGGATGATAATAAGTAATAGGTCATTGCTGTGTGGATAAAATAATCCACGGTGCAAACAGGGGTAATTTATTATTGCATTCAAGGTATTCCTGAACTTAACTAAGCAAATGTTGATAGTGTTTTAAAGCAGTGACACTTGACTGGGTGACACAGAAGGCAACATCTAGTGATCAACAGGGAAAAAAGAGAAATGAAAAACTCACACTATTTTGATGTTATCTCCATTGTTATTGTTTATGGTAGTAAGATCATAAATCTCAATATTCAGCATTGTCTGTGTCTGAGATCAAGGTCCTTGTTGTTGATTGATTCATGCATTTTTTTCATTGGTCTGGGTAATATGCTTTAATGGAACAGGCACTTAGGTATGGAAACTGTAGCTATTTGCCTCCCCTTCTACTGGAGGATTTAGTTTATAAATTGTTCAATTTTTCAGATCCCATAAAATATCATGGAAAATGAATTTTATTAATCACAAAACAATAAAAATTGTTTTTCTACTCAGTGAGCTCAGTCCTGAAAAGCGTTGAGCGTACTCAACTCTTAGGGCCTTCCTCATGGTGAGCACGAACTTATGGCTCGAGTTATCCAATTAAAATCAGTGCCCTCACTCAAGCAGTAAGGTACTACTCAACCTAACTGAAGACGCATCCACACTGGCAAGTTCTTTCAAAATATTTTTCAAAAGAAGGGGGCTCTTTCGAAAGATCCCGCGGAAAGTCTACACACAAAAAGCTTTCTTTCGCAATTAAACTGAAAGAATGTGGTGCTCCTTTCGAAAGCCCTCTTCCACTCTCATTTCAGAAAGAGACCTTTTTAAAGCGTCTTTCAAAAGAAAATGTGTTTAGACACTCCACAGACCCTTTTTTTTTTTGAAAGAGCAGTCCTCATGGTGCCAGATTTTTCAATTCCTGCCCCATTCTTCCAAAAGAGCAGGGGCTGTGTTGGCACTGTCTTTCAAAAGAGCAGATCACTCTTTTGATCCACTTTTTTGTGTGTGGATGCACTCTTTCAAAAGAAGTTCTTTCTGAAGAGACCTTCCAGAAGGACTTCTTTCAAAAGATTGCTGTACTGTCGACATAGCCTGAGAGTATTGTACTCTAACCTTCAGTAAAGTCAGCAGGAGCTGAAGATGTTTCTCACCAGAATTGGTCCATTATCCATATTTTTCTTTTTTGCAAGATACCTTTTACTTTGTTTATGTTCTTTAGCTGACCATACAGTGGATGTATATCAAATACTATGGGCCTGATTTATTATACTCTATGAAGTTTTTTAAATTAAGCTAATTATATGACACAATTTCAAAATGACCATGTTTTTGATAGAAAATTTACCTTCTTTTCAAAACTGAATGTTTCACTTTTCACTAAAGTGTGCCTGTGACTGGGTGAACTAGGCCTGGAGGCCTCTAAGTCCAAAAATACCTCATCCCAGAGAGGAGGAGAAGAAATATTCTCCAAGGGGCCTAGAGTAGTTGTAGGAATGCATCCAATGAAGGTGGCACCAGAGAGCAAGCAATCAGGGCTGAGCAGACTCACAAAAAATGCTGCAGGTCTAGGGTCAGCCAGCTGCTGCCTAGAACTGGAGGAGAGAGGATGGTGTTCCTGGCAGGGGTCAGGTGGGCAGGAGAGAAGGCTTTCCCCCGAGAAGGCTGCTGGGATTGAGCTCACAATAGTCTGCTGGCAGGGGATAGGGGAGCAAAGAAAGAACTTCTGTCTGGCTGCTGGAACGGATTAAGGACTGAACTCAGGGAAGACCCCAGGAAGAGTGTCTCCAGAGACAAAGCTCTGAAAGTATGGCCCTATACTAGGCCTGGGAAAACTTAACAACCATATCTCCTGGAAGGCATGTGCTCTGTTCCATGTGTAACTTGGCCAGAGGGATGAGTCACTGGAACCCCACCTGAGAAACCACGGATGGGAGTCACCACAAACTGAGAAAGTACAGGCACACATACTCTACCAAGGGCTGCAAGTGAGAAGTGGATACCACCCCATCACAATGTTTTTTTGATATTTTTATTTGTTAATAGAAAGCATTTGTCAAAAGTTTCATTTATCAAAACAACAGCACCTAGAGGCTTTACCTAAGATGATGTTAGACGCTGTTCAAACACCGAGTAAAAGACAAAGTGCTCCCCATCTAAGCAGAAAAGACTTTTTATAGCTCAGGTGCAGAGAGAGAGTAAATGACTTGCCCAATATACCACAGGAAGTTGTGGTGGAGTTGAGAGCTGAATCCATATTTCTTGAGTCCTAGTTGATTGCTTTAGCCACATTAAGAATTGGACTAATGATTGATTGAAGGCTCAGGATATGGCCTTACTGGTCAGTCAATCAGATGAAGAATTTTGGAACTGTAACTCTTCTGCTGGTAGCAGTTGGCAGCAGCCAGGGCCGGGTTCCCTATCTAGGGGTTCCTTTTCGTTCATCTCACACAGAACTGCCTCTAGCCCCCAGCCAGTAGCCTGGGAAATTCATGCACCCCTGGGCACCTTGGAGAGGCAATGCATCCCCACTCGCAAGCACAGAGTCTGAGTGTAGAAAAGAAACTTTTAATGAAAGAGGCAGAGAAGTCACATGGCATTTGCTTGGGAAAATACCACAATCAGAGTTCATAACCAACCCCCAAGTAACTGTTCCAGCTCAAATGGATCGAGCAATGTCCTTTGTCTCTTTGGCTCACCAGTCCATCAATGTAAGGGTCCCATTCACATACCTAAACTTTCTCCACACCCCACTGCAAATGCCCCAGTTACAGCTCTGTCCAGTCAGTGCAGACCCTGATACGTCACCCTAATGACTTCCCCCATTGAGCCTGAGGCAATGCCACCTTTGTGCTGGTCTTGCAGTCTGCTTGCTCCTGCCAGCCGCCTGCTGCTTCTCCTACTGGCCGTCCACTGGTCGCTCCTACCAGTTGTCCTTCGGCTGCCTGTCCACTGCATTGTGAGTTTTGCTCTGGGCAAAATCTGGTGATTCCAGCTCTCTGTGGCTTCAGCTGATAGTGATTTCAGCTCTCTGTGGCGTCAGGTCTGGGCCTAACCACAAGTGATTTCAGCTCTCAATCTCGGTATCCACTAGGGTGGATTCTCACACAAAAGAATACAGACTCCAGCATCCAGCTTTTAGTTCTATCTTTAAACAGTGGGGGAAAGGACTAGTGAAACCAGGGTTACGGCTATCTGGCCAAAGGCTCAGTTTGGCCAAAGACTCCCAGCGGTTCAACCAATAACTCCTCCCCCCAGCTGCCCCTCAATGCTCAGACGTGGGAATCCCTGTGTGATGATGGCCACCCTGTACCCCCACAACTTCAAGCATTGGTGAGACTCCTCAGTTCTTACACTGGGTGATAGCAAAACGTGTTGTTGTAAAGTCATAATTTGTTTACAATTGATGAAATCCCACTGCTTCATCTGCTACCCATCAGGCTTTGTTTGCAAGGCATTATAGATGTATACCTTTGCATTTTCATGCAAATTGTCCCTAAAGGACACATTTCTCAAATTCCTCAGCAGAATAGAGCTCCTGCTGACCTGTTCCTTACACAAACAACAAGAAGCCCTGTGGCACCTTCTAGACTAACCGATATTTTGGAGCATAAGCTTCCATGTGCAAAGACCCGCTTCGTCAGATGCAACACTTACACAACAAAGCTTGATTTTTCTGTGTCCTATGGCACAATCCAAAATCATTCCAGATTGAAGAAAAAGCTGTAATTCCCTCCTTCCATTTTTATTCTTGGATTTGCTTGTGTTACTAGTGTGTGCTTCCCCTGCAAAAACAGACAGGTATAAACAAACTGCTCTATAAATAGTTGATAAATTACAGCACTGAGTGCTGTGTGTGCAATACTGTGAAAATCAATGACATTGTGCCCGCCTGGGCCCTTGGTTGCTTTTAGCTGCTGAATAATGTTTCTTGCAGACAGAGGATTTCATCATTCAATGTTTTGCAGAAACTTCTGCCATTTCCCAGTCAAGGAGAGATGATTGCTTCAGCTAATACATAGGTTTCGGCCAGTGGTGCAGGGGAAATAGATTCTACGTGTCTCTCTAGATATTTAGTGAGTCCCAGATTATATACATGCCTTTTCATAATTCATAACTATGCCTGCCTGTCTAATAGTACATAGCTACAGGCCAGACTGCAACCTGTCTTGTGTGCAGGTGTGGGCAGGTAAGGGGCTATAAGTCACCCCTTTGCTCCTCTGCATTAATTACCCATACTGTCAATAGCTGTGCAGACAGGACAGCAGCCATCACAGAGATACTGCCTGACCTCCCATCACCCACACCTGAGGGCAGAAGGAGGAGGGCAATGTGTGGTGACTTGGTCCTGCCTTATTAAAATGCCAGTCAGCGTTCACTAGGCAATGACTATGGAGTCAGCAGGGTGAATCTCTTCTGAAGCAAAGGAAAATTTACTCAAATTCACAGTCTGCTGGTCCTGTGACATCTTCAAAATGTACATTTCAACACAGTTTTGTGCAAAGCTGTTAAGAACAGAAACATACAGGGCTGTGGCTGTGGCACTCGTACTTGGTTTCACACAGCCCTTACTGAAATGAAATGAATGCCAGTGGAGCTCAGCACCTTTGGAACTGTACAAGGGCTCCATTTCAGGAGAGCAAGTAGGTGGCGGCAGCAGCCGTGCATACCAGGATGTTGCAACTATGTTCATCCAACTATTAGGGAGCGAGGGGAATGTACACAGATTGTGTGAATTACTCCTTCGTCCCCTCTCAGCACTGGGCAGGAGTGAGAGGCATGCACGCAAGCCATGTGTTTTCCCCTCACTCCCTGACAGTCAGGAGAATGGGGAGGAGGGCAAGCAGCATCCCAGCATCCCAGCATGCATGGCTGCTGCCTCTGCTGCCCTTTCAAAATGATGCCCTTGGTAGTGTATCAAAATGTAAAACCACTCTTCTCCATCATTCTACTTCAACCCAGCCAGACTGTGTTGCTAAGTTAGCAATACAAACTACTTTTCTTTCTTGAAAACGGCTCACTGCATTATGACATCAGACGTTCCTGGGTATTGCCTCTAAAATAGGTCCCTGAGATCATTTTGCTCAGTGTGCTTTTACAGTACTATACACTAGATAATAAAATAAATCCAAGCAAACTGTTCAGGTTGCACTCTAACACAGGCTATACCTAAAGGGCAAAATCTAAGAACACGTAAGCTAGGAGATCAAAACAGAAATTCTAGTAGAAAACTTCAGTCCTTTCAGTGGTGCCCAATACTTTTTCCTGCATCCACAAGAAAAGCTATGCAGCAATGGATGGTACACGCTACAAGTTAAGATGACATACTAAATAGCTCCTTGGCAGTTATGTTTTTGGAGGGATCCCAAATCCCTTTTCCTTTTCAACCTGTTAATATTTCAGGCATCATGTTGCACTCACAGGTCAAAAGTCAAAATAACACTTTTGGATTCCTGGGGAAACTGCATTCCTCTCTCTCTCTCTCTCTCTCTCTCTCTCTTGCTATCAGGAAAACTGAGACTGTGAGAAGTGAAAACAGCCAAGAGAAGTTTCCATTGATGTGAATGTAGGCATCAAAAGAAAAGCCTGACAACACAAAGGAAATAGCAGTAAAAGATCTAAATTGTATGAATAGAGAATAATAAGGTAAAATTAAAGTGTTGTAAAATGTGCTGGGTTTGGTGCCTCTAGAGAACAATACTGCAGTTCTGCCTGCCACTTGTCAGCAAACATCTAACTAACAAGAAAAGTGAAAAAGTGGGATGTGGGGAGTGGGGGAGAATAACTGATTGTTTGGAGTTATGGCTTAATGTAACTTGGATTTAAAGGGGGAAACCACGTCTGCTATTTAAACTGAGGCAGGACACTGAGAATTAATATCCTGAGCAGGATGATGGATGGATTGCAGAGTGATCCCAGGAAATAGTGGCGGGCAGAGTTGTCGAATGAAGTAGCTTTATCTCCATACGTTAGAGGAAAAACAGCAGTGAAACAAGGCAAATCGTCACTCAGAGTTCCTCTAGACGGTGCTGGGTTTTCCATGTGGAAAGAGAGTGAGATGATCAGGCCGGCTTCCTGCTGAGCTGCAGAGGTGATTTCCTGTTTTGTCAGTATACTGCCTGTGACACGGAGCTGTGCTGCTGTGTTGGTAGAGACTATTACTCAAATGGTCACTGGCAAGGGCTATAAAATCTTCTGGAAACATAGGATGAAAGTGGTAAAAGTAGAGCATTAGGAAAAAACTTTAGGGGCTTTTTAGCTTCCTTTTAAATGGGGAGATAGCAGGTAGGATTTGCTCACCTCAACTTCATATATACATTTTAAGCTTAATCTACAGACTGTTACTGCATGCGGAGAGAACCTTCATCTTTTCCAGGCCTCTGTTCTGTAAAGCACTTAATGGATATGTTTAAGTCCACCCCATTCAACAAAGCACTTAAAAACATGCGTAAGTCCGATAAGCACACTCCTACATTTAAGCTGAATAAAGATGGACTACAGGTTCAGGACCAAAGAACTTAATTCAAAGCCACTGAAGTTAGTGGAAAGGCTTGCACTGATTCCATTAAGAGAACAGGCCCTAGCAGGAACTGCACTAATAACTACGTCAACAATGCAGCATTCAGGAACAAAGACCCTACCAAAACAAATCAGTTTGTGTTTATGTGCATGTTTGGTTTCAAGCTTTTATGGGCTTACTCCAAGAAAAAAAACATGAAGTGTTGTTTAAACTTCATATAATTTCCCTATTGATTTTCACCTTTGCTTTTCATAAATATATTCACTTAAATATCCAGTGTCCTGCTCCTGAGGTTTTACGCCTCAGTGAAACATCTTAATACTGACTGTCACCTTAATCATTTCAATGGACCCTTTTTCATTTTTAGCGTCATGCACATTAACAGATGACCCATTTGACCACATTTCTAATTCCCTTTTCTTGTTCCATACATTGTTTTAAACTATTTAATTTCTCCCAGAGCTTCCTGACTTCACTTATGAATTTTAACATCCTTCTTCTCACCCATTTTGACTCTTGTCATTGGTTCCAGCAGGGACTGAATGTGCCAGAGTTGAGCTTCCACAGCACAGTTGGACAAATTTCTGGGAAGACTAGAGCTGGTTAAAAGACATTAGTGTGACTTCCCTTTTTTAGGAGCTTGAATCTCCCATGGGCATTCCTTTGCAGCAGTAATTTTCCATGCTCGGCTTAAGCCCAGAGGTGAATTATTAGAACGAAATTGGCTCAAGTATTTTGGAGATTTTAGAGCATGACAAAAACATTTCCTCATGACTTCCAGTCATGCTGGGATCACTCCAAAGTGACTAAAACCAAAGCCTCAAATATGAGGCTCAATATGGCCCATCTCATTCAGAATTTTGTCATAAAAATTAATGGGATAGAGGAAGGCAATCAGGTTAGACCTCTCTGCTGCTATTTGCGACTTGACCCTCAAATCCATTTGGAAGATGACTTCAACGGTTTTTAAGGTTTTAGAGCAAATCCTGTGCACGGGGCTAGAGTGCAGCAGGCCCTGATGTAAACTGATAGGGAGAGATGCAAAGATCTTTCTTCAGCCCCTTCACAAATCCCAGCCACATTCACGTTCCTGCATTCTCCCTTCCTTTGCTCTCCTTCTGTATGTATCAATGCTTCAGCCATGGGGGGGTCAATGCAGCTTGTGTAGACACACTTCTGGAAACTTCTTTTAATCCAGCTCACTCAGGTAACAGGGGCAGAAGGGGCAGAAGGGGCAGAAGGTCCGGGGCAGAAGGGGCAGAAGGTCCAGGGCAGGCTGGAAGATGGCTAGATTAAATCTAGCTTGGGCATGTCTATGTGAGCTGCACAGGGTATGGCTACACTGAAGTAAAAGACATGGCTACAGCTGGCTCCGTTCATCTGACTCCAGCTCGCAGAGATCAGGCTGAGGAGCTAAAAATTGCAGTACAGGTATCTGGGCTCAGGCTGGAGCTTGGTCTCTGAGTCCCTATGATCAGGGAGAGTCTCTGAGCCTGGGCTACAGCCTGAGCCCAAAGGCTATTTTCAGTCCTGCAGCCTTAGCCCTGTGAGCCTGAGTCAATTTACCTGTGCTCTGAGTTTTTATTTCAGCATAGAGGTACCCTTAATGACCCCGAGGTGGACAGGCCGGGGACCTTTGGCCCTTTGCCATACAAAGAACACACTCTTGCATGCTTGGGAACTGTGGGAGGCATTGTGCATGGAGGCACCCACTTCATAATAATCCCTGCCCAACCCAGTCAAAAGGCTAGAGCCCTAGACAGCCAGTGTCAAAAGCACAGGCCTGTCCCCCTGAGCTAGAGACATAATATGGAAAGTAACACTGACAGGAGTAGTACAGGTTGCACTTCTTTTGTCTGGCACCCTTGGGATGTGACCAGTGCTGAATGAGAGAATTTGCCAGACCATGGGAGCTCAATATTGTCTAGCACTTTACCAACACTTCCACTGCTTATGGGAAGATATTTATGGGGTAAGTTACAGCTAAATAGCAGCACAGAAAACAGAGCCAAGACAGGTGGCTGTGAACAAACTATAGGGGACCATGGAAAACTTGGCCACGCCCATGATGAGTGGTCATCCGTCTAACTAAAATCATGCTGGAATATGGACGTTGCTGGATGACAGAGTTCTGGATTAGAGAGGTTCAAGCTGCAGCAAGCATTCTCCTGTACTGGGGGCACCCATGCCAGTGTGTTGCACATCCAGCCTACTTACATGTGAGGAAAGTGGTAGAAGGGAGGTGCAGAAAATCCTGTTAGTGTGCTTTAAAGTGGGCTTAAGAAGTGTTTCAAGAGTTGTGCTCTAGACTGTGGGTCTAATTCACTGCAACATTATGCCAGATTTCAACTCTGTTGAAGTTAATGGAGCTACACTGGAAAATGGCCCTACTGCTGGAGTGGACAGGAAAAAAATGGTTAGGGCAAAGCACACTTGATTTTTTTTTCACTTTAAAGCCTTTGTTTCCATTTTAAAATTGTCCTTGATTGTGTATTAGTCAGGTGCCATCCTACTGTAAGTACAGGAAATCAAATAATTCATAATGACAATGTTACCTATGGCCCCAAGTGAGATAAATAGATTTTTTTCCCAATGGGCTATAGGGGACAGTTAAAAAAAGTTAAACACTGGCTTTTTTGTTCCGGTTGACCTGCCTGTCTCCAGGAGGCCTCTGCTCTGATTTTGCTTTAAAGTTCAGCTGCAGGCACCAGGCCACGGGAATTTATTCTGCTTTGCTGGAGGCCTGTAGAGCTCTGTGTAGACACAGACAGTTCAAAGCTCAGTCATGAGCCTTTTGTTCTAAATTCCTAACAACAGCATAGTAACTTTCCATAGGCCTGTCAACACTTGCACTGGTTTGATATCATCAGTGATTGGGGAGGCTTTTATCCAGAAGAGAATGAAACACGTCACTAACTTTTCCTGCTTCTCTCCTGCCGTACTAGTCAGACTGGAAGGGGGATTACCTGGGAGGCAAGGGAAATATTTTCCTGGGATCTCATTCATGTTTACTAGCCATGGTATTAGTTGCAAAGCTGCATTAAGGACTTGTGTACACACAGTTTTTGTACCATTATGACAATGTCGGTTTACAAATTTATGGGACTAAATGGTACAAATATAAGTATCTCTACACTGATCTAGCTGCATCCACACTACAGGGTTTGTACCATTTGAATTATATTTATTTCCTCATCCCCATCATAAACTAAATCATAATAAATGATTTCTACACCAGTCTGATTATAGCGGTACAAAAAGTGGGTGTATCTAGGGGAGTTCTAGGAATTAGAACTAAAAGAAAATTTGCAGAGAAATCAGAATCTGATCCATGTTACTGTGAGATAAATACTTGTGTGTTTTGATTTAGTAAGAGACTCAGGATCAGGACCTGAGTTTTTGACCTTTTGTTTCCTGGTGACAACATCCCCAGTCACGTTCCTGAGATCCTGTTTGGAAAGGGATCCTCATGAATGGATTGGCCACTCCTGGACAGAAAGGGACCTCAGTGCCTCTTGTTTGCATGCACCTACAGAGGGAAGGCCTGGGGGAGGAGCGAGGAGGCCCATGGTAAGGAGATACATATTATCATGCCAGTTACAGGTCAGGTTCCACTGCTAGCCATGATGGTTTCCCTTTCAGGCATAGCTCCAGGAATATGTGCCAAAGCCATGATGACTCCACTCCAGCCCCTGTTCCAAGCGGAATGGGTGGGGCGGGATGCCAGGGACCCAGCTGTGTTGCCAGCAACACCTCCTTGAATAGCTGCATGAGATGGGGCATGGACATCGCTCTGCCTTTCTGCAGAGCGGATGGCAGCAGGAGGGAGGTGTGTGCACGCGCAAGTGCATGCTAGTGCTCTGATGTGTTTGACAGACTGCTGCTTAGAGCACTTCCCCAATGCACCTGGAGGTGTTATACTTATTTCTGGCTCCTGGGAGCCAAAGCCCTTCTGACACCATTGCGGTCGGGTGTCTATCCCTCCCACCCTGGCTTCTGCAGCCTTACTCTGGCTTTCAGACAGGCCTCTCCTTGGCTTTCTCCTTGGCCTGTGAGAGCTTCCCAGAGCAGGAAGTACTTTGCACATTTGACATTGTGTTTGCAGACGATGGCAGGACAGAGCTATGCCATCTGTGTGTTTATCTCACATGCAAGATGGGTGTTCAGTTCAAACAGAAACAAACCCCGATTTAGTGGCAGTTCATTAACACGTGGGAAAGCGATGCAGCCTCTACATAGGCTGGGGTCCAGTGGAAGTGAAACTTACAGCAGGGCTGTGTAGCATTCCGTACAAACTGCTGTTTTATTATCACCTAGTGACATCTACAGGCTATAGCATGAATTATGTCTGGAGGCTTTGGTGAGTAGGGTCTTACTGCTAGAAAAGATGAGCGTGGCATTGCTGCCATTGAAGTCATTGGGAGGTCTGAGTGCTCAGTGCCTCACAATATCAGGCCCTAAATTAAAGGGGACTTGGGCGTCTTTTGCCTGGAAGATGGAAGTGGCAGCAACACTCAGTGTGTCAATTGGAGCACCAAGGTAGCCATACCCAGCGAACACAGCTGCCAGGGTCTTTGTGTGTCATGGTCCATTTGTGCTGAGGCTGTGGAATTAAAAGCCAAGTGCCCATGTGTGTGTCTGGGAGGTTGCTATAAAAATCAGGCATATTCTCAAACTCCCCTCTCTTGCACCATTCTTAATTTCCTGTGGAAAAAAAAAATAATTTTTTGTAGGCGTACATCCAGCTCCCAGGTTGCTTATCCAGATTGGGTACAGGGGCTATACCTAGGGGTGAAGAGGAAACTGTCACAAGCAGCATGGAAGCTCTGCATTGCCCTTCAGAGATTACTTTGGCTCACAGATGGAAATGACTTTATGTGGTTCCCCAGTAGATTCAGAAAATGAGTATCCAGGATGGTTCATCAGCCCCGCCATCCCTCCCAGGTCCCACCCACTTATGGTTACCCCCATGTGCACAGGAGCACTCCATAGAGCAGGGCTCCTCACCATGAAGAGAGCTGATACCCCACATGACACCCATGTCCAATACCTCCCATAGTAAATGTCACTTTGAATATCTCACAGTGGCTTAGAAACACTTGAGGAAAGTAAGTGACTTGAGCAGAGCTATGCAGTGAGTCAGTGGCAGAGCTGGGGACTGACTCCAAGATTTTAAATGTCCTGCTCCAGCCTCAAAAAAACAGGCCAATGGAGTTTACTAGCATCAGCAAACGGTGAGGCAAGGGAGTCAGTGTTATTATTCCCATTTTACAGATGTGTCAGCTGATGCAAAAGAGGCGCTGACTCACCCAAGACCACACACCGAATTAACACCAGATCCAGGATTACAGTTCGGGATCTCTGTGTCCCAGGTTTGTGCTCAGCCTACTGGGCCAGGCCAATGGCTTTTCAAGTGATTTCTAGTTCAAACTATTTGGGAACAATATCTATGGGAAAAGGGAATGGAATTAAGTGGCACTTTAGTCTTAATCTCTGAAGCTACACTGTAGTTGTAACCTGAAATAATTTATGTAATTTGCACAATGCAAATTGTGTAAGATATTTCGAGTTACCTTATTTCAAACTCAATTTCCTCCCAACAGCACTGAAGTTTGAAATAAGGGGCTATTTCAAGGTTTCTGCTCCTCTTCTCTGTTTAGCCCCGGAGTTGCTATTTTGGGATACAGTTGTATTCCAAAATAGCCACAATAGTCTAGCAGTAGTCTAACAATAGTCTAGCCAAAGCCTGAATGTCTGATTTCTGTGCACAGCACTGAAATTGTCCCCCTTCATTTCAGCTATGTATCATACAAGCCACTCTGGCTGATTCCTCTAACGCTGGGAGCTCTCCTGTCTTTTTGCTTAAGAGCTAGGAATTATTATTGTTACCTGGCAAACAAAGACAAACTGGTATCTATTTCAAATGGAGAAGAAGATACTCTGTACCTCCCTCGGGGCAATGTAAACAACTTCTCATGGCGTAACAGCCAACAGAAGCAATACCTGAATTTACCAACTATCTTACTTTCTGTGTGATAACTCACATGCAACTCCTGGAATTGAGTATTCAGTTTGTTGGTGCGTGGGCTGACCATAGATCTGTCATATTAAAAATTTGAGTGTGCCCCCCTCCACCCACACAAAATGGAAACCTTGGGTGGGAGAGGCAAAATCCAAAGGTCTGCACCAATGACAAATATGGATGAAACATATGTGAATAAGCAGACAATGTGGATAGGTGAATATGTACATCTGGTCATTCCTGTCAAAAAATGATGCACAAGTGCGATTCACCAAGCCAAGCCAAAAGATAACACAATCATGTGACTTATGCAGAGGAAGCTTTTAGTGTTCTCAGGAGTCAGGAAGGCATCTTTTGTTTATGTACATTTGAATCATGATGATTGCCTTTCCCAGAAAGAATACACTGAGGCATAACACCAGGAAAAGGACATGAGACAATCTTTCCTCAGAGAAAGTACTGGGGAGCCAGATCTGAAACGCTTGCTTAAACAAAGAAACGTTGCAGGATCAAGTCCAAAAGACTATGCTAGAAGGATGAACATGCATGTATTCAGTTTAATTCACTCTGCCTTAAAACACCACTAAAATATATATATTCAAAGTGGCTTTAAAATAGGAAAAACAAGGTACTGTAGTTAATCCAATATGGGCCTATTTTTCAGAAGTATTGAGTCCCCCGCTCTCTGATTTCAGCTAAAGTTATGGATGTTCAGCATCCCTGAAAATCAGATCTTGAAAATGGTAGCAAAACACATGATATCCTGAGGCACAATGGGGGACATTCTGTATCAAGCGGGGGCTCCTTAACAAAAAATGTAAGGCTATTTTTTGTGTGCTATTGTCTGCATACGACAACGTAAATTAAATGTCGAAACACAACTTTAGCCAAACTGCAGTTTCCCTAGCACTATAATGGTTAAGGAATGTACTGCTAAGGTTCCCACCGAAGCTTTAACCCACCCTGTTATGACTGTGCACTTCTCTAAGGTCTTTGCAGTTAGACTTACAAATTACCCACTTCTGAAGGGGAGAAAAGTTGTAGATTCTAACCAGAGCCAGTCCTAGGAGCAGGTGAGCTGGGTGGTTGCCTGGGGCTGCCGAAATGGACTGGCCCGTGTGGGGCCAGAGCCAGTGGGAGCTTGCCTCACAGGGACGGGGGAGGGGCAGGGCCACAGCTGACTCACCTGGTGGCTTGGGTGCACCATGGGCAGTCAGGGGTGCAGCAGAGCCTGGTGGGAAGGTACAGCAGCGGGGAGGGCACACTTGCCTGTGATCCCCTTCTTCCCCCAACCTGGGGCCACCGATTGGTTAGGACCAGCCCTGATTCTAACCTCTGTGACGCCTGACGTCATGATAGGCAATCTTCTGGTCTGTATTCTGCTGTCGCCTCTCCCATGTATTCTCTAAAACTGCTTGTTCAGAAATGATTAAAGTTCAGTAAAATCCTTGTAGGTGGAATAATGGCACAGAGAGAGGAAAAGTCGACTCATTGTTTCCGTCAGAGAATAATTTGTAATGGTATTCTTGCCTTGGTTGATCACTGCTCAAGTGACAGCCCGTGTGAGTAACACATAGAAAGGTCTGCCCTGGCAGGAGCTACCTGTGCTTGCTGTTACTTGTACCATGATGAGAATCCACACAGAAATCCAATTTCTAGGCTCACGAACCATTTTGATACAGTACTAATTCCCCTAATAGTTTACTGTTATAGACCTTTCAGCATTTTCCTTGTTCTTGTCCCATACGGAGACATGTATGTTTTAGAGGAACCGTTTTCACTGATCGTTATATGCCGCTGGCTGTTACATCCCACTTTCTGTCACTTTTTCAATTGTGATGAGGAACAAAAACCCCACATAAGCGTGGGAAACCAGGAGTTAATTAAACCCCTGCCCCAATCCAGCCAGAGGCTGTACAGCTGGTGGTGGCAGCCAAGAAGCTAGGCTTGTCAACATCCCTCAAATAAACTCCTGCTGCATATCAAATCCTATTGTTACCTGGTCCCCCAGAGCCTGGGGAGGTTATAATATCAGGACTGCAGGCTGAAAAGAACTCTGTCTGTTTTCTTTTTGCTTGATCCAAAACTCACTTTTCTGTTTTGAACTATGGGTGAAGAAAGCCTTTAGGGAAGATCAACGCTCCATGTATTTTACTGGCTACTAACTCTGCAGCCTTCTGTGTGGGAGGAAGAGACTAACACCACCACAGCAGAGCGCTCTGTGTGATAGGACCTCTTCAGCAACCTCTTCCCCTCCCCAATTTTGAGTTGGCCACTCTCTGTTTGAGTGTCTGGGAGCTGAATCTTCATTCCTTTGGGAGCCCAGACTGCCTGAAGACAGGAAATGCTGGGCAGGAGAGGCCTCAGACTTATCCCTGGAGTGGACTAGGTACACAGCATGGAACAATCTGCTCCATTGTCTTGTGATGAAGTGGATTGCTTACATCCTGGGCACACCCTGAGACATCCCAGGAGAGATTCCCCTACGCCAGGAGGTGGTACAAATGCTGTAGTTCTAGCTTAAAGGGGCATTTTTAGACCTTGGCTGTGCAATAATTTTTTGTTCATTCCAGTGTTTTCTGTCTTTTTATTCTGTTTCTTTTAAATTACGTTGTTATGCTTAAATCTAAGCAAACAGACTGAAAAACTGTGGGATGAATGAACAAATCAGATGAAGAATATTTAAGATTCCCTTTTGGGTAATTATATTCCATCCATACATAATCTTGCCATCTTCAACTACACTGGCCTGAACTGCAGTGTAGCATTTTTGTGTAGTGCGTTCTGTTAAACAGCATCTGCTTTCTACCCCAGAGGTTTCTGCATTTCATTGGCGGATAAAGGGATTCCTAAATGTATAATTTAAAAATAGGTTTGGGATACAAAGAACTACAGATAATATTAATTGCCACATGTTTTTAGTTTCCGAACAAGAAAAAATATCCTGGAAATGCTGGGGCTACTTTGAAACACTCTCTTGAAGTCTTTGGGTTGCATTTTAAAGAGGGCTTTTGGTGTAGGTTTCACTTTGACTCAAAATGTTAAATCAGTGTTTTGATAAGGCCTTAAAATTAGCTTTGGTCAAACAATTTCAATTATCTTTTTCAGGAATATTTTTTAAAAAAAAATCATGTGATGGTTTTTAAACAAAACCCCACTTTTCAGTTAAAATATTTAACATATGGTAGCATTAGTTATGTCAAATAATCAAAACCAGCTTATACAGTAAGCTAAGAAATGTCAAAAAATCAATTTGCAGTTCCAAAGTTTCTATCTGACCAACATTTCTGTGCAAATTTTCATTTTACTCAAAAGGTTGTTTTTGATCAAAAATGGGGTTGTACATAAAAATTCCGATCAACTAATCAAAATAGAGAGAAGGCATGCGAATGACAGAGAAGCTGTACTCTATATAATATAAAAATAGTGGAGGGCACAAAGTTACTCTCAATATACATTTGGTAAATTTTGATTCACGAGGATAAGCTATACAGACATATGCATACTGCTGCCACGTTTGCATGGGAATGGAGAGGTGGTAATACCACTTTAATGTAGAAGCTGTGATTTATTTATTTTCATTTTATCACGATGATCTCCAATGTTTAATTTTCTTTCTGCATATGAGCAATGATAATATAATCAAGGCCAATGCTGAAACGCAAAGTCATTTCTTTCCCCCCCACACCAAATGGTTTCAGTTACTTGAAAATATAACAATAACAAAAATCCAGCCATCTATTATTCAGTCTCTCTTGCTTTCCCAGTTTTATTTTGTGCCCCTTATCAATAGTCCTCAGACCTAAGGGCTGAAACTGTATAATGGGAGCCTGGAAACATTGTCTGCATCTCAACTAGGGGTTTGGCATTTGGTAACAAAACCAGGATGTCTTTTTTTTTTCTCCAGAGCAAAACAGCTTGGGAGTATTTCAGCATGAAGTGATGTCACAGAACTTGTAGTTGAGCTGGCCGGGCCCCTTGCTACTTAATTACAAGTACTGGGGAGTCCAAAGATCTAGATGCAAGGTGAAGAAAAACTAAATGAAGAGCAAAAATAAAAGGAAAATATGCTTAATATTCTGTCAGCTACTACCTGAATGTAACTCTAAATGCTACATATGTTAATTATTACACTGTTGCTACATAATGCTGAGATAGCTTTCTTTGATATTATGTTTATGGTCTGCATGGCTGTACAAAATCCTCCTCATATTCTGCAAGCTTCTCTGATGTAAGACTCATGAGACACCTCAGTATCACAGTGAGGTGAATGATTAATGATGAAATTAGCTCAGATACCAAGAATGGCTTTTTATTTGGTTTATACTGCTGAGGTGGGGCTATGGGTGGGGAGAACTGTGTTTGGTTTTGAATCCTGAAAATGTATAATTCTTGACAGAAAAGAATCTCTGTAGAAGAGATTGTTTACACCAGGATTGGCAGATGCACATTAATAAATGTGCCCATTGAATGCACATTATACATTAACTATTCACTGAGTCATTCAGATGGGTGGACACATTTATCTAATACACAAACATGTTATGATCTAGAACAGGGGTCGGCAACCAAAATAGCAAGAAAAGCCATTTTTTTCAGTTTGGTTAAAACTCAATAATTCAAGAGCCGCAATACATGTGAATATGAGATGGTCCTTAATAAAGAACATAAACCATACTTTTAGTGTCCCCTATTTTAAGAAGAGTGCATGCAAAATGATTTGTAATGTGATACACATTTACTACAGGGCGTTCATAAACTTTTTACATATTCTATTTCGTCACACTTTACATGTGTGTTTGTACGACTGTCTTCCTGACTTTCACTCCCAAACCTTCTCTCTCTCTGGAGGATGCTAAGCGGGAGTTATTCAATGTTCCGAGACCACGTATCATTTGCTATTTAGGTAGGAGTTGTTCATTTTTGGGCTTTTAGACCTTCACCATTTATCAAAAATAATCAGGAGGTTTTGTTTTATTTTATTTTGCAAGTATAGCAAAGGGAGCCACAAAGAAGTGCTGAAAGAGCTGCAGATTGCAGACCCTAGTCTAGAACACTAGTAGCAGCATTAATGGAAGTTTGCAAAGATTTAAAATCTTCCATCTCTGTCCTTTATATTCCCCTCCAAAAATGTAAACACTGTGATTTGCTATGTAAAAATGGTTTCATCACTTAGTCACAAAAGGCAGACTGCCAGTGATGTGACTACTGGTGATAGCAGATAAATTACTAGGTCTGAGATAAAAATGGAAAATATGGTCAAAATTCACAAACTTATACTCTGCAATCTGTATAAACACACCTAAATATAAAGCTTGATTTTGAAGGTACTGTCATTGGCTTCAATGGGCACTATAGGAAGCCAAGTTTGAAACAACCATGCATGGTCTTTATGAAATCAAAGTAGTACTTTATTTAAAAATAACTCTAAAATATGACTAAAATATGCCAAATGGCAATTTCCCCACTCTTAACATTAATATTTTTTTCCTCAAAGCATGTGTATTCTGTATGGCTAAACTGGTAACTCAGTTAAAATGATTTAAATCCAGAGCAACGCCACTGAAGTGAATGAAGCTATTCCAGATTTATGCAAATGTAGCTGAGGTCACAGTGTGGTCCCTAATGGTTACTGACACAGATAACTCCCATATTGGGACTGGAATACATGCATTTCTCTGAAATACCCAACATATTCCAAAGCACACCCAGAACCCCAACCATACACGTTCATCAGAATGTATAATGAACTTCTACCGATTTCACTCTACTTTTCTAGATCTCTGTTCTTCTTTGCTGGTGTGTGTGTGAGAGAGAGAGAGAGAGAGAGAAAGAGAGAGAGAAGACTTTTTTTTCTTTTAGCTTCCCAGTATTTGATATAGAACCGAAGAACAAAGCTGCCTACACATCTGGCTAATTTATGTCCCATGCAACATTACCATAAAGCACAATATGACATGAGAGATAAGAAAGAAACAGACAACTTTCTAATGTGAGCCACCAACGCATGATCTAAATCCCTATTAGGCAATTAGCTGATTGCTCTTATGAGATGGTGACATAGTGGATAGTGGATGTGTGGGGGTTTTAGTCCAGGCACACCTGAGGAACAAATAGATTCTGCTTTGATATTTCTCATTATTCACGTAAATAAGTAAATAAACAACTGGTCTATCTCTCTCATTTATTCCTCAAATACTAGAGTGAGTTGGTAGCAAAGCATTAGAGGGGAAAAATCTATATGAGGATATTCCCAAATGGATGTGTTCAGAAAGGGATAATTAAGTAATGACAAATTTAAAAAAACAATCTGTACATCTAGTAATTGAAACAAAATGTAATAAAAAGTATTCATTAGTTTTGCATTTTAATTATGTTTGCCTACTATGAGTAGACTAATGTATTTTTAACTCATATCACAGACTACTTTTTATCTGCCTCTCTTTACCTCTTGCTACAAGAAAGCCATGCATATATTAAGGTATAATACTATATCATGTGCCAGTTTTTACACAAAAGGCTATAAGAAACCGCTTTTCCAAAAAGGTAAATCCACAGCAGAAATATATTCCTAATATGGAAGAAAATGGGACTTAAACTGTCCTCAGCAAACATCATTGGTAAAGCTTCATTAGTATGTATTTTCACATAATTCAATTAGGAAAAAACATACAAATGCTAGCAGTGCTGTTCTCTGCTCTGGGAGTGTCAGGGAAGCTTTAAACGGATCTGAAACAAAATTGCATAAATGGCATGTAAAGCCCTGTGCATACAAAGATACCTTCAGGGTTCTAATAAATTCATGAAACTTTTTAAAGTATGATTTCCTAGCAGGCAATCACTTTTAATTAACAGGATCACCTACAGCAACACATGTCCTTCAAAAACTTACATTATTTTTTCTTTTTGAATTTCAAAGTTTCTGTAGTAAAAGTTGAATAGCTGAGTAGCTTAACCTCAAAAGGATTGCAGGCTTTTATGACAGTTATAAACCACTGTGGTGCCTTCTTTATAAGAAGAAAAGATTCTTAACACAACAGAGAAAGAAGGAAATCTCTTTTTAGTCATAGCTAGAAGCAAGTATTTTCTCCAAAGGTCAGAAAACTTTTCCTCAGTTAAAGAATATTTTTAAGGACACTGCAGCTACTTGTACAAGTAATCTCTGGTAATTTGCTCTATGAATTAGACATACAATTTCTGGTATTTATTATTTCGTACATCGTAGATCTCTCTTTTTCTATATATGGCTTTTCATGCACTGCGTTAGTGAATACGGGGGTAAATGGGTGGAAGTGGCTTCCTTAATTAGCTTTGCTTGGCAGAAAGTAATGGGATACTCTTCTCTGTGTTCAGAAAATGCATTTGCTTATTTAGTGAACTGGTCACACAGCTGTGCTTCATTGAAGTGTCTCCTTTTGGTTGCTTGGAAAGGGCCTATTTCCATTAGCCAAGACTGGGCAAGTCTCCTGACCTGCTGAGATAAAGTGAAAAAAATATTCAAATGTCTAGAACATCCAAAATGTGGGAGAAATGTGAAGACAAATGGTTAGAGCTAAAGACATAACTCTCAAGCGAGCAAAACCTACTTACCTCTTTACTCAATTCAGGTGATTCTTTCGTTAATGTCTGTGAATGAGGAAGATGAGCAAAATTTGGTCAATAGATTGAAATGGACCGACACAGAAAGATATGAAGCAATTACCTCATTCCATTCCTCATTCTGGTCTAGTATATTTTGTGATCTACTGTGAATTGGCCGCATTTCCCATGGTAAATATATTTTTGTTTGTTTTTGTTACTTTCTCTCATTCCAACAAAACAAACCAGCAGCCATATAGCACCTTAAAGAATAACAAAAAAAAATGTATTAGGTAATGAGCTGTTGTGGGGCAGGCCCACTTCTTCATATCTGGAGACGAAGTGGGTCTGCTTCATGAAAGGTCATCACCTAATGAATTATTTTGTTAGTCTTTAAAGTGTTACACAACTGCTTTGTTTTGTTAGAACACAGACGAACACAACAACCTCTCTGTGACTATTCCCCACATTCTGCCTCCCTCAGATTGCTTGGAAGGAACCAGAGGCTGAGGCTGAATACCCTGTGGTTGAACTGTCAATTTTTGATTATCCAATGGGCTTGTTGAGGGCACAATGTTGAGAACGCAAATTTGAAGAGAACAAGCAATAGAGTAAAAGAAACAGATTTTCTTGGGTTCGTTTTGTGGCTTTGAAAAGAACAAATTTAGTCAAGATGTGGAATTGGAGAGAGAAAGATGGGCCACCTCTCTCCCTCCCTTTCTGCTCTGTCAAGTCCAACTTCATTTCTGGTTAGCAGAGTGCTGAGTTCACAAAGTACCAAATAAATGGATGCTTTCAAAATAAACCTGTGAGTACAAAGTCATAGGGCATATACATATTGGTCCTGTTGTAAATATCACCATCTCTCCCTGTCCAGGTTTTATACTGTACTCATCACTTTGGTGGTGGAGCACCTCAGAAGTTTACAAAAGCGTAAACTCTACAAACTCTGCCTCTTGTCTCTGTAGTGAACTAACTGGCTGTGTCTATTCCTGCCCTGTGCAATCGTCACCATGCTCTCACTCCTAAGCTTTGTGCCTTGGAATATGCTCACCCCACCTGGAACAGGTTCCTTCTCCTCACCCCTTCAGCACCTTCTCTCGCTTTTTAAATAATGTATTTATTCAACCAGCCCTTCTTGTTAGAAACCATGCCTGTGTTCTCTCTCTCCCCAGCGCTTCTCTTCTGTCATATGTTGATTTTCTGAGCTTTGGTGCAGAAAACGTAAAATCTCCAGAGTGGCTGATCTCTGAGAACTCCATGTGACTTGAGTTTCAAGTGCTTGGCCTTATGTTTGCATGGGGCAATACGGGGGACCTATCGCAATGCACAAAGAGAAAGGCAGTAGGGTCTAGCGAATTGTTCAGTGGAACAGGATCCAGGAGGCATGGCCACTCTTCCCAGCTCTGCCAATGACCTGCTATGTCACTTTGGTCAAGTCACCTTCCCATTTTCTCTCTCTTCTCTATTTAGACTGCAGGCTCTTTGGAGCCGAGGACATGGTTACTATGTGTTTGCATAGTGCCTAGCACTGAAGGAACCTTGATCTTGGCTGGCATTTCTTGGCTCTACTGTTAGGCAAATAATAAATTAATAGATGCATTTATTGTTCATAATAATATAGCAGTTTACCTAATTTTTTCCAGTTTTACCACTTAAGAGCTCAAGCAGAGCTTTTAGCGAACAGAATCTACTGTATACATCCAATTATTCTGGAATGACAGATGTTTATATCACTTCAATTGCCTGAATTTTGCCATAGTTTGATTGGAAGTGGTAGCCTTGTCTGTGTCTAATATGGACATATATGTCTCTTAAAGGTGTTGACATGATTGCTATATATTTTACCGTAGCCAGCAGCTGGATTATATAGGACAACTACTGGACAATTAAAAGAACATTGAGAAGGACACAGCTACATCACAATGATCAAGATATGCCAGAATAAATTAGCATCATGCAAAGTTAGTCAATGTTTAATTCATAGAATGCGCCTATATTTAGACCCTTTATTATTTGTAATATAATCCATCTATTTATTGAAGGTTAACACCAAGTATTACTCCTGGGTATATGGGAGACATGTCACAGGTCAGTGAAGCCTTTCTGATCTCCAGCTACTAAGTGGACTGAATTTGCTAAAAGGAAAAAAATGGTCTAAACAAGTTGGACAAAGATAATTGTTGTTAAGACACTTATTCCCTGCACCTTGTCTAAGTAAAGAGTACTGGAGACAAAATAAATGCAATTAGTGGTTAATAAAAGAATAGTATTCTCTTCCTTCATAAATACAGCACTGTTGTTTTCACAAGTACACCAGGGATGGCAACTGTTGAAGAAAAGGGAGCAGCTGTTGACTTCTGAGGTGCTCTAGGAAATAGAAGAAGAAGGTCTGACAAGGTGCTCTAGAGAGAAACCCTTTGATAGTGATGAAGAAGGAGGAGTGTGGAAAAGACAAAGCATCAAAATGGCAGTGTTTGAGTTGGGACATTAGTAAAAGGTGAGTGTCCATTTTTTTCCTTCTGGCAAATTCAGTCTGCTTAAGAGCTGGAGACCAGATGGGCTTCACTGAGGCCAGGCGTAGGGAACAGTTCAGGAAAAGGCTGGAGCCCCAGGAGGGAGGAAAGGAGTGAGAGCTAAAAAACCACAAGTGAAACAAAACAAAAAAATTGGGCCCTTTAATGGAACTCTGTTAACCTGAGCCTTGTTCTACTGGAACTGTTTCATCCACTTCTCCCCTGCCCTGGCTCTGGGGACCAGAAACGTCCTGCATAGCCTCACATGCCTTTCACACAGTGCTCCTCTCTCCTATCAGCCCTTTGCTGTGTGGGCTGCAGTGGTGCATGTGGAGAAGTGATCTTTGAGCCCTGGCCATTGGATTCTGTTCCTCTCATCCTCCATGAAGAAGATCCATGTGCTAAGCCTGTTTTCTCTGGTTGTTTGCTCATCCCCTGAAGCTGTAAGTGTCCACCAGAGGAAAATTTTGTTTTTTTATGTGACCCTCAGCCAATTATTTCTCTCAATGGGGGAGGAGCCCCATGGCCTATAGCTTAATACGGTGTGTTGGGGACCCTGCATTGTCCCACATCACTCTAGCGGTGGGAATGGAGAGACACATCTTCCTTATTAAATAAATTTCTGTATTTAATTTTATTTGGGAAGAAATGTAATGAAATGGAAGATAGAATGTAACGCGACAGATACGTGGGCCAGATCCTTGAAGTCACTGCAGTAATGTTGTCTGACACCAGCTGAGAAGCTGGTTTATGATAATCCATAATGTGAACCAAATGTAGCCTGTGTGCAAATGGGTACAAGTCCATTGACTTGTAGCAGAGTGACACTTGTTTGTACCAGGGTTGAGTTTAATCCTCCCTTATCTACTTCCCAGATAAGATCAATGGGCCAAACTCGCAGCTGGTATAGATCAGATTTGCTCCATTTACTATACTATGCCACCGTACATCTGGCCCTAAATTGCGTTTCCTGTTCTGCCACACTCACACTGTTCATATAGATATGACTGACATTTGTTTATTGACTACTAGGCCTGCTTTCAGCATTACCAACAAATGATGAGGAATTTAATTGGCTTTGTGAGGTTTTACCAGCCAGAGACATCCCATGTCTTGTGCTTGAAAATGCAAGAGGTTGGGTCAAGAGGGTGAAAATATGTCGTTCTTTACTGTCATTCCAAGAGGCTCAAGGTGCTGAATAACTTGGTGAGCTCTTCGATGATAAGAAAGGAGAGATATGAGGATTGCCCTGGAAGCTATTGCTCTCAAATCCCATTTGGTTCTTTCTGTTTTCTCTTTGAGTCAAGCAGACAATGTAGACATCCTGCTTACTGCGTAAACAATCCGTGACTGGAGTATAATGAAGCCTATCAGTGAAAAGGCATCATTTACCTCACTTAGGGCTGCTCTAGGTTTGCATCAGTGTTTCTATGCTAAAAGACCAACTCTGGGGCCTTAATTTCTTAGGCTTTGCAGGTGGTATCGGGCTGGCATTATACGAGTTGGTTGTCTGGCTGTCAATGTTTAACCCTAAAGAATGAGCACATAGATTATACTTCTGCTGAACATTCCAGGGTGTTCTTGACAGACAGCGGTTAAGCACCAGTTAGAGCCTCAGGAGACTTAGAGTCTTGTCCCAGATCTGCTGCCATGTGACCATTTAGTCTCTTGCTACCTGCTTCCACTCTTGTTCTCTCTTATTTTTGCTGTTAGCTCTTCAGCCAAGTCTCTTACTATCACCATGGTGGAGAGGGGGACGTGTCTAATCTCAGCTGCAGCCTGCTGTATTGCTATCCCAGCTAGCTCCTAATGTTCCATTGACTGCAAATGATTGTTAATGCACGACACAGCTTCTCCATGCCTCAGTTTACACATCTTTAGAACAGACACTACAGAGTGTTTACCTTGTATGGGGACTAATTAATTAGATCCTTAGTGCACTGTGTGAGCCAGGCTTTGAGGAACTGCAGGGGAAGAGGATACAAGGAGTTTTCCCCACCATGCTCCCCTTTACAAATCCCAGTCAGAATACCAGTGGAGAGTAAGATGACAATTCGCTCTAGTGCCCTCCTTAGCTGCTGCTAGCTGAAAGGAGAAGAGCTGGAGGCAGGTGCATACCTTGAAAGGGTGGCAGAGTTGCCACTCCTGGATGAGTTTCCTAAGAGCACATGACGTGAATTCATTCAAGCGATCTCAGCCAGAATTCCAGCAGAGGACTCTGGGTGCAGACGATATCATTTGAAATATTTTTGAATAACTGTTGAAATACGTTTGAAATATTCTAGAACAGTGCTTTTCTTTTTGTAAAACAAAAGAGGGTCTGCTATGGCTCCTTGCCTCCCCCATTTTTCTCTGGGTTCCCACGGCTGGGGCTGCTCAAGGGGTGGTGGAGGCTGTAGCTTCCAGCCCCTGCTACTGTGGGGCAAGCGGGAGCTCAGCTCCTAGCCCCACTCTGCCTCAGGGCACGGGGGCTCTGGCTTCAGGGCTGGCGGGGGCAGGGCGGTGGGGGCGCCTCTGGCTCCCAGCCTCATGCTGCTGTGATTGGCAGAGGCTCTGGCTCCTGACCCCACGCTGCTGTGGAATCGGTGGCGGCTCCAGCACCCCTGCGGCTGGGAGTCAGCTGGGGCGCTGGAGCTGGCAGCCCCAGAACCTGGTGAGGAGGTGCCAGTACACAGTACTGGCATGTACCACCGCAAAAAAAGTGCTGCCTTAGACATTTATCAAACTTAGTTGTTTTCTGGGTGCAGTGCAGTTTCTTGAGAGTTAAAATCCAGAATGTTCGCTAATAAATATTAATTAGTATTAATTATTTATTAAGTGTATAACACTAGCTCCCAGAGGCCCCAGTCAAGACCCCACGAGAATGTCTGCATACTATTGAAAAAGTCTCCACAGGAAGACATTATTTATCGTCGGTCTCTAACTACATTATGTGGCCTATGGCTGTTTGAGAGTTTGTGAGAATGTAATTGCTGAAGAGCTGGCATACAGTCCATCTTGTCCAGTAAGGTGTCTTCAACAGTGGCCCAAACCCGAGTTTCTCTGGGAGTGCAAAGAAAAGGATGATTGTGGAGTGACCTAACCTTGTTGTCTGCTTCTGGCAATCAGAAGTTCAGGATCTTAGCATCATAGAACTGGAAGGAACTTTGAGATGTCAGTAAGTCCAGTCCCCTGCCCTCACTGTAGGAACAAACACCGTCTAGACCAGGCGTGTCCAACCTGCGGCCCGCAGGCCGCATGCGGCCCTAGACAGCTAGTAATGTGGCCCCACAAGATCATAAACTTTTAACATTTTTATGTGATTTATATACATTAACTATATTGTATATTTTATATGCGGCCCAAGACAATTCCTCTTCACTCAATGCGGCCCAGGCAAGCCAAAAGGTTGGACACCCATGGTCTAGACCATCCTTGACAGCTGTTTGTCTAATCTGCTCTTAAATATATCCAGCGATGGAGATTCCACAACCTCCCCTGGCATTTTTTTTTAGTGGTTTACCTCCTGGACAGTTAGGAAGTTTTCCCTAATGTTCAACCTAAAGCTCCTTTGCTTCAGGTTAAGCCCATTTCTTCTTGTCCTATCCTCAGAGGTTAAGGAAAATAATTTTTCTCCCTCCTCCTTGTAACAACGTTGTAGGTAGTTGAAAACTTTTATGTCCCTTCTCCACTTCTCTATTCCACGCTGAAAAAACCCAATTCTTTTAATCTATCCTAATAGGTCATATTTTCTAGACCAGTGGCTCCCAAACTTTTTGGCATCATGCTCCCTTTTTGATTTTTGAGAAGCCCTCACGCCCCACCCATCTCTTCTTTGGCATCATCCAACCCCACTTTTAACAAAAAATTCAATTTGTAATTTATAATTTAAAATAAACACAATAACTGGGTATAAAAATTTTACTTAAAATTAAAAATAAGCACAAATAGTTTTTCTTGGCCTCAGATTTAATAAAAATGTAATTTAACATCAGAAGTAATGGAAACTAAATTCATTTAATGTGAAGGATGCTACTGCATTTTCTCCACAAGTTGGGAAATCCTACGGTTGAAAGATGAATGTGCACAATGCAAATCGTTTTTGACATCCAGTTGATTTCTCTGTTTTGTTTTTAATGTGACTATACTTGTAAAGCTTTTTTCACAGAAGTATGTTGACAAGAACAGAAGAATAATATTTAGCACTTCTTCTCCATCTTTTGGATATATTGGGAAACATTTTATCCAAAATTCCTCCAAGCTTGAGTTTTTGAAATTATCTTTCACACTTGAATCGAATTTTATTTCGAGTGCTTGTTCTTGCCATACTTCTAGCAATGAAGTGACATCAGTGTTGAATGGACTGTGTACTAATTTATGAATGGGGTTGCCAGAAAAGTTGTCTGGAAAATAGCAAATGAATTTGTCAGCAAGGCAATCCAGATGAAACACAATTTTGTTCTTCACATTCTCTTTACAAGTTTCTTGGAAACCTTCATTTTCAGTGAGTGATGAAAATGTTGGAAAAGTTGAATAGTTAGGCATCTGAGTTTGTGTTCAATGTTTCCAAAGCTGGATATTTTTCCATAAATGCATTGATGGCATCATGGTGCACTATAATGTTTGCAGCATTGTTTCTGTGCAGCTTCAAACTGAGATTGTTCAAAGATTCAAAAATGTCCATGAGATAGTCCAGTGAAAAATTGAAACATTTGGCCTGTAAATGCATGATAGAACTCTTCTTTTTTCTGCTGTTTCAGGAATATTTTCACTTCATCTTTCAGTTCCAATAATCTTGAAAGCATATTACCTTTGGAAAACCATTGTACCTCCCTGTGCAACAAAAGAGTTTTATGATCTGCTCCCAAATCGGTGCAAAGAACAGCAAGAGGTCTTGTATTTAAAGCACTGTTCTTCACAAAATTGAGCACTTTGATGGCCAAATTCAGCATCGGTCATCTGGAAGGATTTTAGTAGCCAACGCTTGTCTGTGTATGATGCAGTGAATTCTGGTTACACTGGATTTTTATCTTTCACCATTGTCACAAATCCAGAGTGAAAGCCAGGCATTGCTGGAGCACTGTCTGTGCATACACCAACCAGTTTTCGCCATGAAAGTCTATTTTCTTCAAAAGAGTCGGAAATCATTTTCATAACATCAGACATCTTTGATGTGGTCATCAATTCCTTTGAAAAGAACAGTTCTTCTTTCACAGTTCCATTGTTAATGAATCGAATGTAGACAAGCAACTGACAGAATTGTGCTACATCAGTGGTATCACCGCACTGAATTGCAAAAAATGAAGCCAACACTGCCTCCACAGCTTGAAGTTTAAGATCTTTTCCCAGGTCATTGATACGACATTTCATGGAATTGTAGGAACGTGAAATTTCTGACGGTTTTTCCCTGCTTTCAACACCACGCAGTGTCAGCTGCTTTCAACAAGCAAGGTTTCACAAGAGTTTCTCCAATTATGTGTGTTTTCTTGGGCTTTAGCGATGAGCAATGACTGTTCATAAGATGCTTCTATCGCTTTCGCCGACAGTTGATGAAAAGCTCCAGTAGTCTCCAACTTTTCAGTTTTCCTTCTGAGGCAGTCATTTTCCATTTTGTGTGTATGTAATCCATTATTTCATCCTATGTGGAGTACTTCGCATTTGTCCTTATTAAATAAATTTCATCTTATTTACCACAGACCTTTCCTCCAGTGTGTCTAGATCTTTTTGGATTACAATTTATCCTCCAAAGTACTTGCAACCAATGCTCCCTCTAATCTTTTCCATCCAGGTGAGAATAAAATTGTTATGTGCATTGAGGCATGTGTAATTGTGCCCCACCAGTAGAAACAAAAAGCCTAGAAGTGGTTACTCTGCTAATAAGCTGGCTGGCACTGACTCTCTCCGAAGTGGTCACACAAGCTCACAGCTTACAGGGAACACTGCTTGCAACCCCACCCAGCTTGGTATTGTCTGCAAACCTTACAAGTGTGCTTGCTCTGCCATTATCTAAGTCAGTAAGGAAGATATTGAACAGAATCGGACCCAGAACTGGTCCCTGTGGAATCCCACTCTTTAGTCCTTCAAACATTACTGTGCCAGAAAGATGGCAAATTCAGAGAAAGCTGAAAAGTTCAGAGAGACCCTCCAGGAAAATCTGCGCAGCGGTCCTGGGGGTGCCGATGCGACATCCAAATGGCAACATCTGAGGGATACAGTTTACAACACGGCCTTGTCGGTGTTTGGAAGAAGAGCTAGAAACACGAACGACTGGTTTGAAGCTAACTCCGATGAGATGATTCCGGTCATTGAAAAGAAGCGCGCTGCACTCCTGGTGTACAAATGCTCACCGAGCCAGAGTACCCAGGAAGCACTTAGAGCGGCCAGAAGAACAGTACAGCAGACAGCTAGGCACTGTGCCAACAAGCACTGGCTCCAGATATGCAGCAACATCCAGACCTGTGCCGACTTTGGTAATCTCAGAGGAATGTACGAAGGTATGAGGAAGGCATTAGGACCCACCCAGAACAAGATGGCACCTCTGAAATCCAAATCTGGTGACGTCATTGCTGACAAAACCAAACAGATGGAGCGCTGGGTTGAGCACTACTCCGAGCTGTACTCATTTGAGAATGTTGTGGTTGACGCAGCCCTCGATGCCGTCGAGCTCCTACCAGTAATGGACGAACTGGATCAAGAACCGACTGTGGATGAACTGAAGAGAGCCATCGACAGCATTGCAGCAGGAAAGGCTCCTGGTCAGGATGGTATACCACCAGAGGTAATCAAATGTGCCGCGGACACACTCCTGGAACCCCTACATGAGCTACTGTGCCTGTGCTGGAAAGAGGGTGAGGTTCCACAGGATAAGCGTGACGCTAACATTGTAACGTTGTGTAAGAACAAAGGAGACAGAAGCGACTGCAACAACTACCATGGAATCTCCCTCCTAAGCGTCACTGGTAAACTGTTCGCTCGCATCATTCTTGGCAGACTCCAGAAGATTGCTGAGAGGGTGTACCCCGAATCGCAGTGCGGATTCTGCGCAGAGAGGTCTACTGTTGACATGGTCTTCTCTCTAAGGCAGCTGCAGGAGAAGTGCAGGGAGCAGAGAAAGCCACTCTACATAGCCTTCATCGACCTGACCAAGGCCTTTGACTTGGTCAGCAGGGATGGTCTGTTCAAACTGCTCCACAAGATAGGCTGTCCTCTACAGTTACTCAAGATGATCCAATCGTTCCACAAAGACATGAGAGGAACCATCCAATATGACGGTGCATTATCAGATGCTTTCAGAATCAGGAGTGGCGTCAAACAAGGATGCGTGCTTGCTCCGACGTTGTTCGGGATCTTCTTCGCACTCCTCCTGAAGCATGCCTTTGGATCTTCAACAGAGGGCATCTTGCTGCACACAAGATCTGATGGGAAACTGTTTAACCTTGCAAGGCTGAAAGCTAAGTCTAAGGTGCGGGAAGTCCTCATCAGAGACATGCTGTTCGCAGACGATGCTGCTGTAGTGTCTCACACAGAAGACCAGCTTCAAAAACTGCTGGATCAGTTCTCCAAAGCGTGCAAGGACTTTGGGCTTACCATCAGCCTAAAGAAGACAAACGTACTCGGTCAGGATGTTGCTGAATCCCCATCAATCAGCATTGACAACTATACGTTAGAGGTCGTCCACAAGTTAATTTACCTCGGGTCCACCATCACTGACACCCTGTCATTGGACACTGAGCTAAATAGGAGGATCGGAAAAGCGGCCACAACTCTGTCCAGACTCAGCAAGAGAGTGTGGAATAACAACAAGCTGTACACTCACACCAAAATGCAAGTCTACAGAGCCTGCATCCTCAGCACCCTCCTTTATGGCAGCGAGACTTGGACCCTGTATGCCTGCCAGGAAAAGAGGCTGAACATCTTCCATTAGCGCTGCCTCAGGCGCATCCTTGGAATATCATGGAAGGACAGAGTGACCAACACCGCTGTCCTCGAGCAAGCTGGAATCCCAACCATGCACACCCTCCTCAGGCAGCGTCAGCTCCGCTGGCTTGGCCACATCCACAGGATGAATGATGGAAGGATTCCAAAAGACATCCTGTATGGTGAGCTAGCCTCTGGCAAAAGACTTCCCAGACGCCCCCAGTTGCGCTACAAAGATGTCTGCAAGAGAGACCTCAGAGAGGTAGACATTGAGCTGGACAACTGGGAAGAACTAGCAGATGACCGCAGCAGATGGAGGCAGGGGTTACACAAGGGCCTTCAGAAGGGCGAGATGAAGATCAGACAGCTAGCAGAGGAGAAGCGAGCGCACAAAAAGCACAATAAGGACTTGCCAGACACCCACCACAACTGCAAGAGATGCAGCAAGGACTGTCACTCTCGTGTGGGTCTTCATAGTCACAATAGACACTGTAAATGAAGTCCTCAATTGAAACTTTAAAGGGCGCGATCCATAGTCTATGCAGACTGAAGGATGCCTACTACTACTACTACTACTACTACTAGTCCTTCAAACATTACTGTGAACTATTGATAACTACTCACTGGAAATGGTTATCCAACCACTTATGCACCCACCTTAAAGTAGCCCCCTCTATTTTTCATTTCTCTTGTTTGTTAATTGAAAAGTCATGTAAGACTGCATTTTGGACAATAGCTATCAATGGACCTATCCTCCATGAACTTACCTAGTTCTTTTATTAGTCCAGTTATACTTTTGGCCATGCCAACATCCCATGCCAGAGTCCCACAAGTTGTGGATTGTGTGAAAAAGCACTTCCTCTCATTGTATTAAACCTGCTGCCTATTACTTTCATTGGGTGGGAAAGGGCAAATAACACTTCTCTATTCAATTTTGCCTTATCAGTCATACGCTAAGATGAGCAGCCTTAATGTTTTTGGTTTCTCCTGTTATGGAAGTTTCTCCTGTTACCCCAATCATCTTGTTGCCCTTCTCTGAAGTTTTTTTACTTCCACTAGTCCTGTTTTAACAACCAGAACTGGACACACTATTCAAGTGTGGGAACACTATGGATAAATATAGTGACATGATGATTTTTTCTACTCCTTTCCTAAAAGTTCCGGACATAACATTAGAGAATTATCCATTGTGACTCTAAGGTTTCTTTTTTGAGTATCGGTAGCTGATTTAGAGCTGTTCATTGTGGATGCCTATTTGAAATGCTTTTTTTCAATGTGCACTACTTTGCACTTTTTAAATGCTGAATTTCATCTATGGTGTGGTCCAGTCACCGACTGTTATGAGATTTCCTCTGTAACTCCTTGTATCCTGCTTTGCCCTTAACTATCTAAGGTAATTTTGTACGACCTGCAAACTTTTTCAGTTCACTGTTCACTTCTTTTTCCAGATCATTACTGACTATGTTGAGCAGCACAGTCCCAGCATGAATCCTTTGAGGCTCAGTCTGTTTACCTCCCTATATTGTGAAAACCGACCAATTATTTCTATCCGTTGCGCCCTATCTTTCCGCCAGTTACTGATCCATGAGAAGACTCTCCCTCTTATCCCATGGCTGATTACTGAGAGGTTCAGCTATATTCATCTCTGGGACCAGTCCTGTGTGCCATTTAGGACTAAATCAATAATTGCCTCCCCTACCCTTCCAGGTTCCAAGACTAGCTGATCCAAGATGCAGTCATTAATGTCTATGAATTTTATCTCTACATCCCGTCCTAAGGTGACATATATCCATTCAGTCTGAGAATAGGTGAAATAACCCAGAATTATTGTTTATTAGTTTTGCAGCATCTCTCACCTTCCCTAACATTTGACAATTGTCACTATTCTGTTCAGGTGTTGGTATGTTGTTACTCTGCTGAATTTTTATTGTTTGACCATGGAATTTCTATAAATAAGGATTCTGTAGTATAGTTTGATTCATTTTCTTATCTCATGTAACTATTTTTTTAACATATGATGCAACTCCTCAACCAGCATTGCCTAGTATGTCTCACAGAATAGCTATAGACCCATCTGTCTATAGTCCATCTGGGTCTATAGCTATTCTATGAGAATCTAGCTTGGTGGATATTGAGATGCTGTAGCTAGGCCCTGAGCTGAAATCACTGAGAGCTGGTGACCGGTGGCCAGCCAGTAGGAGCAGCAGCAGATGGCCAGCAGATGTGACTGGTGGCTGGCTGGTCACAGGAGCAGCGGACAGAAAGGAGGTTCAACTGGCAGCCGGCCAGTGGGGTAACTGGCAGGGAGCAAGCGGAATGCCGGACCAGCATAAAAGTGGCATTGCCTCAGGTCCAATGAGGGAATGCATCAGGGTGATGTGTCAGGGCCTGCACAGACTGGGTTGAGTTGTAAATGGGGCATTTGAAGTGGGGGTATGAGGAAAGTTTGGATGTGTGGATTTGCTATTTACAGTATTGGACTGGTGAGCCTGAGAGGCCACGGACACTGCTCAATCCATTTGTGCTGGGACAGTTACTTGAAGGTTGGTTATGACCTTTGGGTGTGGTATTTTCCCAAGCTTGTGCCAATTGACTTTTCTGCCTCTTTCATTGAAAGTTTCTTTTCTACACTCAGACTCTGTGACTGGGGAAGCATTGCCTCTCTGAGGCACCCAGGGTGTGTGAATTTCCCAGCCTACTGGGAGGGGGCTTGAGCTGGTTCTGTGTGAGATGGATGAAAAGGAACCCCTAGATGTTGAACCCGGCCCTGGTTGCTGCCGACTCCTTCAGCAGAATGGTTACACTTATAATATCAATATCCTCATTTAATGCCAATCACTCCAGTTTACCCATCCTAGTATTTAGACTTCCACCATTTGTATGCTAGCACTAGTACATGCTGTCAATATTTAGCTCCTTGCCTTCATGTGTTATGTTTAAATGAGACTCTTTTACATTTGCTTGTTCTTTCTGTACTTTTCCAAATTCTTTCCTATCCTCTGTACTAAGGGGTATAGTTCCCCTTGTAGTAAATTCATCCCTAAAGCATGTCTCTGCCCAAACTGTGTTCCTCTTTACCTGTTGGCATTCCCCCAGCCTTTAATTTAAAGAAAAATCATCTAGGGTATGTGTACACAGCAAAGTTATTTTGAAATAATGGCCGCTATTTTGAAATAATTTGGTGAGTGACTACACTATGCAACTGCTATTTCGAAATAATTTCAAAATTGGTAAACCTCATTGTATGGGAAATAGTGACTATTTCAAAATAGATATTGTGAAAAAGTGGTTGTGAAAACGGGGAATGGGGGCAATTTTGAAATAAGCCATAGTGCATTCAATGGCTGTATTTCAAAATAGGCTCCGTTGTGTCTGAACACTCTATTTCAAAATAGCGCTTAGCTATTTTGAAATGCATTTTTGTGTGTAGCAGTGTTATTTTGAAATAATCTATTTTGTAAAATCTCTTCTGGAATAGCTTATTTTGAAATAACACTGCTGCGTAGACATAGCCCTATATTCTTTTTAATTTTATGAGCCAGCAGTATGCTTTCATTTTGGTCAATATGGGAGCCTGTCTTTCCTGTGTTGACTACTCCATCTTCAAAGGTTTGCCCAGTTCCTAACTATCCTGTTCCTATATCGCAGTGTCATTCATGCATTGGGATCTTGCAGTTCTGCCTGTCTTCCTGGTCCTGTGCATGAAACAGGAAGTATTTCAGAGAATGCTGCCATGGAGCTCCTGGATTTCAATTTCTCACCTACCACCTACACTTGGCCTCCAAGATCTCTCTCCTCCCATTTCCTATAGTACAGGAGTCATTGTGTCAGGAGTAGTTCATGACAGGGAGTCCCAGCCTCAGGATAGATTGTCTAGACGTAGAGCAGAGGCCCTGAACTGGTTGTATGGTCCATAATCAGATTGCACCAACACAGTAAGAAGTACAAACTCCTACAGCAACTTACCAGTCTTAGCACAGAGTCACAAACAATCCCCTTGGATATTCCAGTCTATCTTGCCACCAAAGCACACTGGGCTTAGTGACAGATGATTGCTATGCACTGAAGATCACAAAATTTTCAGGTTGCTCCCAGTTCCAAGAGACCAGTCACTTATCCTAGGTCATATTTTGTTTTAGAGTTCACATCAGAGACAATTCTTGTTATCAAGTGTTTAGCAAATTATCTAAGGATTTATTGACTGAAAAATGAGACAGTAGTTATAAAATTAAAGCAGGCAGACATATATGTGTGCACACACATGATTTAGTGTCTCTGGTTTCAAAAGATGACAGATGTTTCAGGGAAAACTAATTTGACCCTGAGGACTCAGCTTCTGTTTTTATACCTCTGGTCCTGGGAGAGTCCAAACAGCAAAAGATGAAAAATGTTTTTGTCCACTATTTTGATTTTCTTCTTTCAGAATTCAAGTGTATGGGGGCAACTAACAAAGTCTTTGTATTGTGAAGCTCCACAATGACCTGTTTAGTTTTGATAGGCCTTTTGGATCCCTCCTGACTGGGTTCAATTTTGCAGAGCCAACAGTTTTTCCAGTTACAAAACAAAAATTGATTTGTCACCTTTAGCAAGTGACATATATACTGTAGGTGTATGCAGCAACTTACAAACACTTCATAAAGTCTAAAAACATTGTTGTATGTCCCGTACCCACCTTGACCATACTGACACACAGATAAAACTGTGCTTTCCAGCAATGAATTTGTCAGAGGTGAACTGAAGCCTAAAGCCTTGGCAAGACCTGGCATCTAGTCTACCACCAACACGACTGGTACCTACACGTAATATAACCACCAGCTCCTCCCCAGAAGTGCACTTAAGTCTAGGGTGACCCAAATGTCCAAATTTTATAAGGACAATCCCAATATTTGGGGCTTTGTCTTATATAGGCATCTGTTACTCCCTCCTCCACCCACATACCTCATCCCTGGTTCTAATTTTTCACTTTTTGTCTGATCACCCTGCTTAAGACTGTCCAGATGTTTCATGAGATCTGCTATATTTGCAACAGGTAGGCAGTTCACCAGGCAGTTTGCTGAGACATAACAAACCCAAATATCTATAATTCTGATAATTTAATTGCCCCACTGCTAATTCATATCTGTTCCTAATAACTGGAGTCCTTTTTCCAGTGAGCAGATGTCATGCCATTGTCTAGAAAGTGAGTCCCAGCTGTGGGATTGTTTCTATCCACTCCAGCTTGATGTGCTCCTGCCCTGAAAGTCCCATTGTCAACAGCAGAGGAGTTGTTGGACTGGCGATGAGACCCCCTTCCTCTGTCTCAGAAAGGTTCCTTTATCATAGAATAATTACAGAGTAACATAACTGGAACAAACCTCAGGAGGTCATGGAGTCCAGTCCTCTGCACTCCTGGCAGGACAATGCACCTTCTAGATCATTGCTGACAGGTTTGTCTAACCTGCTCTTAAAAATGATTCCACAACTTTCCTAGGCAATTTATTCCAGTGCTTAATCACTCTGATAGTTAGGAAGTTTTTCCTAATGTCCAACGTAAATCTTCTTTGCTGTAGTTTAAGCTCATTGCTTCATGTCCTGTCATCAAAGGTTAAGGAGAATAATTTTCTCCCTCCTCCTTGTAACAACCTCTTTGGTACTTGAACGTTATTCTCATGTCCCCTCTGAGTCTTTTCTTATCCAGGCTAAACAAATCCAATTCTTTCATGTTTGCTAGTCCTTTAACACTTTGTCTCTCTTTGCTCCTCCAGTTCCAATCCCTGGTGATCTGTCGCTGGGGGGCATGAGTGGCTGATCCCCCCAGTCCCCACACGGATAAATGGCATGAGGCAGATAGTCATGTATGCTGCATGGAGTGCAACAAACTAGATAGTCAAGGGGGATGTTGGCTGCATGTTTTCTCACTGTGCTGTGGTACTAACATCTAGACAGACTTAAGGTTCCATTCTTAACTCACAATTTCCTTGTCCTTTCTGGTTCATATCTATATTATTTTAATGTTTTATTTACTTGATAAAATACTAAGAAGAAATAAAGGGAGTGAAAAAAATCCAAATAGAAGGACTGAGGTTCAGTGGAAATTATAGGGGACAGCTGCCTTTCCTCTAAGAAATGCCTTGTATCAGAGGAAAATACCCAGGAACATGTTATTCGTTACATTTATTCATTATTTTATATGGCAAAGAGCCCAAATAGTTAATTTCAGGTAAGAGTTTAAAAAAGACAGCAGTGTCCATGCAAGTATCATCCATACTGAATTGGCGCAGCAGTAAAGGCAGAGCTTAAATTAAAGCAGAGAACATATAAGAAGAAATAAAAGGATCTGCCTAGAGATCAAATGAAGCATTTGTATAAACCTTATTCAAAATGGATACAAATGCATCAGTTCCTCGGAATTATAGGTGAATCAAAGGAAAATTACATCCAAGAAGATAAAGCAGCCAACCAGCAGCCTAACCATGTGAGAGGCAGAGATGCAACTTTGAAGCTTCCCATATGGGCTGCCAAAGAGCCAGATGTTGCAGGTGAAACAATGTCCTTTCTGGCTTAGCATCTGGTTCCTGTTGTTCTGATCCATAGGAAAAGAGGAGATGTGGAAGGATGTGGCGAAAATCATTTTATACATTCATTGAAGAAAACTGTCTGATTTTAAAAAAAATTGTTGAAAAGCATATTTTCCTTTTAGTGGTGGAAGTTCTGGAGCAGAAGCTCTCAAAAAGAGCACATAGGGTATCCATTGCTGTCTTTCCAGCAACAAGGTCCGTCAGGGCTCTCATTTCTGCTATATCCAGTTTTTGTTAGCATCTGCCATATTGGAACCTGTTTGTGGCTGGAAGCTTGTGCTGCTCCTGGCTTGGCTCGTAATAGGTGTTTCAAAGGTAGGGCAGCCCAAAAATCAGTCTTTATACATGAGGTTTATGAAGTGTTATCTAATGGACAGAGCTAGGATTTGGAAGTCTTCTGTGTTCCATTCTGGACTCTGTCTGAGGCATTGTGCAGCCTGGGACACATCTTAACGTGCCTCAGTTTGCCCATCTTTTAAAAGGTGTAATAATATTTACTTTTACCAAAGTTGTCATGAAGGCTAATTACTACATATAATAGGCTTTGAAGCCCTTGTATGACGGGTGCTGTAGCAGAACAAACTATTACTATCTATTAGCAGATGTAGCTGGGGTTGGTTGTCTCTTTAACTGAAGTAATTTTTTGAAAATAAATCAGCAATGTACATTTTTTAGTAGTATTCAAAAATGGGAAAAGATGAGACTAGAGTGAGGGCGTAGGGGTGAGGAGGAGAAGGGTTGGGTGGTTTTGAACAGAGTTGGTGGGAGCTCAAGGCTGGGGAAGGGGTGCAGCATTCAAAGCAGGTAGGAGGTGTAGAAGTTAGGACAGGAGGCCCCAGAACAGGAAGCTGGAAGGTGGTGTGGGGACTGGGGTTTACTGAGGACACCTGTGGCGGCAAAAGTGGCTGTGGTCTGGTGGCAGATCCTCCCAGGGGCCAGGGCAGGCTCCCCCATCCAGCAACTCCTGCTGGGAGGGAGGGATCTGGAAGTGAGTGTTTGTTGGGTGGAAACTGGGGGTCTGGGGCAACCTCTAGCCTGCTGCTATCCCCCAGCCCTGCAGGTTCTTCAGGGGGTCATTTTTTGAGGTAGTAGCTTCCCCATCCAGAAGCCTGATAATCACCTTTCCAGAGTATAGTTGTGTTAGGTTGCTGGGATTCTTCTGTTAGTCTGTCACGAGGGATTGCAGGTATATTCTTTGTCCTTGGTGTTGTACACTAACCATCCTGGACAACTGTATGTTTTCCTTATTTTTTTTTTCAAATCTAAAACTATTTTTTCTACTTCAGAAGTGATAACAAATATAACCACTCCAGATACCCTCTAATGACCAGTAACATGGGCCTCATGAACCTTCCTAAGGGCTGTGTCACATAAAATGTGATATGACATGGTAACATAACAGACATTGACATGCTGTCCAAGTGCTTCCAGCAAGAAGATGAGTATCTCAGTACTGCTGGCACATCATTAGGGAAATTACATGTGAGTTATCATATATTGCAGTTTTCAGAGGGCACCTGGATGGAGATGAAGGGGACTGCTAGAGAATTTGATTTGCTAAGCGGGATTGCAATGCAACTGGGCCGCTAACTAGAAACTGGCAATCAATCAGTCAATCAAATTAAGAAAGTTAGGGATGAAGTGGAGGTGGAAACCCATGACAAAGTTTGCATACATTCATTTATATAATGGGCCTCCCTTTGTCATCTTAATATTGCAAGAAAATTGAGACTTCCTCAACCAGAAGCCCATGCTGATGCTGACTATTGTTTTTTGTTATTTCTAAGATTGATTATTGCAATTCATTCCTATTGGTTCTTTTGGCCCGTGCTGTTAAAAAATTGAGCTGATACAGAAAGCTGTTGGCAGAGTCCTTACACAGTGTATATTATTTCACTACATCATTCTGGTCTTGAAATCTCTTCATTATCAATGAAATTTTGTATAGATTTCTTTCTGGCACTTCCTACAAGGTTAATAGCAAAGCAGGGCCCAGATTTTTCAGACTTCACCTCTTGTGTCTTGTGATGTTTTTTTCCCCTGCAGATGTATGTTGAAATGCTTGAGGCTAGATATTTTAGTGTTTGTACTCCAGGCCTATGCAATCACTTTTCTGTACAGGCTGCTGATACACCTGGATTATCTGGTATTGGCGGAATGGCATGGGACCACTTTCACCTGCTTGACCTGATGGTAGTCAGGTGGCACACTCTGCAAAATGGGGTTCTCCAGGAAGATATCAGTCAAAGCCACATCAGGTACTAGATGGAGACAAACTCTTCTAAAACCAGGACTGCTCAGCTTAAAACCAGACAAATGGCCTGCCTATACGGGGGCCAGATACTTAAGGGATGGACGAGAGCCAAGAACCAAGACAGCCTGGGGTAAATAAAGAGGCCCTGTCTTGCCCTGGGTCTGGGAAACATAAATATGAGGAAGAAACCAACAGCTGAGCAAATAGTAGAGAGTAAACAGTATGCAAGTATCTGTGTTCAGCTTCCAGGAGACTCTCTTGACCTCAGGTGAAGGTCTTATGAACTCTAGCTGTAATTCCTCCTCTGCTGAAGTCTTATTAAAATGATGGTGGTTTTGTTTTAACACTAATGGGCGTGATTGTCCATTGCTTCTTGTGGCTGAGCTCACTGCACACAACAGTGTCTCCTTGTGTCTTTCCAATCTTGCTGTGTGCCACCTTCTCATCCCCAGGGTAGTCCACATGCATGTGCAGAAGAGGTGGCTGCTGGTGGAGCCCAAACTTATGGTGACATGAGCATGCAAATGCTGAGTAAGGGTGGTTACCTTGTTACCACCAGTGTTGATTCCTCTGGGCTGCAGGCTGCCTGAGCTGGGCTCCCCGCTTGGTGGAGCCTGGAGTGGCTTTGACTCCCAGAAAGCCACAGAGCTGAACATCAGCCTTTGCAGCAGCAAGGCATTTAAATTCCTCTCTGCTGGACTCTCCCAGGTAAAGTGCCATGGGGACAGTGCGGGAGGGTGGGGGTTGGGGGTTGGGTTGGGCGTGGCAGCAAGTCATATGTGCGTGGTCCCATGAATGCTGGAGATGGCCCTGCCTATCCTTCTCTATTTCAGGGACTCCTTGTACTATTCTTCCAATTTTGTTATGCGAGGGTCTCTGTGTGTCTCCCTCTTACCCCACAGAAGGAGTTCTCTGTGACCCACCCCCTGCATTCTTCTTCGGCTATAACAGTGTCATAAGAACACGAGAATGGCCATATTAGGTCAGACCAAGGGTCCATCTAGCTCAGTATCCCCTCTTCCAAAGGTGGCCAAAGCCAGGCCCTACAGAGGAAATGAACAGAACAGAGCAATGTATCGAGCGATCCATTTCCGGTCATCCAGTCTCATCTTCTCGCAATTGCAGTCAGAGGTTTAGAGACATGAAGAACATGGGGCTACATCCTTGACCACCTTGGCTAATACGAATTGATGTATATCCTCTGTGAACATATTTGCTTTTTTGAAAGCAGTTACTCTTTTGGCCTTCACGTTCCCAGCATCCAGTTCTAAAGACTGTGCGTTGTGTGAAGAAGCCCATACTTCCTATGTTTGATTTAAATGTCTTTCCTGTTAATTTCATTGGATGTTCTTGTGTCATGTGAAGGGATAACTAATACTTCCTTGTTCACTTTCTTGACCCTGTTGATGATTTTATAGCTCCTGTCAAATCCTCCCCCTTGCCCCCCACCACCTTTATTCACTCTTTTTGAAGCTAAACTGTCCTAGAATTTTTAAGCTTTCCTTGTGTGGAAGTTGATCCACAACGCTAATCATTTTTTTGCTCTTATCCGCACTTTTGCCAGTTATAATTTATCTTTATTTGGCATAGGGTGACCAGAACTGCACATTTGTATTTAGGGTCTGGGTATACCATGGAGTTATATAGTGGTATTGTGTATTTTCTGTCCATTTCCTAATGCGTCTTGACATTCTCTCTGCTTTTCCCATGCCATGGAATATTCAGAAGATGGTTTTGCAGAGCTTCCTGTTATGATCCAAGCTGTCTGTAAGTGGTAACAGCTAATTTAAACCCCACCATTTTGCATGACTAGTTGGGATTAAGTTTTCCAATGTCAATTACTTTGCATTGATGAATATTGAATTCCATCTGCCGTTTTGAAACCCAGGCACGAGGTTTGGTGAGACCCCTTTATACATCTTCTCAGTCAGCTTTGGAGTTAGCTAATTTGATTAATTTTGTATCATTTGCAAACTTTGGCACTTCACTCTTTGTTACTTTTTCTACTTCATTTATGAATATATTATGCAGCACAGATCCTAGTACAGATCCTTGGAGGAAACCACTGTTACCCTCTCTCCCCTGTGAAAATGGGCCATACATACTGCCTTTGTTTCCTCTCTTTTTATCAGTTACTGATTCTTACCTTTGTTTCCTTTTAACTAATTCATCATCAACAACCCTGGGCTCAGCAGCTGTTGGTGCCTGATGCCTCTTGCACTATTTCCTTCTATCTTTCCCTGTCCAGTGCAGAATGGCTTAGTTTCTGTAGACTAGTTCTGCACCAATCTACAATATTTTAACTAGTTACTGATACAAAAAGGACATTCTTTCTTATCCCATGGGTAATTAATTTCCTTAAGAGTCTTTGATGAGGGAATTATCTATCCTCCAGTCACTCAGTACAGAGGCTGATTTGAATGATAGATTACATGCCACAGTTAATTGTTCTGCCATTTCATATTTGAGTTCCTTCAGAACTCTTGGGTGATTACCATCTGGTCATGGTGATTTATTACAGATTAGTTTATCAATTCATTCTAAAACCTCCAGTATTAACACCTCAATCTCAAACAGTTCCTCAGATTTGTCACCTAAAAAAAATCTCACAGGTGGGAATCTCCTTCACCTCTCTGCCCTGAAGACCGATGACAAGAATTCTTATAGGTTTTCTGCAATGTCCTTGTCTTCCTTGAGAGCTCCCTTGGCAACTTGATTGTCTAGGAGCCCTACAGATTGTTTGTTTGTGAGGTTTCCTGCTTCTGATGCACTGTCTTTTTATTTACTTATTTTTGCTGTCAGTTTTTGTGTCTTTTACTAGTTGTTCATCAGATTCATTTTTGGCCTGCTTAATTATACTTTTACTCTTCACTTGCCAGAGTTAACGTTCCCCATTGCACCCTCCCCATTCCTCCATCTGCCCATTTAGCCTTTCTGTATGGGAAATAACTCAGCATTTTATGCTGTATAGGGAGGACTGGTTGAGCTGACATGGCAGGTGGTATACTAGAACGTGTTAATGGCTGCTTTTGATAGTTCTTTGATTTACAGACAATTACACAGATGGTTAAAGCTGCTGAGTCTGCTAACCAGCTGTCTGAGGCTTGGATAGCTTAAGATCCAAGTTGGTGGTTGGAGTATGAGAAAAAACCTACACCACAGAGTGACAGAGCTATTCCAGTCAACCCCCCAGTGTGGACACTCCTATGCTGATAGGAAAGTGCTTTCATCAGCATAGCTAATATTCAAGGAGCTTGTATTCCTACATGGACATAAACGCCTTCTGTCTGTGTAGGCTGCATCTACAGCAGGGGATGATACCAGCATAGCTAAATCAGTATCGTTGCCATGGAATGAGAACACAGAAAGGCACTGAGGCCCAACTTGACAAAAGGGACTTAGCTATTGTGATGCAAGGCCTAACTTTTAGGCACCTAGAAAACCTGAGGAATGACACTGTGATATATAAACCCCCTTTTAGACCCCTAGGTTTCCTATATAATATACAGGGAGTGAGATGTACCTGAGAATCCAGAGAGCCATTGTGCTATTGAATCAAGCCAAGGGGTGGTAGTGATGACAGAGGGGTGTCCTAACTCTTAACCCTCTCATTGAAATGGGAACATAAGCCTGGGCTGCAGGGTGACCCCTATCTCTGGCCCTAAGGATAGCTTGGTCCAGAATTCCTACACTTAGCACACCAGAACATGGAGCTATCTATCTCTCAGCCCATCGCATTCCCTCCTTGGTTATGATAATCCAAGGGCTTTCTTGTTCCAGACTTGCCACTACATCAGAGTAGAACACACAGTATTCATGCAGGGCTCTACCTCTTCCTTTAAGAGGTTCTAGGCCTGTTCGCCACCTAAAACGTCGGTTGACCCAACTGTCACTCAGGAATATGAAAAACACATGCCCTGAAGAGAAGTAGTTAAGCTCATCTAAACCCTAGTAAGTCCATAAAAGAATTCTTCCGCAAGTTTGCTATCGCATATTGAAAACCCCTTCGGTCACTGTAGCAAGTGACTACAAAGCCAGAACACCTGGCGACAACCCCTGTTGTGAACTACAGGAGGTGAAGGCATCCTTGCTTCCTGGTTCTCTCTCTTTTCTCGAGTGATGCTCCCAGCTCACCCCAGGTCCTCTAGAATTCCTTTATCAGGCCTTACTAGCTTTCCCAACAGCTTCCAACATGGCACTTGAGCAGGCTTAATGACATCCAGATGGTACATCTCTAAACCATGCATAGGGAGCATTTGTACACACTCATGCCTCATGACAGCCATTTCCTCGCCCTCGTGTCCTGCCCTGACTCTAAGTGGCAGGACCCAGAGAGGACAAGGACTTAGGTGAGCTAGTCTGTACTCCACTCCAGTTCCACAATCTGCTGGACATATTAGTTGGCAGCTCTTCCAGGGAGTGGGCACACGTGCGTACTTAGCATGGCTTATGACCTCCCCGACACCTGTCTCTTCTACAGCGAGAGAAATGTGCTCCAGAGTCTCCATGTAGAGTGTTAGGTTGCAGCCCTTCTTCTGACTCTTCTAAGACCTATTACTGAGGTTCTAGCTGCCCTTTCCTCTGAACCTCCAAATTCTTGCACACCCCATCTGTGGCCCCACAAAGTCACGAGAGCTCCTTGTCAGATTTCTCCTGCCACTGGCCATCTGCGATACCAGGAGGAGGAAACAGAATGGAACGGGTGCTCTACGGCTGCATGACCTATTTTTTGTTCCTCCTCCAATCATGCATCTGGGCAGAGACCCTTTGGGTGGTTCCCACTGACTCCTCAAACACTTTTGAGAAGCAGTGGCTGCTGTCAGGGGGCTCTCCATTCAGTGTGCCACTCTGGAGTCCTAACAAAACAAATAAGTAGTCATGTAGCACCTTAAACACTAACAAAATAATTTATTAGAGGACGAGCTTTCGTGGGGCAGACTCACTTCTTCAGATCTGGGTTTTCATTTGTTGTCTGCAGTACTTGCTGCTTGGGTCCGATGCCTGCTCCCCCATGCTTCAGGAGAGGAGCCTAGGCCTGTTTATCTTGGTACCTGCAAATAACGCTACACTGCATGTGCTATGCCCTGCCCCATCACATGGCTAAGAACCTAGCTGCAGAGAGGAGCCTAGCTCTGCTTTGTGACCCACCATTCAGGAAAACAGGTGGTCAGGTGCCTTTGTCACATGCAAGGTTCAAAATCAAATGACTGGATAGGATGGAGAAGAGAAAGATTTCTCTTGTGATAACAAATAGGGCACTCAGCCAGGATATGGGAGGTCATCAGTTCACGTCCCTTTCTCCTTGGGTATGTCTACACTACAGTGATCTCTCAACAGAAGTTACTGTCAGAAAGAGATGTTCCGACAAAACTTCTGTTGACAGATTGCGTCTACACACAAAAGCGGATCAAACTTTTGGTCTGCTCTGTTGACAAAAAGCTCCCCTGGAACATCTACATGGCTTTTTTGTTGACAATTTCTGTTGACAAAATGCATTTTGTGTGTAGACGTTCTGCAAATTTTGTTGACGCAACCTCATTTTTTTCCAACAAAATTCTCTAGTGTAGATGTAACCGATATCCTGAGGAGAGGAGGGGATTTGAACACCACTCTGCTATCTCCTTGGGGAGCACTCAAACTACTAGGCTGAAATGAGATCTTCTGCTGAAGCTTTTGCACTTGAATTAAATAATTATTTAGGTCAATGAAAGAGTTGGACTGACTGCATAGCCTAGTGGTTAAAACCACCACCCAAACAGCAGCAGAACACTGTTTAATGGCCTTCTCCCTTTCAGGAGGAACAGGGAATTGACCCAGGCAGCTCTGATGTACTGTGTGAGTACTTAGCATCCTCCCACTTCTACTTTGGGTAAACTCAGCTGAGGGGCCTGATTCTTTGTGCTGTCTCTGAGCATGCCTACTGCATCACAACACCCTGCCCCTGCCACATGTCATCGAGGTAAACAAATGCCCATCTTTCCTGGTTTGTGCATCGGTCTGAGGCTTAGATGGGAGATATGTGCCCAGCTTCATTGCACATGTATGGTGTCATACACTTGGGGCCAAGTGTGTTTAGGCAACTGCAGAGTTAGGTGACACTCAAACTGGAGTTTTGTGGATCATAGTAGAGCCTAAACGAAGTGGACTTGATTGCTTCAGTATCCTCATGGATAGCTCCAGGCCAAACAGACTACTGGAATAACAACAACAATAAAATGTAATTTTGTTAGTTTTTAATGCATCTTTCCTGTTTCCATAGCAGTTGCTTATTATCATTGAAAGATATAATTTAAAGCTGCCTTTGATTGTTTTTATGTTTAGCTCCAAAATAAATCATTTGTACATGAATGATAACGTCAATGTTTTTTATTGTTAAAAATATCCAGTCTTGGTGCTTTACTTCATGGAATGGCACATTTCCACACACACACTTTTTTCTGCTTTTTTTTAACCTTTATGGTAGATTGAAATGACTGGTGTGCAATGTTGCCTAGTGGTTACACTAACAGATTATGTGTCAGGCCTTCTGGGTTCTAATTTTGTGTCTGCAATGGATTGCGGTGCAATCTTAGGCATGCCATTTCACATCTTGGTGTTTTCGTTTGTTCACTGATAAAACGGTCATTGCTTACTCCCTCCCCGTAAAGAAGGGTCTTGTGAGTGTTAGTGAGAAGATTTACATGTACTTTGACAGCTTTACATGGAAGTGTCTGGAGAAGTGCAAAATCTAAACTACAACATAATAGGTGACCGGCATAAATAGGAAATGTTTGTGCAATAAATATAATAAACATTATTATTTAACAGTAATTTATCCTGCCTTACTGTGGAATTTATTGAACAGCAAGCAATATTTGCCATATAATTACATTAACACTTATACATGTTACCTCTGCCTATAGAATAATGTTCAATAGCATGTCTTGCAATGAAAAATATAATGCCTTTACCTAAAATTGTGACTTCAGATTAAAGTGCCATATGTAGTTATTTGGTTTCAAAAGTTATTCAGAATAAAACACATCTATTAGAGTAAGTGCAAGTGATGCCTGATAAAGAGAGCACATCTGGTCCATAGCTCTGATACAAACCCTGCAGTATTAATTATATTGATGGTTAAAGCTGAGGAGTGAGTTGAACATTATTTATAGTGATCTTTGCTAAGTAAATCGTTTAAAAAATGGCTTTCTGAATGTGACGTTTCCCTTTTAAGAAGCCCCACAAAATTAAAGAGGCTTTACAATAGAACATGAAACATATTGCAGAGGGAGAGACAGAAGCTTGCTTGATTAATGCACACGATTATCAGCAATGCAAATCACTTTCACTTATTAAGTCTTGTTTAATATCCTAATGAAGGCTTCCTGAGCAGATTTGATCATTCCAGAGAAAGTGACTCTGAACTAATGCCCTTTCAACATGTTGAAAATGAGCAGTGCTATAAAGAAAACCTCATTTACTATAATTCCAACCAAATGTGGTATCCTTTGCTCAGTTTCTACCCCACAGCAGGAGACAATTAACCTTTTCAATGCCAGAAGTGATTCCCAATACATTTCAGCTGTGAGGGCTAGCAGGTCAGGCATGAATGACATTTACCTTCAGCTTTTGCTCAAAACCCCTGCAATTATGCAAACACGTTAAGAAAGCTCTGAGCAACACTGCGGATTTGCACTAGCATTATAGACCTGTGGAAAAGTAATGTTTTTGCTTACAGAAGTGGTAAGTCTCAGAGGAACAGAGCATCATATATTGCGACTATCTGGGGATTCCTCTCTTTCACTGAGTGCATTTATAAAACTTAAAATAAATTAAAGCAGATGCTTTTTGAATACGTCCAATTTGCCTGACAAATGTTTGATTTCCTTTACTGAGCATCCGGAACCCTGTCACCTCTAAATTTGGAAGTGAAGGTATGTAAGGGAAAATGCCATGTTTTTCCTTTCCCTTCCCTAGAACTGTACACATGACATGCATATTAATTAGTTACTCCCAAACTCTTCCTAACACTAGAGCAATCACACCGAGGCACAGAGCAAATGAACACGACAGATTAATATACCAGATCCTACTTTGTATTGAAAAGTCCATTACTGTTGGCGCATGGGAAACTAGTACATTCTCAGCCTATGCTGCAAGCTTTACCTTAGCCAGACAGGCAGAGTTGCAATTCAGTCCTTCACAGTTTTAGCAACTTATAAACTCCCTCTTTAATTCAAGAGAAGACAAACAGTGTCAAGATATAAAGAACGAGCTTTGGCTTGGAAATGCGCCCCCCCCCCCATGTTTTCACCTTGTGCTTATCTTGAGATTTTCTAGGGAAAAAAAAAGACTCATAGATCTGTCTTTGAAAGAGCCATCCCTGGGGAACACAGCACCAGAGGGGGAAAAATTAAAAAGCAGAAAACCCTTGAGAATTTTCTAAACATTTTTGTCATTAGACTATTATTAGGACAAGGAATATGGATTGGATTCTAGGTTTGTAGTCCACTTCAGAAAACACATTGCTCATCCAAACCACTCACTGGGGACTGGCTTTTAATGTAGATTTGTAATATATCAGATTGGTGGTAAACATTTCTTCATCACTTTGAATTTCCATATCAAATGAGACTAGAGGATAGGGTATGTGGGTGTTATGTATGTTTTGCACATGGTGTGGGCAAGTAACCACAAACTGCATGCTGAATTTTAAAGGGACATGCAGATTTCTGCTGCTAATAAGGTAACAAGACAAGCAAAATAAATAAATAAATAAAATGAAAAAGGTAAGGCAAGTTTAAGATCTCGAATTGCTAGAAAGAAAAGTTAATATATTCTAAAGCATTCGACACTCTAGGGAGGTTAAACTAAACTGCAAGGGTATTTTCCTGTGGAAAGGAACTATAAAGATAAAACAAATTAATCATTTGAGTCAGTCAAGGAAACCTCGTATGTGGATCCCACTGGTACATGAGCAGTGTATATCTGAATTTTTTCTTTGGTTTTCAGGCAAAAAAGTGTTTGTGTGTTTAGAGGGCATGGAGAAAAGGATGGATACCAGTAGATCTTGTATTAGAGATGGAGGTGAATGGAGCAGCTTCCCCCGGGTCAGCAGTATGTGCAGGACAACAGACTTGCTGGGCCCCAGGCAAGGTTGGAAGGGGGTTTCCCCCAGAAGGGGCAGGACCTACAGCGGAAGGGGTGGAGCACAGGCTCAGAGTGCTTGTGGCAATTTAAAGGGCACAGCATTTCAGTCACTGCTGCTGCTGCAGTAGCAGTGGTGGTGGCTGGGAGGCCCAGACCCTTTTGAATTGTCCTCGGGTAGTTACCCCAGTTGTCACTCCCCTGCTCTGTTGGCATCTTTCCCCTTGTCTCTGTGCGTGTTTGTGTGATGTCTAATATAATTTGCTCATATGGGCTACGTCTACACGTGAAGCCTACATCGAAGTAGCTTATTTCGATGTAGCAACATCGAAATAGGCTATTTCGATGAATAACGTCTACACGTCCTCCAGGGCTGGCAACGTTGATGTTCAACATCGACGTTGCGCAGCACCACATCGAAATAGGCACAGCGAGGGAACGTCTACACGCCAAAGTAGCACACATCGAAATAAGGGTGCCAGGCACAGCTGCAGACAGGGTCACAGGGCGGACTCAACAGCCAGCCGCTCCCTTAAAGGGCCCCTCCCAGACACACTTGCACTAAACAACACAAGATCCACAGAGCCGACAACTGGTTGCAGACCCTGTGCCTGCAGCATGGATCCCCAGCTGCAGCAGCAGCAGCCAGAAGCCCTGGGCTAAGGGCTGCTGCCCATGGTGACCATAGAGCCCCGCAGGGGCTGGAGAGAGAGCGTCTCTCAACCCCTCAGCTGATGGCCGCCATGGCGGACCCCGCTATTTCGAAGTTGCGGGACGCGCAATGACTACACAGTCCCTACTTCGATGTTGAACGTCGAAGTAGGGCGCTATCCCCATCTCCTGATGAGGATAGCGACTTTGACGTCTCGCCACCTAACGTCGAAGTTAACTTCGAAATAGCGCCTGATGCGTGTAGCCGTGACAGGCGCTATTTCGAAGTTAGTGCCGCTACTTTGAAGTAGCGTGCATGTGTAGACACGGCTATGAAGAGCTTTAAGCTTCAGAACTCAGTAGGGCTTTATTGCTGACCCTTAAACTTCAGAAAGTCCCAATCCCATTTCTGACTGCAGAACAAAGGGCAGGAGTCACTTTAGTGCTTCCTGCCACCTACCCATGAGAGCTGCTTAAAATGGAATCCTGTTTAAAAAGAAAATTTTAAAGTGGTGTTTGTTTTAAGGTGGTTGCAAGAGATCCATATTTTACCTTTTTTTTAACTCTCACCTCAATATTTCTATTTAAAAAGAAAATGAAGTCACAGTTGTTGGATTTTGGGGTTTTTTTTGAAAAGCTGAAAACAAACAGAATATTAAGAACAAGAGGGAGAGAGTAGGAGGAAAATGAACAGTCATGGAAAGCTAAGGCTAAATAAGTTTTGGGGTCATATTGGGTCCATTAGTCTGATTCAGCTCCTGGGTGATAGCAGAGCTGTGGCATGCATTGCCTTTTCTCATTTGCGGTTGGCCTCGAGGCTATGATTGTTCCTCTCTGTTATTGACATTTCCATGCCTTTGTAATCTCTGTATCAGTACATTGTACTTTGTTTGGGCCTACCCATGGAAAGCTCCTATAAGCTCCCTTTGGGACAGATAATACCAAAGTATATTTATGTGCTTCTACATAGAGGTTCAAGGTGCTGGTCAATCTAGAAAGCACTAAACCAGTGCTGCTTAACCTGGGGTGCATGCACCCCTTGGGGGGGTGCGTGATGCCCTTTCTTGGGGGAGCAAGACACGCCTCATTTTTTTTAGAAAGTAAATCATTGAAATCACAAATTAAGCACAGGCACATAAGTACGACTACTTTGTTTCATCAAACCTATGTATCAATTCAGTTAGCTGCTGTTAGCACACCAGTTGCAGTTTATTTCCACAGCAAAACTCTGCAACATCTCTGGGTCATACTTGCATATTTTTGTATGCCTACTGTACTAGTATTTGTGGTGAGTAATAACATAAAACTACTTTACATGCATATTTAAAATGCATGTAAAAGTGCATAGCCCCCTATTTTTGATTTTTCATAAGGGGTGTGAGAACCAAAGGGGTCCAGGCTGCAGTAAAGGTGAAGAACCACAGCTCTAAATGAACCAGAACTACAGAGCTGGTTTGTCTAAGGGCAGTGCTTTTTTTGTGCCGGTACTTGCCGGTATTGAGTACTGGCACCATGGCAGCGCCAGTCATGGGATTGGCTTGGGGTGAGGGGTGGGGAGCAGGAAGCTTGCTGAGTACCAGCTCCTCTCTTGTTCATAGGGTGACCATATTTCTCTATGGCTGTGTCTACACTAGCCCCAAACTTCGAAATGGCCGTGCAAATGGCCATTTCGAAGTTTACTAGTGAAGTGCTGAAATACATATTCAGCGCCTCATTAGCATGCGGGCGGCTGCGGCACTTTGAGATTGACATGGCTCGCCGCTGCGTGCCTCGTCCCGATGGGGCTCCTTTTTGAAAGGACCCCGCCTACTTCGAAGTCCCCTTATTCCTACGAGCAGATGGGAATAAGGGGACTTCGAAGTGGGCGGGGTCCTTTCGAAAAGGAGCCCCGTTGGGACGAGCCACGCAGCAGCGAGCCGCGTCAATTTCGAAGTGACGTGGCCTCCCGCATGCTAATGAGGCGCTGAATATGTATTTCAGCACTTCATTAGTAAACTTCGAAATGGCCATTTGCACGGCCATTTCGAAGTTTGGGGCTAGTGTAGACATGGCCTATGTGAAATATGCAGATGCCTGGTAAAATTGCTGGGAATTGAGCAAGTTCAATGGCAATCCATTAGAACTGTGCAGTACAAATATTCACTATAACTTTATATTGACTGAGCATCCATTTAAACCATATCTGCCTTATAATAAAATTGGTAAAAATTAAACAAATATCTACAATTAAGTGATTATTGCTCTGTGGAATTGCCTGCCTTGTCCTCATCTTGCTGTCCCCCAGAGTGTGGGCTGGTAGTGTGGGGGGCTGACAGTGAGAGAGAGAGAGGTACAGGAGTCAGAGCAGAGGACTAGAGAAATGTGGGAGTATGTGAGTGAGCCGTTGGAAATTGGGGCTGGGTGTGCGAGCAGGAGTCAGGGACAGGGGACAGGAGGCTGGGAGCGGGGAAGAATGCTGGGGCAGGGTTCTGGAACAATGCAAACCATTGGATACTTTTGCAGCAGTATAAAAAGCTAATGGAACCTAGTAGGCCAATTTTAACCCCCCTCCCTCTCATTTAAATTTCACTTGAGTCAGTGGATTTACAACAGATAAATTATGGTGCCTGTTTGTTTCCTAGTTGCTGCCTGTGGGCCACCCCTTCCTCCTGCCCTTGCCAGTCTTGGCCTGGCTATCTCCCCTATTCCCCAGGGCAGGGCCAGATTAAGATAAGGGCTGCAGCCTAACAGTTCAAATACCCCTCCCCAAACAAATGTTAAAACTTGATGGAAATCACTTACTTGGAAATCCAGGTCCAAACAGTTTCAATTAAAGAGCCGGCCCACCTTCTCCAGCCTCTCCAGGCAGCTCTTTAAACAGACAGCCCTGGCTGCTTAAAGAGCTGTCTCCTTAAAATTCAGGTCCCTTCTTTGCAACATATGGGACAATCAGCCTGCTTTTTTTAAAAAAAAAAATGTTGGAATGCTCTCCAGGAAGCCAAAAAATGGGACAGTCCCGGTTGAAATGGGATGGATGGTCACCCTATCTCTTTCCCTCTGCTTGAGCTTCCTCCTTGTGGCAATGGGGAAGAACCTGATTTGTCTGAGTTGCAGACTTCTCAACAAGCTTGTTCTGTTTTAATTGATCCCAGGACTCTGTAGAAGAATATGGCCTTGTGCACATTTGGACAATGCATGGTGTTAACATGATCTAATTGGCATGTTTCAATTAACACATTAGATGCAATGTTGCCCTTCTTGTGGACAACAACAGTCATTTAAAATGTGCTAGCTGATCATGACTAATGTTAGGGGGTTAATTTATGAATCAGCTACGCATAACGAAGGAAAGCACTCAAAGGTCTTCTCTTCCTAGTCTGCTCCACTGACCTCTTCATTCCTACTGTCTCTCTGCCATCTCACATAAGTTCTCTTTTTGCTATGTCATCCTCTCTGGATGATTTCCCCCAATTTCTTGTCCCCATGCCCAGTCTTGTCATTCAGCCACCCAAGGAGGCTCTGGTTTGCAGCTTCCTTTAATTAGTCCTAGTAGGCAGATTGGGAGTTCCCTCAGAGCTTATCGTAACAAAGAACCGGTTTACAGAAATGCCACTAAGGGTAAGTCTACATTGCAATGTATGTCTAAGGCTACGTCTACACGTGAAGCCTACTTCGAAGTAGCCTATTTCGATGTGGAGACATCGAAATAGGCTATTTCGATGAATAACGTCTACACATCCTCCAGGGCTGGCAACGTCGATGTTCAACATCGACGTTGCACAGCACCACATCGAAATAGGCGCAGCGAGGGAACGTCTACACGCCATAGTAGCACACATCGAAATAAGGGTGCCAGGCACAGCTGCAGACAGGGTCACAGGGCGGACTCAACAGCAAGCCGCTCCCTTAAAGGGCCCCTCCCAGACACACTTGCACTAAACAGCACAAGATACACAGAGCCGACAACGAGTTGCAGACCCTGTGCATGCAGCATGAATCCCCCACTGCAGCAGCAGCAGCCAGAAGCCCTGGGCTAAGGGCTGCTGCTCACGGTGACCATAGAGCCCTGCATGGGCTGGAGAGACAGCGTCTCTCAACCCCCCAGCTGATGGCCGCCATGGAGGACCCCACAATTCCGATGTTGCGGGACGCGCGACAACTACACGGTCCCTACTTCGACGTTGAACGTCGAAGTAGGGCGCTATTCCCATCCCCTCATGGCATTAGCGGCTTCAACGTCTCGCCGCCTAATGTCGATGTTAACATCGAAATAGCGCCCAACACGTGTAGCCGTGACGGGCGCTATTTCAAAGTTCGTGCTGCTACTTCGAAGTAGCGTGCACGTGTAGACACAGCTTAAGGTTATTAGAACTTGAGTCAGCAGGCCCAAGGTTAGAGAACCCAGAGCTTGACCATCTAAACTGGTTAAGGATCTTCTAATTTGGGCCCAAACCCAGAGCTCCTGCATCCATATTGTTGTATACATACCCCAGTCCAATTGACCACATCTGAGACTTCCCAGCATACTCCTGAAATGTGGCTCCTCTAGCTCTTTGTCCATGGTGCAGCAGTGTGTGAAAACTTAACAGTCCAGAAGACAGACAAAGTCAGCTCCTTGGACTGCGGGATACTTTTAGCAGACTCCCAGATCATGTCTGCACTGCGAAACAATAGAGCTTGAACGCATGGTCCCAGCTTGACTCATGCCCAGACTGCCACTCCTGTGTTAGGTGGCTCAGCCCTGGGTTAGTGCAGTTTGTGTGTAGATGGGTGAGGTATTGGGCTTAAGCTCTGCTTAAACTTGTAAGCAGGGTTTGCAGGAATGCTTCTATTACAGTTTGCTAGGATGGGAGAGAAACCCTATAGCTGCAGAGCAGGTGTACTAGGCAGTAGACGCTTTCACTGTATCACACAGACACTTTCACTATAACACACAGCTCAGGTGCTTAAATCTTGACTTAAAGGGGAGTGCCTCCAAAGGGCGAGAGAGGTTACTTTCCATGCCCCTTCAATCCATTTCTCAGCAGAGGTGTTGCCAATGGCTTTAGTGAGATGGACACCTTAGAATCATAGAATCATAGCATCTTAGCACTGAAAGGGACCTCAGGAGCTCATCAGCCTCCTGCCAAAGCAGGATCAACCCCAACTAAATCATCCCAGCTGGGACTTTGTCAAGCTGCAACTTAGAAATCTTGCCAGTGGAAAATGAATTGAGGCCATCAGGTTGCTTTATAGAGACCAAGAAAGAATAGTAACTTTTGATCACTACTGAACTGGTCTGGTCAAATCAGTGATCTATTGTTTAACTCCTCTGAATCGTCAACTCTGGTTTAAAAACAATAAATTTTAAGATGTACCTCCCAAGGCTCTAGGACAAGTGTATGGCAGAGTTTATTCTACCATTTCTAAGAAAGTACAAATTCACTTCTGTTTCTTAATTCACATCTCTGTATATTTCCCTTGTTTACTTACACTTTTTAACTCTTAATTATGTGAGCTGTAAAAGGGGTATTAATCTTCAGTTTGAATAGACCAGTGTGTGTCAATCACAAAAAGCTTATGGGAGACTCTGATTTCTAGATGCTGGATACTCACAACTGGCCTTGCAGTTAGAGGGGACTGGAAGTCTGATGCCTCTCTCTAAATCAAGCTCCCAGGACTTGTGATTTTTTTAAAAACCGGAGTCTTAACTTTGCCTTTCAGGTCCATAGCAGTTTGCATCCCAGCATTTGGTTGTACTGAAGCAGTGTGTTTAATACTAAAAACACATCATTTTTCAAGTTGTAAAGTAATTAGTGATAAAATAAAACTACCTCTTGCAAAATGTGTTTAATTACATAACACAAAATATTAAATGATGTATTTCCGCATCCCGTCCCTCATAGAGCACTTAATCCACAAAGGATAAAGTTCTCTCTGGGGAGTAGATGACTCAGGAATTGGTAACAGAATCTGCAACCTTCACCTCTCAGCCACTATTTCATGGATGTTAAGTGGCTTAAATGAAATGCATTGGTGGTCCAAGTCTAGTTCCAAGCAAGCAAGTGTTCATGTCAAATAAACCAGCATCATGACACAGGAGCTTTTGATAAAAGGCCACAGTCTGAAGGGACATGGAAGCAGAATCACTCTTTCTCCCCTCTGACATTTTAAGTCATAACTGAGGCAAATTGTTGTGGTGTTGTGGAGAAGCCATTAATGATGCTGTACTAAACAGAAGACATGAATACCTAGGGCGGCTAATCCTTTGGTTTTCATGAGTGCTAAACAGATTTTATGAAATAATTCATGCATGTGTCATATCTAGCTATGACACTGGGCTGCATTCTATTTTTGGTCTTCCATTGTACATGGTTGAGCCACTATTATGGGTTTTTTAGCTCAGAGCAGATTATTCAGAGAGACGAACATGCTGGCTACTTCTACACTACAGCGATCCTTCGAAAGGAGTTCTTCCAAAAGTTCTCTTCCAAAAAAACTACACACACACACACACACAGATTGAAAAAACCCATCCACTCTTTCGATAGAGAACATCCACACAGCCCCCCCTGCTCTTTCAAAAGAACAGTCTGGGGATCAAAAAATCCGGTGCCGTGAGGACTGCTCTTTTGAAGAAAAGGGGCCTCTGGGGTGTCTACGCATGTTTTTTTCCAAAAGAATCTTTTGGAAAAACAATCAAGCAGTCCTACAGCACTTTAAAGACGAACAATTTATTAGGTGATGAGCTTTTGTGGGACAGACCCACTTCTTCAGGCCACCTACTAAATTATTTTGTTCGTCTTTAAAGTGCTATTTGATGGATTTTTTTGTTTTGATGGAATACAGACAAACACAGCTACCTCTCTCTCACTTTTGGAAAGAGGCGCTGTTCCTTAGGTGGGAGAGGAAGAGAGCCACCGGAAAAAGTTCGGTGTTCTTTTGATTTCAGATCAAAAGAGCATAGTTTGCGTGTAGATGCTCCATGGGCATTTTTCAAAAGAGCCCCGGCTTTTTTGAAACAACTCACTTGTGTAGACATAACCACTATGTTCTTTTATGGTGACTGGTTCACACTTTTAGTCTTTGTGTGGAAAACATTTCTCTTCCTGGAGAACTCAATTTTTCAAGTAATTGATGATATTTAAAAAGTGTTAACTCCCTTTCCAATCAACAGGTATTGGAGCAATCTTCTCGTCCAGTAAACAGAAACAGAGAGTGTATGTCTGATTCCATGTCAATGGGAGTTTTGTCCTTGCCTTCCGTGGGGGCCAGGATTTCACCGAGGCTGTTCATAGGCACCACCTAGAATAGGAAGCTAGGTTGTTTTTAGTAATATCAAACCAAATGTTACAGTGGCTGAAATAAATCAGGGTGGAAACACCGTAGTGGATAATGACAGGTATACATGAGAATAGATTGAGCCTCCAGAGAGTAAAAGAAGATAACTTTTAGATCAGCTGTGCATTTCACCACCCAGCTGTGAGGTGTGTAGATAAAGATAATGGGTGCGGGTACAAGTTTTGTTTCACTGTTGACGTGGTACCTAGATGAACTTTGACATGACACCAACTGTAATTGTTTGATAAGTGTAAGAAGTGAAAAGCCAGCAATAACACTAGATGGTATCAAATCTCTAAAATAATACATGACTGAAGAGGGTAGGAATAAAAAAAACTTGCAATATAAAAATAAAAACAGAAAAAAGTCACACTTCATTCATGGAGGTAAAGAAACATCAGAGAAAACAGCTCTTTCATTTTCTTCCTTGTATTTAACAAGAAAATTGCATAAATACAAACCAAAAAAATCTTTAAGTGTGGCAAAGCAAGTGATATGCCGCCAACATTTGAATGTAGGAATCCCTCAGAAATGTTCAGTCTCTGTTTCCAATGCATTAGATGCTCCCTGGGTAAAAAATATTCTCTCCCCACCCCTGCCATAAAACCTCCCGTTCCAGAGCCTCCATCCCCAGAACTTTCATTGCTGTTCCTCATGTTACAACTGCTCTCTGACTGATCAGAGGGCTTTATTTGATGGGCCTGTCTGTTCAGTGGCTTTTATAAGTTTAAAAGGCATCTGAAAATATGTTTCTAAAAATTATCTAAACTAATATCCTCATCTTTTAACCTGTATCTTCAAGGTTACATTCAGAACCCTTGTTAGCAGGGACAAATCCCGAACACCTTGTTTGGGCAAGACTCATCCTGAAATGTTTTTTGACAATTTGCACTCTTAGGAGTTTTGTTCAAGTAAGGCCTGGTGGATTGAGCTCCTAAAGGCCATGCTAGCCAGGATAGCAAATGTCACTCACTTTGATCAAAATTTATATGAACTTTCTCTGTTTATCCAGTTTTTAGCTGATTCTCTTTGTGCTGGAAAAAATTTGAGAACAGATTTCATGAGAATAAGCTTTATGGGAACAGCTAGGGCCAAAGATGAAAAAAAGAGGAAGAATTACAAGATTGCTCTGTCTTTGGTGAGCCTGGTGTAGACCTAGAGATGGGAAACTAACAGGTCTATACCAGGCTCACCACAGACAGAGCCACGGGCCTCAGCAAGTGTAAGTCAACCCTAGCAACCCCCACTTAGGAACCCTGATCCCAAAGTTTGGGACCCCGATCCTCAGTCTGAGAACTGCTGGGCTAGCTCACTTCTTCCTAATGTCATAGACTCAGGAGGAACAGAGGAACCTGGAGAGAGTTAGATTTAGTCCAAGACTTTCCAGGATAACTATTCATTTTGAGAGCTCCAATTTATGATGTCTTAAAAGGGCTTGATTTTCAGAAGAGAGGTGCTCAGCATTTTCTGAAAATTGACCCCTTTAAGATGTCACCTGTTGGGAACACAAAGTCACTTGTCACACTGGAAAATCTTGGCCTCCATACCAGGCATTAGGATGAACAACAGCTTCTGGCGAACAGCAGAGTGACAAAAACATTGGGGAGATTGGGTCAGGAAGTAGTGAGCACAGGAAGTTGAGTATTAAAGCAGCTTAACAGGTGTGCACTAAAAAAACAAGACGCTGCAAGGCGCAAGGCTTACAAATAACAGTAGTGTTACCCTTTCTGACATGAGCAATTAGCCAAATGTTCAGGGTCTGGGAAGTTTTTCCAGCTAGGAGGATAAATTGGTGATAGGCATTTTTTGATGCCGTTTTATCAGTTTACAAAGAAGGTATGAAGTCCTGTGTCTCTAATTGCAGCAGGAATTCAGTTGCAGGAAACAGTTCCTTTTGCTCACAGGAATATCCTCTTCTTTTCTACCCTAACCTCTAAAGTCTCTCCCCAAGTTTTCTCCCAGAACCCTACGCTACTTTCAGTGTCTTGTTCAGGCAATTTGTGTGGCTTGTTTGTGTTGCCCGGAGGGTCTCTCTCTCTCTCTCTCTCTCTCTCTCTCTGTTTCTGTGTATTCTATCTCGCTCTACCTCTTAAACAATAACTCAGTCCAAAGGTTCTGTATGGGTTCACAACCTCTTTTGTTTCAGGGGCGGAGAGTTGTGATTAATTTATCCTCACAGCTATGTTAACTGAGGGGGGCATTCACACCCAATCTCAATGAAATTTTAATTCAGACCATAAACAAGTTTCATCAAGCTCATTAACAGTACCAAAGGTTTCAGTGTTCACTGATTCTTTGAGCTTAATGTTACCATCCCAGTTTCAGGATCTGTCTGAAAGGCTATCATGGACTCCGAGAATAATGGCACTAGGAAAGATCCTGTATCGAATACCATCTTGTTGCTTTGACCAGTCACCTTTTAAATATTTATGTTTTATTTTTATCTCTGCATTAGTGAGACATTATTTGTGCACAGGCTGTTAAAAACAGTTCTAAGGGAAACACACTTCCAGCTGGTTTCCTCCTGTTTTCCATCTGCTGCATGGATGTGTCTTTGGAGGCATTTAACTGTTTCTTGTCATGGTAATTGGTATTTTTGAGTGGTGGAGGTGGGAGGGGTGCGGGAAAGAAACCCTGAGGCATCTGTTTGTACTCAGTTGATGTAAAAACACTTATCCTGCTTATTTCCTAATAAATATTGCACTCTTTTACAGAAGACGGGGTGGGATGGGGTAGGGTAATATACTTCATGTGACAAAGTTTTTAAGAGTTAACTTCCCCAGTTGGTATCTTTGTATTCCTCTATTTATGCATCACTACTCTTTTCCTATTTAATCTTAAATATGTAAATCCTCAATTTATCTGGAATTACTTAGTGAAAGGCTGATGTGTGAGTGTGGCAGATTATAATATTCCATCACCACCCCTGATCCTCTTTACCTCTTATTCTTTTCATACCAGATCAAAAAAAAAAAAAAAAGCTGTATGCGTGCCACAAGAATATATTATTTTAAGAGACTGGGACTTAGAAATTGATTTCCTTGATGAGAAAAGGAAAAGTCTCCTTGTGACCTGAAGGGTCACTTCATAATCCTGTCACTCTACATCAAAAAGCTCTTTTTTTTCTCCCTTTTAGTAGAAGATGAGAATATTTCTGAAAAGGAATTAATTTTTCAGATACAGTGAAAACGATGACTTAGAGAGACTTAGCAGATGAGAGGGCTGTCCTATTCAGAATACATCTCCTGTGATTAGAACAAGCTCCGAATATATTTTAGGGTCAGGCAGTTTTAGATGGAGATTGGGATTTGTATTTTGGGATGAAACCGATCTTATATTTTTATCAGAGTACTTAAGGTTTAAGCTGTAGTCTTGCCTTTTTGCAAAGGGATTTTGCAGGTTTTTATAATGGGGATTGGTGCAAGCAGCCAATAGTTTCTATGCATGGATTTTAGTTAATAGGATATTTGAACTGAAATGACTTTCATCACCAATAATTAGGTTCAATTTGCAATAGTTTTTATGAAAGATTTTCTTAATAAAGAACAACAGATTTAATTTTGTAAGTATTTCATAATCTATTTCATGTACAGAGTACTTAAATTTACTTTAAGGAACAGTCATAAAGTCAGATGCTTCAACAGCACAACATGATCATCAGTTTATGATATTCTCTGTGCATGCATGTGCAAAATATGAAAGTCCTAGCCAGAGTCTGTGTACAATAATGTTATCATTATATTATGGTAGTCATTGAGAGGCTCAAAAATAGGTAGCTTTGGTCAAAGCCTCAACAATTATAAAATAATGATATCAATGTTTGGATTCTGTGTCCGCTAAAGTATATTTTATAATGTGCAGCCTTAGTAACATGCATGTGTTTTGTATGTTTTGAATGTAGTGTATATGTAGACAGATAACAAGTCCTGGTTCCACACTTAGACCCACTGCAAGGGACCTCTGCATCTGTGATCAGATCAGGACTCTAGTAATATTGTTTGGCCTGGAGAAAGCACAGAAAGTTATTGCCCCATGATGAAAACAGTTCCCAAGACTGAGTAGGTGAGCTAAAGGCGAGGACATAGAAGAACTAGGGACTGTTCCCTAAGGATGCCTGCCTTTGCAGGGTCCATTGGTTTTTCATTTAACTACGACATTTTGTTTCTTGTTGTTGTCCCTGCTATTTGGTAGTGGCCATGTTGGGAAATTGATGGCAATATGCCCTGCATGAGGAGCCTGTGTAGGACTGTGGAATGAGCCATAACCAGAACTTCAATTCTGAATCTAGTTCCTAGATGTGATGGCAGTTTCAAATTATAAACACGGGACTCAAATCTTCTCGTATGAGTTAGACTTAGAATCAAATGGGGGGGGTCTGTTTTTATGTTTCACTTGAAATGTGAAATGCTGCTGGTTATCTGGTATGAATAGTTGATTTTTGTAAGGTTTCCTGAACTCAAAATGGTAGAAATTTTGAGTTTTTTTGGTACTGTGGAAACACAAGGAGTTCTACAACTTGAGTGGAAACCCTTAGTCTAACCTTAATGCAACTCAACACCATCTCCTGTTTCACCTTTAATAAATAAGAAGAGTATATGCAGGAGAGTAATTTTCTGTATTTTACAAATATAATCTTAGATTAAATTCTCTGCTCATTAGTACAATCTAAAAGGTATGTATGTGTTGGCAGGGTGAGGGGGAGGGCGTTGAGTTAATCCGAAGCAAAGCTGGATATAAAGGTTTCACATCAGTCACGTGAGCCCCAATACCTGATGTTCTGGAAGCTCTAGATACAGATAGAGAAGAATTGAGAGGCCAGTTTCCTCACGTTCAGCCATTTCATCTGAGATCTTTCAAAAGCCAGCCCTGCATCTGTTTATCAGTCCTTAAAAACAGAAACAAAATGATCTTCCTCTGTAATTCTGAGTGGTACAAAATGTTTACTCTTCCGCTTTGGGTTACGTTCAATAAGTTCCAGGTTGCCTCAATTCATCGGAACCAACTCCCTCCCCTGAGTCACAAAACAAGTAAAGACAGTTCAAAATTCTTTTCAATTCAGGGTCTGAAAGGGCACCCCCTCCCATGGCATTCCAGTACTTTCCCATTAAGTATTAAATAACATGACACATCTGTCGCATATGGTTCTTCATTTCTAAAATTCTCCACCTTGCCCTTCTTTTGATCTCTGTCCAAACCTGCTCACCAGCCACAGTTACAGTGTCACTATTTCATCTGTGTTGCGCACCCTACTACACTTGGAGCTCTTCCTGTCCCACCCTACACCTCAGCTTTGAGGCTGAGTCACTTCAAGTCCAAACATTTCCTTACAAATCTCTGTTTTGTTTTTCTTCAGCTTAAGACTGGCTGTCTTCCTAATGCCTTGTATGATGCTGTATGCAAAGGAGCTCTCAAAAAAATGAACCACATTGCATTATAAATATGACCTAAAAATTCCAGAAGCCTTTTTTTAATGGTTATTATAATGGGATATTAACTCTATCACAGCCCTGTATTTATCAACTAATATATCATTCCATACAGCAGTGCTCTAAAGATCGTTGAAATATAAACTTACTGTATTTGATCCCAGTGGAAGCAGGATGTGGTTGTTCTCTGAACTAGCTTTCAGAGAGGAGTCTTCAGAACTCTTGTAACTATATTTGATCAAAGACGCTAAGCCCCAAAGTGTCGTATATAAATATTGAAACATATTGTGAAAGAAAACATCTATCAGAACTGAAAAGTCAAATGGGTGTTGGTACAGGATTTGCCTATTGTTTCTGCAAAGGGGAAAACTCACCTCAGAGAATGATTTCAACATAATCAGTTCCTTTTAAGTGAAAAATACAGAGTCAGTTCCATTCTTTCCAAATGAAATCTAACCTTAAGCCAAGAACTGAGCTGTCCAGGTTGACAACATTCAGGAAACTGTGCTCTTCTGGAGAGATGACTGTAGTGGTAAAGATAAACCGGCAGGAAGATTTCTTTGGAATGATACAAATTTAATGAATCATAGCTATATAAAAATCCCCAGCTGGTCTTAAATTTCTGGGAGATTTGAGTGATAAAAGATATTTCCCCTGTCCTCTTAGATGTATATTAGAGATGAGAGGGCTTGGATAAACCCTCCTGGGAATCAAGCTTTCCTTTTCTTTAATTTGTGTTCAAGAAGGTAAAGAGCTGGCTATGCTCTTGAGCCTTAAAAGGGTACAATTAGTTATTTGCTATTATTGGACTTTTAGAACGGTAGACTTCCACTCTTTTGTATTTTGAAAAAGTGATTGTCAAAGCAACATATTTGACCACCCACCCCTGTTCTCATTTGCCCCCCTCATTCTTGCAAGCTACAGCCTGTCCTCTCTATTAACACATTGATTTATTTAAATTAAAAATAATGATCTTTCTCCCCTCTCTTCTTCCAGCTGCAGAGCCTCTCCCTGATCCTTATTAACAAATTGATTGTGGTATTGGTGTCAGTGTGGCTCATTTACTAGTCCTTTTGACTGAGGTCCAGATAATTGGTGGAACTGGGGTTGGGGGGTGGGGGAGGTGAGGTGGGAGGGGTGGGGAAGGGGTTTCAGCTTTCACACATAGATTTTGGACCATGCACAAAGCTGTCACTGCTGCTGTGGTCTGGCCTGTTGCTAGAAATGCCAATGAGACATTGAGGCCCCCTTTGGTAGCAAAGGTCCAGCTAGAAGTTAAAGCCCCCATGGGAGCTCTTTGAAAAGCCTATGAGGGAGAACTGCAAAGTACTAGCTGACAACATCAGCTCTCATATCTGATCCTGCAGCTCTCATTCAGGCAAGTGGTCCCAATGTACTCAATCAAGAAGACTACTTGTGTGAATGAGGCTTTCGGGATCTGTATGGAATCAGTATGGAAGCTTTCGCTGAGCACGTAATGGCTGCTGCGCACCTATTCCATTCGCTGCATTGCCATTTGAGCTTTGGGATGCCAGGAATACCAAAGATACCACATAAACCCCAGTGTTCTTGTATTTATTTAAAACAAAACCACCGGGGGCTTTCCCGCTTCCCTCTTCAAGCTGCAGGAAACAGCAGCCTTGTTTAGTGTAATGTGTCTCATGCACACTCTTTGAAGGCTGGTATATCCAGTCCTTCTTCCAGCTTTACTGCGTCTGATACACGGCACAGGATCCAATGCAAGCCCTGCTGATTAAATAACTAGCTGCTGTAACAGTAACATGGCTGGCAGGGTTTGCAGCAGTGCGTGGTGAGCTAAAGCAGAAACATCTTGTTCACCCTAATTTGTATCTCTGCTATATAGTATTCCATAGCTATATTTATAGCAGGTGCTGTTAAAAGCAGGACATTTACCATTCATGGAACTTAGATTTCTTGGGATACTTATGGCATTTTCCAGTATCTCTGGCAGAAATAATGCAAACACTATGCTGAAGATAAATAGCACAATGTGGTAATGGAGTCACATTTTAACAGTGTCCACTGCGCATAAAGTACAGGTTGAACCTCTCTAGTCAGTCACCCTTGGACATTGACCAGTGCCGAATGACAGAATTTGCCAAACCCTGGGAGGTCAATGTTGTTCAGCAGCATTACCAACACTTCCACTGCTTGCTGAAGTCTGAGAAAACATTTAAGGGTAAATTAGAGCTAAATAACAGCACAGATCACTGGGACCCAGGACGGGTGGCTGTAAACAAACTTTATTAGCCACACCCATGATAAATGGACATCCGGATAATTAAAATCATGCCGGATTATAGATATTCCCATGCCAGGCAGTGCCAGACTAGAGAGGTTCAACCTACATAAACACTTCTCTGTTTTCATTAATTATTTTTCAGTCAAGGGATCCTGCCACTTACGTTCATGTACAGCACATAGTTATCTAACCATATTTGATAACTATCTATCACGTTCTATTCACATTTGATATTTTTGGCACTACTTATGCACAACAGCTCAGCCATAAAGTGGTCTCAGTATGATAGACAACTTTATTAAGAATAAAGTATGTGAATGTCCTAAACTTTCTGTGCTGGAAAGGTCCCTATGTTTTGAGATCTGCCTAAGCATATGGGTCATTTATTCCTCTGGAATCTACTTCTAGTTAGAAAATGCAAGTTAATGACTCAAGGGCAATGCCCTTTGTCCACTCAACTCTATGGGTTTCTGCTCTTGCAATTAGTTTTCTTTATTATTATTTAAAATTTGTATTGCAGTAGCTCTTACTGATCATAATCAAGATCAGTGCCCAATCCACTTACGGTAAACTCTTTCATATCTGGCATTCTATCACGAAGAACTCTCAGATAACTGGCATTTTAGCCATAAATAATAGTTAGTTATGTTTTCCATAAGTACAGTATAGTAAAAGTAAATACAAATAAATACAAATACAGTATAGGTGTACAGTGTACACTTCTACTGTTGTTGGTAAATAAAGTACTCTGCATACATTTGTGTTTGTTTCTTAATATCTAATCCTGTTTTTCTTTATAGTGTTATGCATTGCCAGGTATACCTCTCTATTATGCAGAATATTTGCATATCTGGCAACCTCCTGGTCCTGGGGCTGATAGATTTGAGTTTACCACAGGAAGATCTAGTCTCTGGCTGAAAGACTTACAACCGTACTAGCTAAGACAGATGAATTATGTGAGAAGAAAAAGTTTTATTGTTGACTTTTTACAGATGGGGAATTGAAGATAGAAAGCTAGAAATTCACAGGTCACACAACAAATATTTGTGTTAAATCTCCCTGTTCACTTGGGAGACACTCACTTTCCATCATCATTCCTGGCTCCTGAGAAACTGGCTTCTTTTCTTGTTTTTCAATCAGCTGCTTAACCATCCAAAATGGAGCTAGAAGCTCCGCACTGAGGCAGGGACTTCCTATTCTCTCTTCCCCCTACTAATATGTGACTGTTCCATGACAAAGAGCAGCCAGTAGGGAGAGTAGCTAGGCTATGCTCAGAAAAAGAGATGGGGTGGCAGGAGATCCACCAGATTAGCCTTGGAAAAATACTGTCCAGTTGATTCGCAGAGCACCCACAGCCACTCATAGTGGGCTGCATTTGTTTCTATTGGTGGTGCACAGCTGCACATGCCTTGGTGCACATAACAAAATTTATTCTGCCCATGGATGGAAAAATATTCGTGGCAACCACCATTTTAATTCCCATCTGGAGAGACTTCCACTGCAACCAGCAAGGACCAGAACTGCTAGTAAATATTTTGCTACCAATGTTAGGGAGATCCTTGAAAAAGGGCCCTTCTGTATAGCCATGCTAATTACAGCCCTCACTATTTTTTGGTGCATTACCACTTTTTTTTTTTTACAAACTAATACTGGGCAAGGTATTTACAGTAACGCCTGACAAATTTAGCCTTTCTTTTTTTTTTCTTTGCTTATGGGTCATCTGCAAAACACCTTTGATTGTTATGAACTGGTCCATAATCAGAATTGATCAGAAATGGATTATTGAAATATATTTTCATCCAGTTGGAATTCATTTGCAAATTTGACACATTTAACCTAGGCCTTAATAGAGATCTTAACCATGCAGCACAAGGGCAATTACCCCACCTTTGATATTTGCAGGAATTGGACACATCCAACTTAATTTGCTTCATCATCTGACGGGTAACCCCCTTGTTTTTTCTTCCTTCCTTCCCTGTGTCCCTTTCCTCTCTTCCCCCAATATATAAACCCTGGATTCTATTTTTTTCCTACTCCAGTCACCTGAAGAAGTGGGTATTACCCATGACCTAGTACATCTCTTATTTTCTAAGGTGCTACAGGAGCACTTATTTGTGAAGCTACAGACTAACATGGCTAATCCTCTGAACTGTAAACTACTTGTTAGGATTATTTGTTAAATCTGTTCACTCTTTGAAATTTGCTATTCTTTGTGTGATTGTGCTCCTATATCACATTATATTTTTTCTGCTTTCTGATTGGATGGCTTCCACCCCCTCAGAAACATTTCAGTATAACCCTGGGGACATTTTTGGTACAAATACACATGCAGCTTCCTTTTCAGGGGACATTCTTGCAAGTAAAATGGGTCACAAGTAGAGCTGAAGCAAATCCATAGTTTTCCTTCAAATTAATGCTTGAAAAACCCTTTTTGTAGAACCCAGCTGGGTTTACTCTGTTCTATAGTCATTATATCCCCACATACTACTAACTTCCATTTTTCTTCCTGTGTCATTTCATACACTTCTTAGTGCTTTTTTGGAATACATTGAAATAAGCTAAGCTGTAAACTTTTTAAAAACTGGAGTTTTTGATCTTCTGTAGCAATTGCCATCTGCTTAGCTCCAATGTCTAAAAATATTCAGTCATTGCTCTTGCTCACATGATAGCTGAGAACATGCGAGAGCTGATAAGTCATAAAAGCACACTCTGTGTGGGGAGTGGGGCTTGGCTACCAGGAGAATATGCTGTCTGAAGGGAAAAATAGAGGAAAAGACATCTCCATTTTATGAAAAAGCAACATATGTCTCAGAGTACTAAAAATCTGGGGAAAAATAGACTATATTTAGGATGTTACTACTTTCTATTTCTGAGATAACATGAGCTAAAATTGCACCTCTACGGTACCGTAGTAGACTATCTGATTTATGATTTAAAAAGGAGAAGAGTCCCCTAATCCAGACCCTTAAAATGGAAACCAATTTTATATATGAATGAATAATAAATTAAAGATGTTAGAGTTGGAAAAGGCTTATTAGATCGCCTAACCTATCTCATTGACCATGCCACAAGGCTACTACCTCGAAAGTACATTTTGAGAAATTGCTTCATTCAGCTAAAGACTTCTGGGTGTCCAGGGCTATGTCTACAGTACAGTGATCTTTCAAAAGAAGTTCTTCTGGAAGATCGCTTCTAAAAAAAAAAACAACTGGTTTCAAAAGAGCGTGCCCACACACAAAAAAGTGGATCAAAAAATTGATCCGCTCTTTTGACAGAGCACATTCACACAGTCCCTGCTTTTTTGAAAGAATGGGCCAAGGATTGAAAACTCTGGCACCATGGGGACTGCTCTTTCGAAAAAAGGGCCCCTGGGGCCTCCACACGCTTTTTTTTTCCCCTGAAAGAATCTTTTGGAAAAAGGTGCTCTTCCTTATCTGGGACAGGAAGAGGGCTTCCAGAATAAGTGCTATGTTCTGTCTGTTTCAGACTGAAAGAGTGTATTTTGTGCGTAGATGCTCCATGGGTTCTTTTAGAAAAAGCCCCCCTTTTTTTTTAAAGAACTTGGTAGTGTAGACACGGCCCAGAAGAATAAAGTTTAAGTTCAGTGTAGTTGACGAAGAAATACTCAGAATATAGGATTCTTTTTGTATGATATAGCTGAGATTTTCAAAGCCATCCAGCGAATTTAGTCATACAACAGTCAGTCGATTCAAATGGAGAAATTGTTACTAAATTCCCTGGTCAGGTTGATGTTTTCAAAGCTCTGTTGCAGTTTTATATAGAGCCCATCACTGTATTATCTAAATATTTCTCCGAATATATGTCCATGTGGAGGTCCCTAGTGAAGTTAATCAGATCATTTTGTATTGGTTTGTGAATTGCTGGTTTGAATCTGAGTATGACCATTTCTCATGGACTTTTTGTGAGTCTCAGAGATGAGGCTTTATGGTATTGTTATTACTGATGTATAATCAGGATAAGACAGTGCACACCACTGCATGATTACTTACTGATTTAGTCAAGTAACCCTTGATGGGGCTGGTAAGCAAAGATGAAATCTGCTGCTCATCATAGTTTTAAAGCAAACAAATAAAAATAGGCTCAGGCTAGAAAGTTACGATCTGAACCAAAACTTCTTTACTGGTGGTCCTGCAAAAGAAGAAATGTGATTATGCACTTTCTTTACTTCTTGATGACATATAAAGATGTCCTGATAGGTTGTGTGTGTTGCTAGGGGGTGGATTTCTTCTCTTCTTATATTTTTTTCTTTTTTTAAACTTAGAAATATCTGGAATTTCAAGTCTTCTTAGGAATTGCCATAGCAAATCAGAATAGAGGTCCACGTACTCCCATATTCTTTGACATTGGGAGGGAGCTGTAAGAAACCCCACAGTGCAGTGATGGGCAACATAGGTTAATGAGTGAGCTGGATAAGCTGCCCTCCTTCATCTCAGTGGGCCACAAGATTGTTGTAACCAAGATAGTCTCCTGGGATAGGTTAGTTTTACTCAATGCATTGGCATACCTCGAATGTGCAGAGCGTGTCCACTGAACTGTAACAATGCTTTGACTGGATTCAGAAGGTGTATACAGTTCTTACAGTTAATGTGATGTGCTATCAGCTTGCACCTCACTTCACATGCCCTCCATTTACATGCATGTCACTTAGGAACACTGGTAGAAAAAATACTATGTGAGTGGAAACCCGTGGAATCTGGCATACCTGAGTGTGGGCAACAGTTAACAAAATCCTTTGTGGGCCCACACATAGAGCCCTGATGAGTCACATGTGTCTTGCAGGCTTCAGGTTGCTTACTGCTGCCATAGTGGCCCGTTTTGAGTAACTTGTCCATAGGGGAAGTTAATCTCCCTCATTCTTTGTCAGTCAGCAGTTGTCACATTTGCTGAGGCAGGAGAGATTGTGTGTTTTTTTCTTTCTGTCTAACATAATACTGAAAGTTCTCAGCCACACAAATGCCTTGTCAGTTTTCAAATACTACTGAATCGTTGGCCTCTGATGTCTGGTGACAGTGAACTTCACAAGTTAATTTCTCCCATATGGTTGTGAGGCACTGAAGTGAAGCAGATGTTAACAAAAAGAAGTTAAAAAAGTGAAACAATTTGTTTGAAAATTGGTTGTACATGTACGTTTTAGGCTCCCGTGAGTGCGGATATTATTTCATTATCATGGGCTACGTCTACACGTGCATGCTACATCGAAATAGCTTATTTCGATGTAGCGACATCGAAATAGTCTATTTCGATAAATAATGTCTACACGTCCTCCAGGGCTGGCAACGTCGACGTTCAACTTCGACGTTGGGCAGCACCACATCGAAATAGGCGCTGCCAGGGAACGTCTACACGCCAAAGTAGCACACATTGAAATAAGGGTGCCAGGCACAGCTGCAGACAGGGTCACAGGGCGGACTCAACAGCAAGTCGCTCCCTTAAAGGGCCCCTCCCAGACACAGTTGCACTAAACAACACAAGATCCACAGAGCCGACAACTGGTTGCAGACCCTGTGCATGCAGCATGGATCCCCAGCTGCGTCAGCAGCAGCCAGAAGCCCTGGGCTAAGGGCTGCTGCCCACGGTGACCATAGAGCCCCACAGGGGCTGGAGAGAGAGCATCTCTCAACCCCTCAGCTGATGGCCGCCATGGCGGACCCTGCTATTTCGATGGTGCGGGACGCGGATCGTCTACACGTGCCCTACTTCGACGTTCAACTTCGAAGTAGGGCGCTATTCCCATCCCCTCATGGGGTTAGCGACTTCGACGTCTCGCCACCTAACGTCGATTTCAACTTCGAAATAGCGCCCAACACGTGTAGCCGTGACGGGCGCTATTTCGAAGTTGGCGCCGCTACTTCGAAGTAGCGTGCACATGTAGACACGGCCATAGAGTCCTACAGAGTACAGACAACCTGAATTGCTGTTATGCAAAACAAGCAAAATAAAAAAAAAAATTTTTTTTCCCTGTGTCAAAAATCCTGCAGTCTTGTTTATACAGCACAAAAAAATTAAATTAAAGGGCAGAAACCCAGTGCTCTTTTAAGATTATTTTAAGATCACCGTGTACACTTCCATGGCCTTGTTTGGCACCATTATATGTAGGCTTTATAGTAGCGCTCTGATTTGTTCGTGTTTGGATCTGAAGTTCTGAACTGTGGCACAAGCGAAGAAAATAAAGTGATGTAGGCTGAGCATTGCTCACTAAGAAACACCCTGAAGTGAAAATACTTGCAACTGTGAGTTCTTTGTCGGTGAGGCATGCTCAAAAGTAGCCTGGTAACTCACCTGCTTTCTGGCTGGACACACGGAAAAAAGGACTCTTAGAAGTTCAGTAGCTGAACTAATTAACTGAAAAGGATTGCCAGGGGCTGGACCTTTTATTATCGCATCAGCATTCAGTAGTACTTCCATGGGATGAAGGAGAAGAAAAAAATAACCAGAAACATGAGAAAGAGATCAGATAAAAGGGGAGCAGTTAGAAGGGAGGAAAAAAATGCTTCTTAACTCTACTTCACACTTTGTAATAGAGTCACCCTGCTCCCGACCAACCCTGTGCAGAGCAATTGGCATGTAAAGAGTTCTGCAGAAATGGATCATCATCAGTATGCACAGAGGGGTCTAGTTTTGCATTGACTTGCTAGCTGGACTTCAGTCTGCTTTGGTAGCAAGGGAAGGGAGAAGAAGGTTTCTCAACCTCCTTATCCACAGAGGCTGTGCTGTGCAGTGATGCTTCTCAGAACTTCCTTCAGTATGTTGAGTGCGTAGGTAGTTTGGACTAATAGGGAGTTTCCTGTATATATTAAGGAAATAAGGCATTCACCACTGAATACACTAAAACAGGCTCTGCCACTAGCACTGAAGATGTCTCATGGGACATCCTGAACAGTTGGAAACATGGACTTCTTACTGCCTGAGGTAATGACAGCTGAAATCTCTGCTTCAATAATGTGCAATATTAAAGGTCTTCCTTGACACCACTGGATCTTTTAATTATGACAATAATCTTCCACTAATATACTGAAGATGCTGCATGTCTGAACAGAGCCACCTAGCTCTTCCCTGATGAGAGAGGTCCAAAAGCTACCAGTGTGTACCATTGCACTGAGAAAGTGTGTACTGACATGCCTTGCAGCTGTTGTGAGTGTGACAGTGTGGCTGTGACTATTGCCTTTAATCGCTTTTCACACCATGAACATGTGCGCTTTCTATTTTGTGCAATTTTCTTAGCCTATGTGTTAAAGTGATGAGGTAGTGGAGGAAAAGATGCCAGCTTGCACACACAGTTGATTTTAAGAGAACACCCTTCCAGGAAGCCATGAAAAGACTGGTGGAAATCAGGCTCTGTAAAGTAATCTAAAAAATAGATTATCTACTCAAATGTGGTTTTCTAAAGATAGGGGAACCACAGAATTCTGTCCTCAGCATGGGATACTAAGACTAGTTTTCTTTATTTGGCTTCCAGCCACAGACTGATTTGTCCCTCTGAAAGACTGGTATATAATATCCTGGGATATAACACTCTAATGGGCCACTCTTTAAAAGAGCTGCAAAAGCAAATTTCTTTCCAAATGCAAGAAATGCCATATGTGGGGTTGTCATTCCAAATCTTGCAGAAGGAGCTCACTTCTTACCTGTACTGTTGTAAAAGGGGCAATAATAATGGATGATACAGCAAAAAATCTCAGCCAACTAAACTAAGCACATAACGGCCAATTAAGACAGGGAATAGCGCCTATTTCAAAATAAGCCATAGAGAGTCCAATGGCTCTATTTCAAAATAATTCCTATGTGTGCAGATGCTGTATTTCCAGATACCTAAGTGCTATTGCAAAATGCAGTTTCTGTGTAGCAGTGTTATTTCAAAATAGGCTCTTCCAGAGTAGCTTATTTCAAAATGAGGCTGATGTGTAGACATACCCACAGGGTGTGCCTACACTACATTCCCCTTTCGGACAAAAATGCAAATGAAGTGCTGATTTACAAATCTCACTCCTCATTTGAATAATCTCATGCAATCGTATTTCTGGAACACATTTCCAAAAACAAAAACAGCTGTGTACCCGGGGTTCCTTCAGAAAAAAAAATTTTTTTGAAAGAATCCTTTTTCCTGCAACAAAATAGGAAGAAGGGTTCTTTCAAAAAAGGTTTCAAAGGAACCTCATCTACAAGTCTGTTTTTGTTATTGGAAAAGCATCTACCAGGAGTGCCATCACATGAGGTTATGCAAATGAAGTGAGAGATTTATAAATCAGTACTTCATTTGCATTTTCTATCTCCCTTATTTGCATTCCTCCTCTGAAAGGGGAATGTAGTGTGGACGTACCTAAACTGATCAGTTTAGAGACAAATATAGTTGCACACTGACTATCCAGTCACAGGAAACATCTCTTTGCAAAAAGGAAACAGCTATGCAGTGTTTGGGATCTGTACAACAGTGTATTTGGAAAGACCAGCAGTCCCAGAACCCTTCTAAAGTAATACTTCAGGACTCAGTCATATTTATCTTTACAAGTGATGGGCATTAACAAAAATTGGTTTGCCACACTTCCTCAAACTTGGCAGAATTTCAGTTCTCTATCTCAGTTAAGCAGTTTAGGCCTGTAACACTAACTCCAAGAAACTAGAGATGCTGACTTCTGTCATGTGATGGGAATATTAAACCTTATTTGTCACTATTTTCTTTTTACAAGTTCCCTCCTCCATGCTTTGTTTGTGCACAAAAGAGAAGAAGTTAAAACAATGATTTCTGTTCCCTTTGGGTTTCTGTTCTCTGTGCTCCCATTCCTTGACCCATTTTTCTGTCTTTCTTACTTCCTTGGGAAACCCATTAGCTGGATAGTGAATCCCTCCCATCATCCCTCTTCTCCCATAAACATGTATGCATACACATCAATGAAAGCTATAAGAGGAATACCGCAGCAATGCTTTAACCCCAGTATGCAATAATGAATCCATGACTCCCAGGCGTGCATACTATAGTCCCAGGCAGCAAGATGCGAATTCAGTCCCCTGAAAGTAAAAAACACTAGTTAACAAGCCGTTAAAAGTTTTGGCGACTGCTTTTTGGTTTTGTGGAGATGTTCTGCTGACTGCTTGCATGGATGCTTTAAGAATTCTCACTGTGGCAAACTACCTGAGGACCAGATGCTGAGAGATACCCAGTATATTGTCTGCCATGAGAGTGATAAGTTTAGCATCTCTCAAGGCCCAGTTGTGTTATAGTAGTCTGGATGCCAGGAAACAAATAGCTGAGGAGAGCAAGGTTACTTTTTGAGATTAGGAAAAAAAGGCTCTACTTGAATTACCAGAGCTTCCCATCTCCTCTCCCCATGACACTCATCAACTCTTTAAATCCTTACATGTCTTGCATGAGGTTAGAAGCCTTGGAAATACCTAACCTATCAATAGTGGTAATGTGGCATTAAATACTTCAGACTTCTGAAAAGTCTCAGATTAGGAAATATTAAATGTTTCTGAAACCACATCATGCCCGTCTGTCACACAACATGGAAATATAGCCATTTCATAGTTAGTTTAATTGTCATAGTACTAGACTGGCAATGACTCATTGATGCTATGTGTTTCCCTGTTTTTGAAAGTTAGGAGAGGCAGGGATGGGGTCTTGCTTTCAGTATGTATCCTAGTGTGCTCACAAGTATCTTATGCAGTCTTTACAACAGCCACTAGGTGTCAGTGAGTCATCTCATTTTCATTATACACCAATAGATAGGCAAAAGCAAAATATGGCAACAAAATGTGTGTATTTTCTTTTTTATTCTTAACGTGTAATTAGAAAAGTTGGATACTACTGAAAAATATTTAGATTGGATTTACATTTAAGGTGGCAATTCTTCAGTGACTGGAAGTTTTTGTACTTTACAGAAAACCAAACAAACCCAAATCTGTTCATGTTGGATTTAAGAATGGTGATTGATGTATTTAAAATATTATTTTGAAATGTAATTTAATTCCAGTAGGGTCAGATCCATAGGCTGATACCCTAATCCCAAGTGAAGCTTGTTGTTGATTTAAGAAGCTTTTCTGTTGGACTGTGGTCTTGGACATAAAAAAAAATAGAAAATGGGTAGATGTTTCTCTCAAGAGTAAAAAACATATCTTGTTAGAGGTTTTAAGAAGATTTGGAGAATATGGATTGATCTGCTAATGTCAGAGAAGAAATGCTGGTTGCAAGTATCAAAATCTCCTAGCATAGTTTACCAGGGAGGTTGAGATATTAGTGAGCTATGTTTTCCTGAGCTCACAGATGCTTCCTGTGTTTGTGAAATCTTTTTATTTGCAAGAAAGCAATCTCAAAATTGTTTTGAAGCTTGGTCATGAGATTGGACACCAAACTGCTCTGCCCCTATGAAGAATCAAATTGGGAAAAAGTTTAGATGAATAAGAGAGTTGCTTCATCCTTACCGCTTCATTAGCTGAGCCTTAGTTATAAGTAATTCTACCTGATAATTACATGCAAAGGCCTGGGTACCAAAAACTCAACTGGAACTTCTTGTCACTTACTAAATGTCAGTGTGTGACAGGATTTCACATAGAATGGTCACAATGGGTTCTAACCACAAGCCCAGGTAAACAATGGGTGAAGGAATATAATTGTTGTCTCAATAAGGGATGAAGATTATGTAGTTCTCCTTTAAAAAAAAACAAGAGAGAGAGAGAGAGAGAAAGGGAATCCAAAACCAAAGCCCAAATTATTTGAAGGGATTATTTAGAAAGAAAAAAATGTTTTTTATTGTTTATTTTTATGGGTATGAAGAGTAAGATGCAGAGCTGACTGAAGATGTTTTTGTGTTATGCTTCTGCCTTGGAGAACCAGAAAAAGAGGAGGCAAAAAATGTGATTTTTTTTTAAATATCTCTTCTCCATGCAAATGTTAATTGATAATGTAATGACTCAGTAATATTTTACATGTACATCATGCTTTTCTTCCTTAAAAATCCCGTGCATTTTGCCACTAACTTTACATGAGTAAGAAGCAATTCACCAAATGCAGAAGTACAGCCGTGTCTGGAGTGAAAAGGTGGCAGCTCTTTAACCACACACAGCAACAGTTAAGGATAGCCAGCCCAAGAGTTTTTGTTGCCCTATGTGAACTATGACTTTAGGGTCCCTTCACCCCACAATCAATACAGAGAAAGATGAGACATCTGGAATGAAAATGTGCATTTATTTACTTGGCATTCAAAATGAACAATGTGATATATATATTTCTCTTTTTCTATTTTTCATTAACGCTAACTCAAGTATACTACAAAGGGTAAACTGCCCAGTAGCTAACACTTTAAAGTTTTAACTGTTGTGAGTTGTAGATCATAGTAACATAAATCTGTTAAAGTTTAATTTATTTTATCATTTCAGCATTCACTTACAACTATTTAAAAATTAAACAGAAGGTCAGAATTTCTATTATTATTATTATTATTGGAATGGAAAGTAATGGATATATTAAGGTGTATTTGTTAACCTCAGCAGCCAGATATTCAAAAATCAGAGCTTTACTATTATTTTAACAGTCTACAATAAATGCACAATGTTAGTCTTAAAAGTAATTGTGGTTCTCCTTATACAATCTTGTTAAAGCCTCTTACCAAATTTTTCAAGCCCAAAACTACAAATTCATCATGGGCACAGCATTTTCAGGATCATGTCTCACAACATGGCAGAATAACTCTTGCAGGTCAGTGACTGGCCTTCTGTAAGCGGTGAGCAGCACTGACTGAACTGTATGACAGGCCAACACTAGGCTACTGCGAATGGCTGAACTGCCAGGCGCTGTCCTCAGGCAGCAAACCCAGGCAGCGCTCTTTCGAACCTTTGCCATGACACATTTTAACTTTAGTTACATGCACAGCCATGCTTCACAATGTGAAATAAATAATACAACTCAGCTTCTGACATGGCAGTGCTGCATTGTTTTACAAGTACAACATTTGATACTTTAGATTATAAAAGATAACATATATATATATATATATATATATATATAAAAATAGAGAAAAAAGTCACTTCCATCTGAGTGATCCTTAAAGCTTGGCGTCATAGGTGACCTGCCTAGTTTGCCTGTGTGGTTGGTCTGGCCCTGGCAATGGCATTTAATGGCATTTAATAGTTTATGACTGGACATTAAACTGCAGGGGGAACTTAGTTAAATGTTAAGTAATTTGCAGCTTAACAAGAACATGAGAGGTAAGGCTCTCCCACTAGGCTAAAGTGTCAAGCAGTCAAGCACTCGCCCATTTGTGCCTCCTCCAGAAGATCACACTTGCAACATCAAGGTGCCCATTAGGACACACTGCTGAAGCACTAACACCACTTCCTTACTGAATTGCTAACATCACCTCCCACAGAGCCTGAGACCTGTTGTCCAAACACTGACTGGGCCCATCCCTTCTTTAGCTAGTGAAAGTTGTAGAAATCAGAGACCCAGTGGTACCTCTGCAGGTCGTGTTTAATATCAAATGCTGGCATTAAGTTATGATATCTTAATATTCTAATGACTCCGCAAATGCGTGACTATTTTTACATGGCCTGTTTAAGAGGCAAGGACACCTCAGGAAATATTTAACTGGTGCTTGCCTTGAGATCTGTAGTGCTATTTATTGGAGGTGAAGTTGGACAGATTATTAAATTATTAAAGCTTGATCTGAAGCTCATCACCTGATAAATTATTTTGTTAGTCATTAAAGGGCTACATGACTGCTGGTTTATAAAGTCACAGGGTTAGTGTTCTCACTGTTTATCTCAGTTTCATGGTGTTCTGTAGTCTTGAGACTCAATGGTTCAACTAGACCCGTCCTGTCTTGCGCTATGCACAGGATTTTCTTAGTAAATGAACAGTGCAGATTGAACATTAGCATGGATACAAGCCCAAGTTCTTCACTCATATACACATCTCTTGCTGTATTCACTTGCAGTGGCATTTGTGTATCTGAGGGCAGAATGGAAAGTCATGGTATGGTTTACCTCAGAAACGACTAGCTTCTAGTGCAAATGTCATAGACTCTCAGCTCTACACTCGAGGGCAGACAAAGAGGTACCTGTAAACTGTCATGCGCTCTCTGACTAGGATAACCAAATGTTCAGATTTTATAGGGACAGTCCCAATATTTGGGGCTCTGTCTTATACAGGGACTTATGACTTGGCCCAACCCCATCTCCTGGTTTCTTACACTTGCTATCTAGTCACCCTATCTCAGCCTGTTCTAGCTGACGTAACATTATCAGGGCCATTGAGAAGGCTGCTCAACTTGTCTGTGGTGACAATACAGAGATCAGAAGGAAGGGATTAAGCAGTGCACATATGTGCTATATGCAGTGTAGTGGAGCCAGAACAAATGGGCAAAAGACTTCCTGAGAATGAAGACCATCAGGGAAGAAGGGTTCCATATATTCTGCCAGTGAGATCTATTCACAGGGATGCAATTGCAAGGAATCAAGACAAATGGGGATTTAGCATCCAGAAAACGAGACGAGACATACTCTGGTAATGATAAAGGGCATAGTGGCAGCGCAGAGCACAGAGATACAATGCCCATCAGAAGAGGAGTGTGAGTGCCAGCAAGCTCAAACCAAGCACATGCAGTGGGCTGAAAGAGAGCTCCCTGCCGTAGTGTTGAACTGCAGCCCCAGAGAGGAAGTAGGACTGAACGCTCCTTCCTTTCACTTCCGCTGCCTGTGAGTTGAGTTGGCAGTCTCCAGATTCTGCTACTACTTGTTTGTTCTGGTCTGTCCTAGCAGTGTGGAAGCATTGTGTTGGGAGACAATGGCAGCTTTCTCTGCTGTGCTGAACTGGGAAGGCCACTGAGTTGTGTCAGACATGCCTCGTAGGTATGAGTTGAGTTTCAGAAAGGCCCCTATGGATTGGTGTTTTGTTACATCTGTGTGTAAGAGAGGAGACCAGGGCTGTGTGAGTCTCTGCTCTGGTGTTGTGCTAGGATGTGTCTTTCTCATTCAGTAACAATATAGAGAATTTTTGTGAACCATATGTTTTTACTGGAGATGAATCTGTGCTGAAATTCCAGTCTGGATCCAGACTTTGGGTGCTTAAAGTTCAGGAGTATTTGGATCCAAAGTTTTGGTTCAGCTGATGATAAGGATAGGGGCTATCTGCAAAATTTATTAACGTTTTGCAACATCTGGAGAGTCCCACTGAGATCCCATTGCACTAGCCTTGTACAAATTCAGAACAAGAGCCAGCCCCTGACCGCACCAGAGTTTACAGTGTAAAGAGCCAAGGCAGACAAAGGATGAGAGAAAAGTATCATTTTACCAATGGAGACCTGAACCACTGAGAGGTTAAGTGGCCCCAGAGAAAGCCAGGTATCAAGCCCAGATCTTCTGAGCCCTAACCACAAAATGATGTTCTCTGATATAGATCATGATTTGGGTTCAGTTTCTGGTATTTTTGTTTGGGCTCAATTCTCGTTTTAATTCTTACTAACCTGTCAGCATAATCCTTTTTCTGCTTCCTGTTTCTTCCTTTCTTTCCTCCAGAGCTGCTACTTTGCAATAACCAAAAGGAAGTCAAAGAAATGTGCTCAGCTGGCTAATTTTTTTGTGTTTATCATCCTCAGAACTCAGCTTTGAACATGATGATCCCATTCATATTTCACATGGGCTTATCTATTTATTCATTTTTTCTAGATCTAATTTTTTCCAGTTAAGAACTGTGTAAATAGCCCTAATGAGCCTTGAGGGCTCTCATTTGCTTGGAGAGATTAAAACAATCTGGGAAGTCTCCAAACACGTGGGCTGTTAGGTACAAAGTCTTTCTCACCTAGAGCTGATCCAATTATTTGATGTGAATAATTTGTCTGATGAACTGGACCCCTTTTTTTTACTGTTTGGAGATTATCCACAAACAGCTCATGATTTATTTTTTATCAATTGATTTGAAGAGGTATTTGTGCAAACAAAGTGTAGCCTGTGAGTTGTTCGCAACTGGCCACTGGTGTATCTGCTATTATTATCCTTACCGTGTGGTTACTTGCATAGGTCACATGGCATGGTCTCTTTCACCTGACTGAACAACCCCTTTACTGTTTGTATGTAACCCCTATATGTTCCTATTTGTATGACAGATCTATCCTGTGACTTGTATGAATAGCTGTGAGAGCCTTTCTGGTCTGAATACTCCCACAGATATTTACAGATAGTAGCATTCACAGTGCCTTTACTCTCAATATGTCTTTCACATAAAGACTGGCTTAATGGCATAGTCACAAGTCAGGAAGAGGCACTATGAGTATTAGCACAAAAAGGGTCTGAGTCACAAAAATATTTGATGTTTCTTTTTTAGGGGTATTTGTCCAGTCATAACGTGCCTAGAAAGTCTCGGAATTCCTTTTCTTTCTTGTTTTTGAGCGGAATTCATATTTCTTTCTTGGCGGCTTGTTCTCTGAGTAGTTAACACTGGGCTGACTTTTTTTTTCCAAATGTCATAATCATTGGCTTATTCTGTACACACCTACCATGGACACTCTCATGGTATACAAGGTAGGATTATTTCCTATAAACTCATATAGGAAAACCATCACTGAGCTTTGTGTTCTGGGTGAGATTTTACTCTCTTACATTCAGAGTGGTTATACCTGTCTTCCAGGTTGTTGCCCCTGGGGAGTTGCAGAGCTGAGCAAGGAATGCTTCCTGGTCTAGGAATTTAATATTGTATAATAATATATTTAATACATTGCCTCTGAATCAGGCCCTTGAATCTGGATGTCACTCCCAGAAGAGATCAGAATGACTGTGAACCTCTGTGCTTCCAGAATGAAATGCGACAATCACTTCTTTGACTTAGACTTTTTACACTAAAATCAGTTAACTTTTTTTTTTAAAAACAGCCCCCTTCTGCTACCAATGAAAACCCAGATCAAACAAAGAAAACCTATAAAAAATGTCCAGTCCCTGTTGACTGGAGGCAAGATTGGGTCTATAAGTTTTGGAGGGGCTCAGAGTGTGGGTACCGAAGCAATTATTTCTGTATGGCAGCAGCTGACTCTACTTGGTATAACCCTGAAGTGTAACAAATACTGACCTTGCCTGTAAAAGCAATACATTGTTTTAAAACATTAGTTTCCTATTCCTGACAGATAAGATGAAAAGTTAACAATGCATTAAGGCTGTAAAATGTTGGCCAGAGTTTAGATTTCACCTCTGTTTAACTTTTTGTCAACAGATTGGCATTTTCCTCCTCACTCAGAGCAGTTGGGTTTTGCTTTCAGCACAGAGTAATAGCTCTTCGATGCTCTCTCACGCAGAGATTTGAGTAAAATATTAAAGCATTGATAACACTCCTATTATCAGAAAGACATGGCCTATGGGCTCAAAGGGAATCTAAAACAGCTCTTCTCAGAGCTATAAAAAAATAGTTCTACATTATCTGGCATGAAGTTCCTAGATATATTACTTAACCAGCTCATTGCATGTCAGCCTTTAAGTCTTTCTGAAATGGCTTCCTTTCAAGAAAAGTGTACCCCAGTGTAAGATATCTTCGATTACACACTGGGTACAAATTACTGTTCATGCATGTTAAACAGCCGAACCAATACTCCCTGAGAGAGGCCTTGCTGGTTCAACAAGGTGACAGAATCATGCCATGGGGATGTAAGGCGTTAACGATGTTAGCTGGGGGCGATGTTTCATTTACAGTACTTTGCTGTGTTCTGCGCTGGAGTTAAATGCAGTTGAGACAAAGTTAAGGCCAATGCTGAATATCAGTCTATCCACTGAGCTAAGGAGCTCCATTTATTTTTAATTGAATTAAATTGCTCACAAAATGAAAGTAGCATACTTTCATTAATATTTAATTATGTACAGTGTTAAACAATGATCACAAAGAAAACTTTGCTGCTGTCTTTTCCATCCCTGCATTTTTTTTTAATTACTTTGTTACGTAAGATACTACACTCCTATTAGGTTTCCGGTGCCTTGAATTTTAAAGGCCATCCACACGGTCTGCAGCTGAATAGATATCGTAGGGCAAAACAAATGGTTTGGTGCCTCCCTTGGTGTAAGTGAACATGGGCAGTGGGTATTATAGGCCAGGGCAGATTAAGCCTCCCCTAAGCCAGGTTGCGGCCTTGCTCATACTCTGCCTCAAGGCCCTGCCCTCCCCGAGGCTGGTGGCCCAAGCCAGATGACAGCCCAGAGCTAGGGGCAGCCAGTGCAGCTGGGAATGGACGGCTGGCGGCTTGGGTCTGGTATGGTGGGTGGGCTCAGGCTCCTCCGTTGTGGAGGGGAGGGGACTCAGGACTTCAATGGACAGAGGCTAAGGCCTTGGGCAGATGGGGCAGGGCCAGGGGCTAATCTCCACAAAGCGGAGTACGTCTGTTACCCATGGGCGTGAAGTTCCAGGTATGGAATGTGGTGAGGAAATGCCCGCCAGATAGAATCCGCACTCCATCTCTCTAGCACCGAGATGGAGCAGTGAGAAGGGTGAATGCTCTTTGCCCAGAACAGGGAAAGTCTTTGGTCTTTGGATCTGCTGCTCAAGAGCAAAAGAGGCTGAGTGCTAACATGAAAGCAGTGGGACACCACAACCCCTGCACTATCTAGGTCAAAAAAGAGGGAGGGAAAGTCACAAATGTTAAAAAAAAAATAATCCTGGTGTTTTTCAAAATGTCAGGAAGTTCAGCTGGCTGTGTAGTTGATTGGAGGAAAGAAAAGGAGGAGGGGATAGTGTCTTTTTAAAACTTTGAACTGCAAAATGTCATCAGTTCTGAAATTTGTAGATTGTAACTCAGGCTGGTCCCAGTGCAATTAGCAGAGCCCGGCACCAAATGTGGTGCTAACATTGGCCAGAAGGCTATAACCTTGTGCTTCTTATATTTCATGTACTTTTCCTAATTGAGGTATGTTCTTTGGGAGGGTGGATGCTATAGGACTGACGCCTAGAGATATATGCAGACCCTTCCATGTATGGTGTCCAGTGCAGCAAGGCAGCAATGTGAAGAGGAGACGAGTTATCATTGTGTTAGGAATTGGCAGGAAACCCTAGAGGTGGTGGAGACCTGTTTTGCCAAACTGAGACATGTTTGCATCAGTCTGCTCTCCCAGACAGCAACCTAACAGCAGCAAAATGTTCAATATGGACGTTATAGGTTCACAAAGTCTGTTTTAGTTTTCACTTTGGGCTAAATTTAATTGAGAGAGAAGAGGAGTTTGAGTTTCAGAGCACTGACGGCTGGCCATGGCTGAGGCATTTGAGGCCTGATCCTCAGCTGGTGTACGTTGGTATAGTATCTCTGATTTCAGAGGAGAAACCAGCTGAGGTGTTTTGGCACACTGAGTTGAAGCCTGGGCTTCTGAAAAATACACTTATTTTCCTTTGCTCTTTTCAGTCAAGAGAAAGCTCTATTATATCTCACTGTACTCCCCTGAGACTCCTGTAGTATTGGTGCACTTATAAAAAAAGGGTGATGGTGAATAAAGACAAGTGCCTGTGTGAAGAGTATATGGTGTTTTCTATTTGAATCCTGTCCATATTCTAAATGCTGCTGCAGGAATATCTCAGCTTCACATCACCAGGTTGTCAATGTCCCCTCGATTCAGAAATCACTTACAAAGAAGAAAATGCCAGATCTGGGAAATTTAAACTGTGAATTCAGACAGTGTCTGTGAATTCCGACAGACTCTAGTGAGTCTGGATTCCAACTTATACTCTAGCCACACTTTTAGGTAACTGAGGTGTTCATAACTTTCATCTTTAGCTCTATATATCCCAATCCCACCCCACCCAGGGCTTTTAATAGAAGAGGGCGATGGTGTATCACAGGGGCCCAAGCTGCCACATGAAGGACTCATCAGAAGGAAAAGAATGTCAATAAGAAGTCCAGCATCACTATTGCAAGCAATTGTGTGACTTCCAGTATGGTTATAGTTGCTTGGCCTTTGGACAAATCCCTCAACATAACACCACCCGAGGTGGCCTGTAATTGCCAAGAAATGCTCTACCTGTCATATCTTATTGCTTAAATATTTATGCTTATGACATTTGATTCCTACACTCTATATGTCATCAGCATGTTTCTCTGACACCAGATATGTCATCACCCACCAGGAACAGCTGACACTGAGGATTAGAGCACTTGCAAATTAAAAATCCCTAAACAAAGAAGTGACCTATTAGCAATTGTCTACCATACTATAAATCACATATATGATTATTTGAATTACGGGATTTATACATTAAGATGACCTGACCTTTTAATTCAATGAGTGCTGTGCCTTTTTTTAGTGTGGCTAGATGGAACTAATGTAGATAATAATTATCTTGTTTCCTCTTTCTATTTCCATGGCACTGGTAGGGAGCAGTATACCTATGGTTCCAGGGCAGAAGTTGTTTCTAGAAGTGTGCAGTAATGGTCCTTATACAATGAAACCCTCCCAGCTGGTCATTCCTGTCTATATGGAGTACTTTGTAGTGTTCCTAATGCTGTCAGTACCTTTTTGAAGGACCTTTACTTTTAAAATCAACCTCTATTAGAAAAATGATTTTCACTTGCATAAGTCATTTTTCAGAGGCTAAAACAGGAACACAGATTTTTATGAATGAACTAGTGTGTGTGTGTGTGTCTGTGTCTGTGTGTGTGCACGCGCCCTTGTGCATGCGTGCCATTGCCCTCTGCTGAATAGAAACAGAATTGCTCAGTGGCATGTCATAAACTCTATGCTGCTTACCCTTCCTGGAGACTGTCCTTTGCATCAAGTGGCTGGGACCCGCACCTGTGAAGCAGGAGAATGAGTTCTAATCTGACTGCTACATGTGGAGCACTGTAAAATCGACAGATGAATTCCTGGATGATCACAGATTTGGTATATCTATCTTGGGTTTTACCTGATCGCTGATATACATGTGAACAGTCTTTTGCTATGTATGCATTAGGTAGGGTGTAGATGCAGAATTCCCTCCTCATACAGTTATACTTCCTCTTGTTCTTAATCTGGCAGAGAAAAAATGAATGAATCAATCAATCAATCAAAATATATTACTAATAGAAAATACAAACTAGTAGGTCTAATTTTTTTAACCATTTTGGCAATCAATAATTTTAACCTTATGTATAGCATTCCTAGAGCACATTGCTGCTCTCAGATCTGCAGGGTGGCTCTCAGGTTCAGACACTTTGCTCCTGCTCTGGATGCCTAGCACCATGGATGTCCGCGAGTCATCCAGAACATTCGGTTTGGGAGCTGCCGCATGGATCTCAGAGAAGAGTGCTGCTGGTAGTCTCAGAGCAGTGTGTGTCAGTGTTTTCCCTCATGGATTCTGTACATTCCCTGCAAAGTAATCCAAATAATACAAAATACCATGTGACCTCTTTTGGAATTGGCTCAGTGGGTGGCGTTGAACAGCTATGTATGTTTGGCACACTGTGTGTGAATCTGCACTTACTAGTTAGCTTACCCACAATGGCAGTGCTCAGCCATAGAGGTGGTCAGTTGTCCACATCCATTGGCACTGGTAAGAACAGCCTTCTTCTGTGACCAACTCAGTGCCTGAGTCAGTCGCTCCCCTTGCTCTCTTCTGATTGTAAAGTTTCTCTTTAATAGAGGGGTTGTCTGCGGAAGGGGAAGGGAGGTTGTTTTTGGCTGGAATTTCACAAGGCACAGGTGGTACAACCAGCTGCAAGATCTTTAGTTCTTGTTGGCTGTACACCAGCTTTTGGTCTTTTCACAGTTCTTTCACTGGTGGTAAAGGAGGAGGAGTGGCAGGAAGGGACAGTGGGCCCTTGATGAGGTTGTTCAGCGTTAGCAGCTGTCTCAGGTTGGCATTACGCTTTGGAACAGTTCCTCAGGAGGTGTTCGTGCTGAACCATTCTCTACTGACACTGGCCACAGCAGCAAAATTGGTAATGCAGCTAAACCTTTGAGATAGGATTTTTAAAAAGAATTCACACAAAGTCATCCCCAGCGCTCGGTTTCCCAGAGCAGTCTGTCTTGAGTGCTTCCATTGTTTGCACTGTAGGCTCTTTGGGGCAGGATCTATCTTTATTTTTTATTCATTTTACATCATCGAATGCAATGTTGGCACTCAGGAAACTGAGGCAGAATCAGTCCTCATTGCTTACACTGATTAATGACCCAGTGGAGCTCTTCATGGGGCTAAATGCTCACCAGTATCTAGGAGGTGTTTGAAATCTGTCTGTGAACACAGGGATCTCTGGAAGAGTTTGTATGTGTTATTTACACATTGCTGTTTGAAATGTGTTAGTATTCTCTTCACTTTTTGGCCAGGGATGGTTCCTTATCGGACAGTGTCACTGCTGTTCTGCAATCCCTTGACTAGTTACCATTGTGATGTGGCAGCTAAAGCCATATGAAGGCTGGCCATGATTCAAACAACTAACAAAGAACAGAGAAGGGGTAATATTTTCAAAAGTGCCCAAGTGATTTTGGTGTCTAACTTTTATTCTCAAAAGAGATTTAGGCATGTAGTTACATCTTATTGAAGGAGTCGCTTTTGAAAATGAGTCTAAGGCTCCCAAGTCACTTAGGCATGTTTGAAAATGTTGTCCTGCCTAGATTTTAGTTTCTGATGCTTAGAAGACTTAATTTTTTCTGTCCTGTGTGTTTTGTGAAGAATTTATTCAAATGCTTCAGAAATCAAGCTCCTTTGACTCATTTTCCTCCATTAGAAAATCAGCAAGCAAACCACCAGAATCTCTAAGAATTAATGTAAGAAGGCCTGATTCTTACCATAAGGAAAATTGATCTCCTTCCACATATAATATACAGAATGTGTGAATAAAGATGGAATGTAACGTTTGTGAGGTCCAGAAGCTCATGACAGCCACACAGAGAACTAAACACATGTATTATGACAAAATCACAAACTGCTGGCTTGGCAGATTCTCTGAGAACAGGCGGAGAAGGTGATAGCTGCTTGAAAGTCAGAGACAAGATCAATATTGAATAAATCAAAACAAATATGTGATAGGCTCTGAGAATTCTATGAAAAATGAAATACTAGGAAATTTGAGGCAAGTGACTCTCAAATTTACTGAGGTAGTGCGACAGTCACTGTGATAATTAGAAGAGGGGGGCAGAATATGGAATTAGAGGAGAGGAAGTAACTGCTGCTGCTGCTACTTAGCTCTTACGGGGAGAGTGTTTAATCCAAGGTGTTCAAAATGCTTTACAAAGGAGGGCAACTACCATTACCTCTGTTTTACCAAAGGGGAAATTGAGATACAGACATGTGAAGTGGCTTTTACTTAACCTTCCCAATACACTAGTGGCAGAGCTGAGGATAGGTCTCTTGATTGTCATCCTCTGCTTGTCACTCAGTGTCTTACCTATTGTAGCATCTAACCTCTGCCACATATACTGAGAGATGAGGTGTCCGCCACGCCAGCAGTGCACATATTTTTGGGGCACCATTTAGGGACATTGATGCTGAGGTGAGTGTGAAGGGGGGGGAAAGCCCATGACATGCATTCATCTTTGCATTTGCACACGGCAGTCTGTGCAAGCGGCTTCCCAGTTTTCAGACACTAAACTGAGTTTAGACCATACACGTGCGTGCGCCCGGCCTGAGCTCTGTTTCTGTTTGGTGTTCAGCATGGCCCTTAGCAGTCTCCCCTGGGTGTTTTTGACTCACATGTAAGGCTGTCTCTCGAGCATTGCAGTCCCATCCACCTTGTGCCTGTTTCCTTTCCATTGGGAATATCTGATTGTGAGACTGAACTTTTAGAAAATATTATTTATAATACAATAGAAAAGCCACTACTGTCCAAATTTTCTTCACCACTGTTATCTGTGCCCTTTGTTTATGTGTTTGACACACAGCAAGTTGAGTGCCCTGAGCTGAATTATGCTTCTTTCATACAAGAAATATCAGCGGGCCTAGCAGAAAGCATGGATTTTCCTTTATTCTTAACTGTGCATATAACACGTTAGAAGAATGAACATCTGCCAACCTAAGCAGACTGAATGTCTTTCACATTGATGTAGAAATTCAAACAGGATCATTGTCTGGCTAACAGAAGTGCTTTAATTTACATGGCCATGGGAGAAAAGGCAAGGGGTGACCAGTTCTCAACAAAAACAAAGTACAGACTTCCTTATATACCCCATACAATTGTTCTGTTATGGGTTACACAGATATGGAAACCTGAATTTTCTGGCTTAAACCAGTCTTGCAGTTACACTGTCATGCTGAGCTAAGCGCATCTTTTTCAGGCTGCTTTTTGATAAGCTTTCCTCCAAGGCCGCCTTATTTTTCTCACTCGGCCTTCACCCACCCCCCTTTCCCTGCCCTGGCATGTCTACTTGCCTTGCAGTATTTTTCCATTCCTCATCATTTCCCCCTTGTAAGCGCTTGTGCTTACACCTCTATATTCATCAGACCCTTAATATTTTCTTGACGCTCACACTCATAGGCTACTTCTCTACCTATCATCATTTGTAGTGCTGTTCTAGACAGCTCAGAGACGCTTCGAGTGGTTTTAGTTAGGCGAAGACGTAAGTAGCGCAATACTAGCAGGACAAATGCATATAACAATAATAAGACAATCAGAGCATACAAGATTCCATACAATATCTTTTTCACAAACAGCCATAAATCAGGCAGCCACGAGGTTAACCAGGCCCAGATATGACCAAAACCCCAATGAGTGTTTTTTGAGGCCACCTGATGGAGAACTGTTAGTTGACATAATTTTGTGAATATCGGTTTCAATGGGCTTATCCTGGGAGACATAAACACAACAACTGGAGTTAATTAGCTCACATACCCCACCTTGTGAGGCTAGCAAGTAATCAAGGGCTATACGATTTTGTATATTGACTTGGGAGAGTTGTGAAATTTCTTCCTTTAGTGCCTGAAGTGCATCCATGGTTGCATTTCCCATGGCTTCAATCGTGGCTGAGATATTAACAATGGCTCTTTTCTAATTCACTTATTCCTAGCCACAGTAGAAAGGTGTGTGCAAATTGGTAGAAATCTGTGTTTCGGGTGACTAGGGGATTGACCGATCTTTTGTCACGATGATGGTTTAGGTTCCTGGCATCCTCACAGCTTACTTGCTGCAGGATTTGAACGCCAGGTACGATATATCCCAGAGTACAGGTGCCCACCTACTGGGGAGGTAAGGTCTTATAAGCCTGGCTTCCACACAACCAATATAGTCCAGGGGCAGTTTGATTGGTGTGGATCATCCAGCCACCAACCGGGAAGCTGGTATTGGTGGCACTGACCACCTTAGTATTGTTGCAAGGTGTATAATGGCCAAGGTTAGTGGCATTGGGAGGCGTGCCATTAGGGGCTGATATCCCAGAGGATATTGTCCATATCCCTTGGGGCCCCACAGTCTTATCTGGACTGTACTGGACTCCAGCCAGTACCCTGGGCTTGGTATTGTTCCACTCATCAGAAGATTTGGGAATGCCAGTCATGGGGAATCCCTGTTCCAGGTGTGTGGGACCGTGTGCACATATCCAGCAAGTGCTTAAATGTCCCCCCTAGGTGCCACTGCCTGAGAAAAGTTTACAAACAGATTCCATTCCCATCCTCCTTGCACGGAGGTCAGGAAACTCATAACCACGAGTAATATTAGCAGCATAGTGGTTTGTCTTTAAAACATTGGCTTCCAGCACACTACCACTAACAAAATAATGACTACAAGAATGTAAAACAGTGTTACTCCCTGGGGAGTTTCTAAATCTGCATAACTGTCTGCGACTTCCCAAGGGTTAGTGTCATTCATATTAAGCTACTAAAAGCACTATAACACACATACCCAAGGTCCGTGGTTTTAGGTGAAATTTGGCTAGCCGTGTAGGCTATTTTTTGAGATTTCGTTGTCTGATCTTCACTCACAAGGAACCCTCTGGTTTTCAAGACTTCGTTGTCTAATCTTCGCTCTCTTGGAACCCTCTGGATTTTCAAGGCAGTATCGCTGGTGAGAAAGGCTTTTCACTCCGTCGGGGTGGGTACGTTTTTGCAGTGGGAGGTATGAACCCAGGCAGCAACTTCGGCAACCTGCATGGCAGTTGGGGTGGTTAGCAGGACCTGGAAAGGCCCCTTCCACCGAGGCTGCAGGCAATCCTTCCTCTGGTGGAACTTAATTAGGACTCAATCTCCTGGTTGGACCGGATTGACAACCAAGCCACCATCTAGAGATTGGTCCTGTGCTGTGGTTCTAACCTGCAATGAGATGACCTTAAGGGCCTTGGTGAGCCCTTGGAAGTAGGTTAATAGAGAATCATGGAGATGAGTCAGGCGTTGAGGTGGAGGGGCATCAAGTCCCCTCATGGGCTGACCCATAACAGTCTCAAAAGGGGATAGACTGAAGACCTCTGGACAGAATTTTGGATTTGGAAAAGTACCAAGGGGAGGGCCTCTGGCCATTTTAAATCAGTTTGCTCACAGGTTGTCACCAGGCGAAGCTTAATATCAAAGTTTTTTTATTCCACTTTACTTTGAGGAAGGTTTGGGGTGTGGAGCTGGTATTGGATGGAAAGGACTTTACAAACGTGTTGGACCACCTGGTCAACGAAATGGGGGCCACAGTCTGAGTCCAGGGAAAGGGGCAGACTGAAGTGGGGCAGTCACTCAAAAAGAAGTTTCTTGGCCATAGTGAGGGCATCAGCCTATCAGCCAGGATGTGCCTCAGGCCAGCCGCTGGAAAGGCAGACACTAACTAATACATACTTCCAGTGCCCTGACCTGGTCAACTCAATAAAATCCATTTGGAGGTGAGAAAAGGCCCAAAGATCTGTGGAACGCATGTGGCTGGTGGGGGCGGTTGGCCAGGATTGTGTCGCTGCCACTGTGGGCACTGGTGACAAAAATGAGCAGCCACTGCAGAAAAACCAGGGGCATACCAATGGTGGTCAACTTCAGCTATCATCCCCCCTTCGGCCGAGTGGGCTACTGAGTGGGCCAGTTGGGCTAAGAGGGATAGTAGGGCCCTGGGGGCTACAAGATGACCAGATGGGTGTCTCCATAAGGAGTCGGAGTGGCCAGTGCAGCCCGTGGAAATCCAGGTGTTCTTTTCAGCTTCTGGGGCGGCATCCTGGAGGAAGGGAAGGTCAGGGGAGATAGAGGAGGAAAGGAGAGTGGCCTGTAAGACCAGGGCCGAGAGTTCTGACAGAGCAGCGATTTTGGCCACGGCATCCACTGTATCATTTCCCAGAGACGTAGGGTCAGCAGCAGCAGTGTGTGCTTTGTGCCAAAGGACAGTAAGGGTGGAGGGGAGGAGAACAGCATCTAGGAGAGCAGTAATGAGGCAATGGTGAGAGATGGGAGTCCCAGCAGAAGTAAGAAAACCTTGTTGTTTCCAGATCTGTCCAAAAGAATGGCAGACGCCAAAGGCATAGCGAGAGTCTGTATAGATATTAGTGGCCTGTTCAGCAGCAAGATGACAGGCATGGATAAGGGCAATGAGTTTAGCAGCGTGAGCGCTAGTAACAGAAAGAGGTGCAGATTCACTAAGGGTGTGATCAGAACAGACAGCATAACCAGCTCAAAGAATACCATGATTATCTCGAAAACAAGAGCCGTTGACGTAGAGAATGAGGTCAGGGTTAATCAGAGGGGTATCAGAAAGATTAGGGCGGAAAAGAAAAACAAAATCCACGAGCTGAGCACAGTCATGGGGTTGTCCATCTGAAGTTGAAGGAAGAAGAGAGGCAGGATTGAGGGGATCGCAGTGGACAAGGGTCACGTGGTCCGCAGCCAAAAGAACCGCCTCATAAGCCGTGTCTACACGTGCACGCTACTTCAAAGTAGCGGCACTAACTTCGAAATAGCGCCCGTCATGGCTACACGCGCCGGGCGCTATTTCGAAGTTAACTTCGACGTTAGGCGGCGAGACGTCGAAGTCGCTAACCCCATGAGGGGATAGGAATAGCGCCCTACTTCGACGTTCAACGTCGAAGTAGGGACCGTGTAGTCGTTGCGCGTCCCGCAACTTCGAAATAGTGGGGTCCGCCATGGCGGCCATCAGCTGAGGGGTTGAGAGATGCTCTCCCTCCAGCCCCTGGGGGGCTCTATGGTCACCGTGGGCAGCAGCCCTTAGCCCAGGGCTTCTGGCTGCTGCTGCGGCAGCTGGGGATCCATGCTGCAGGCACAGGGTCTGCAACCAGTTGTCGGCTCTGTGGATCTTGTGTTGTTTAGTGCAACTGTGTCTGGGAGGGGCCCTTTAAGAGAGCGGCTTGCTGTTGAGTCCGCCCTGTGACCCTGTCTGCAGCTGTGCCTGGCACCCTTATTTCGATGTGTACTACTTTGGCGTGTAGACGTTCCCTCGCAGCGCCTATTTCGATGTGGTGCCGCGCAACGTCAAAGTTGAACATCGACGTTGCCAGCCCTGGAGGACGTGTAGACGTTACTCATCGAAATAGCCTATTTCGATGTTGGCTTCACGTGTAGACGTAGCCATAGTGGGTTAAACGGCCAGGGGATAGGTGTTGAGTTCTGCCACGTTGGAGGAGGACAAGAACAGCATGTGGGACAGCAACAGTAAGGGGGTGCCCGAGGACAAGGTTATTGGTTTTAGAAACCAGAAGAGTGGCAGCGGCAACAGCACGGCGACAAGGAGGGAACCCAGAGGCGACCAGGTCGAGGGAGGCACTGTAGTAAGCAATGGGATGGTGTGGGGAAGGCCTGAAAGGCTGGGTCAGGACACCTGAAGCCGTATCTTGGTGTTCATGGCAGAAAAGAGTGAAAGGCTTAGAATAGTCAGGCAGACGGAGAGCGGGAGAAGAGGACAGGGCTTGCTTGAGCTGACAGAAGGCAGATTCATGGACATCTTCCCAGGGCAGTGGGTCAGGGGAAGAGTCACGGGTCAGAAGGGTGAGAGGTTTGGAAAGTTCAGAGTAATTAGGAATCCACTGTCGGCAGTAGTTGGCAGCACCTAGGAATCCGCGGAGCTGGCGTTTGGTCTGTGGGCAAGGCAGAGAGAGGACAGCAGAGAGACGATCAGGAGACAGGTGCTGGGTACTGTGAGATATAGTGTATCCCAGATAAGTAACAGAAGTCTGATGGAATTGCAGCTTAGAGCGGGAGGTTTTATGACTGCGCACTGCAAGTTGTTCTAAAAGAGCAACAGAGTCAGCTTGAGCATGAGGGAGGGTATCAGGGCAAAGGAACAGGTCGTCTACATACTGAACCAACACAGAATCATGAGGCAGCTGAACCATATAGAGGTCAGACTTGAGAAGCCGGCTATATAGGGTGGGTGAGTCAAGAAAACCTTGAGGCAGGTGGGTGAAAGTGTATTGCCGACCCTGGTAGGTAAAAGCAAACCAGTATTGAAAGTCAGGGTGAACTGGTATACAGAAAAAGGCATTACAGAGATCCACCATGGAAAAATAAAAGACAGAAGCAGGTATCTGAGAAAGTACAGTAGCGGGATTGGGCACCACAGCTGTCAAAGAAACCACAAAATTGTTAATAGCATGTAAATCTTGGGCACATCGATTAACAGGAAACCCCTCAGGTGTATACTTTTCCTTCTTACGGACTGGAAGGATCAGAGTATTACAACAAGAGTGAGTTGGTACAAGGACACCTTGTTTTAGGAGACCTTGTATTACAGGACCAATGGCTTTAGAGGCAGCAGCTGACAACAGGTATTGCGGAATTGATGGGGGAGACACTCCTGATTTAATCTTGATAGAAACCAGGATGGCACCCTTCAGTAGTCCCACATCAGTTGTGGAATGGGACCAAAAGGACTCAGGAAGGTGAGCCAATAGTTCCAGTTGCAACGAGGAAGAATTGGACTCAGGTTCCTGTTCCATTAGCGTCATGATCAAGGCAGGAATTTGGGTCTGGGGTAATGTTAGGAAAACCCCATCTGGAGAACAATGAACTGTTGCCCGCAATTTACAAAGGAGGTCTCACCGCAACGGATTCACAGAAGCACAGGGACTCAATAGAAAGGCATGTAGTTCAGTTGTGGTGGGGGCAAGGTAAACGAGAGCAGCTGCGTAACAGGGTGGTCAATGGGTTGATCTCCAATACGCACAGCGGTAATTACTTTGTCGGAAACAGGAACCTTAGATATAAAATCAGAACTAAGCATAGACAAAGAAGCACCGGTGTCAACAAGAAAGGAAACGGTCTGTTTTTCTATAGTACCAGGTATTGTAGCATCAGAGAAGGTACGCCCACATCTTGAGTATTGCGTGCAGATGTGGTCTCCTCACCTGAAAAAAGATATATTGGCGTTCGAAAAGGTTCAGAAAAGGGCAACTAAAATGATTAAGGGTTTGGAACGGGTCCCATATGAGGAGAGGCTAGAGAGACTGGAACTTTTCAGTCTAGAAAAGAGGAGACTGAGGGGGCGATATGATAGAGGTATATAAAATCATGAATGGTGTGGAGAAAGTGAATACAGAAAAGTTATTTACTTGTTCCCATAATATAAGAACTAGAGGACACCAAATGAAATGAATGGGTAGCAGGTTCAAAACTAATAAAAGAAAGTTTTTCTTCACACAGCCCACAGTCAACCTAAGGAACTCCTTATCAGAGGAGGCTATGAAGGCCAGGACTCTAACAGAGTTTAAAAAAGAGCTTGATAAATATTTGGAGGTTAGGTCCATAGATGGCTATTAGCAAGGGGTAAGGTATGGTGACTAGCCTTTTGTCAAAGGCGGGGGCAGATGGATGGCAAGAGACAAATCACTTGATCGTTGTCTTCGGTTCACCTCCTCTGGGGCACCTGGCATTGGCTACTGTCAGCAGACAGGATACTGGGCTAGGTGGACCTTTGGTCTGACCCAGTATGGCCATTCTTATGTAAAGTAAAGGAGCTAGAGTCTCTGGGTATTCTTGGCTGTCCTAATACTGATTTTCATTCTCATGGGACTAGAGAGGGACCAGTCCAGGCGATTGAGCTCAGCGGGCACCTGGCTGAAATGTAGGAGCATTAGCTAAGAGTGGGGGCCCCAGGGTCTATTTGGGCACTCATTTTTCCAATGGCCTTTCTGCTTGCAGTAGCAGCAGATGTCATTAGGAACTTCAGAGGGACCAGGTGGTCGAGTGAAGCGAAATGGTCCCGTAGGGCACCATGGTCTGGCTCCGCCCTGAAGATCTCTAATTTGCAAAGCCATCCGTTTTTCTTGAGCCTTCAATTTTTACTGTTGGGCTTTAGTACAAAAGTGAGTGGCAGCTGCCAAAATTTCGGTGTGGGGGCGTTAGTTTCCCAACCGATCATGGTGCTTTGGATCATGGTGCTTGGATATTTTAGGTAACAGTCCTAAAACGAAGGTCTGAGTAATCACCGCAGGGAGGCTAGCTTCTGGGTCCTGGCTGCCAGAATGTGCCTTAAAGGCTTGGATCGGGGAGAATAATAATTGGCAGGGTGCTCTTCTGGCTTTTGCCTACAAGTGGAGATTTTGGACCAGTCTGTCTTTCGTGGGGAGACCTGAGGGACGGCATCGAGGACCGGTTTATAGAGGTGCGGCAGATTATCTTTACTGGGGTCTGGAAGAGGCCAGTTGGCCATTTAAGGAGGGTGTCTTTCTGGTCTCCAGGAGGAAGACCACTAAGGAGCATCTCAATGTCACCGTGAGTCGGCTTATAAACTTCAAAGAGGGTTTGGAGTTTTTATGCAAACCTGGTAGGGTCTTCATGGAGTTTGGGGCAGGTGATTGACAAGGAGATAATTTCTGAAGGTGAAAAAGGGACCACCATGGACTCCCCCTCACCCCGGTGCAGGGTATTCTCAGAGGGGACACTGCAGCTTGGCAGCTTTCTCGCTCTGGCAAGTTTTTCTCACAGGGATCTTTTGCTTTTGGCAGTCTAGCTTGGTGGTGGCATTTTTTGATTCTGGAGGGTTATTCTGCTGATCTAGAGTGGCAGAATGTATGCTCCGTCCCTCCTGAGAGTTCAAAGGGGCATCAATTTCAAATCGATCCCCTGCAGGGGAATCATAGGTGAGAGTAATAAGAGGGGACTCAGGGTCAGGAAGCAGTGGCGGTGCCTGGTCTGATGCCCTAGTAGGTGCGGCATCAGTAGCACCTGAGGCTGAGGGACCAGCAGGCGGTGGTGGAAATGGGACCCACTGAGCTAATAAATCATCTCAGGGTGGATTGTTTACTGGCAGAGTCAGGGCTGGGTAAAGTTTAGCTGGATATGGTGGACAAAGGGCAGACGGGGTTGGTCCCTGGCACTGGAGATCTTTAACTCGATTTTGAAGAGGATCAATTTGCTTCTTAAACTTTTCTTCATTCTCCTTATAGGAGGCCACGAGGCAGCACCTATGGTGCTTTTCAGACTTGTCTTCCCATAGGTACCTGGCTTTCATTTGAACTGGGTGTTTACTTTCCAAATTTTCTCAGAGATGTTTAAGAATATTGTGATCCCACCACCCGTCTAAGGGCCACTGTAGTTTGGGATCATTATCAGTATACCAGTTCAATTTAGTTAAATTCTGAGATGATCTGGGCCCATATTTCAGATACATAAACAGGGTGGGACCCCGTGGCAGGACCCCCCCACCCATTGTCACGCCTAGGACTTACTAGCTGCGTCTACACGTGCACGCTACTTCGAAGTAGTGGCACCAACTTCGAAATAGCGTCCGTCGCGTCTACACGCGTCGGGCGCTATTTCAAAGTTAACTTCGACGTTAGGCGGCGAGACGTCGAAGTCGCTAACCTCATGAGGAGATAGGAATAGCGCCCTACTTCGACGTTCAACGTCGAAGTAGGGACCGTGTAGACGATCCGCGTCCTGCAACGTCGAAATTGCCGGGTCCTCCATGGCGGCCATCAGCTGGGGGGTTGAGAGATGCTCTCTCTCCAGCCCCTGCGGGGCTCTATGGTCACCATGGGCAGCAGCCCTTAGCCCAGGGCTTCTGGCTGCTTCTGCGGCAGCTGGGGATCTATGCTGCAGGCACAGGGTCTGCAACCAGTTGTCAGCTCTGTGGATCTTGTGTTGTTTAGTGCAACTGTGTCTGGGAGGGGCCCTTTAAGGGAGCGGCTTGCTGTTGAGTCCGCCCTGTGACCCTGTCTGCAGCTGTGCCTGGCATCCCTATTTCGATGTGTGCTACTTTGACGTGTAGACGTTCCCTCGCTGCGCCTATTTCGATGTTGGGCTGAGCAACGTCGAAGTTGAACATCGACGTTGCTGGCCCTGGAGGACGTGTAGACGTTATGCATCGAAATAGACTATTTCGATGTTGGCTGCACGTGTAGACGTAGCCACTGACACCAAAACAGACAGGTACTCACCCTGGCCAGGGATTTACTGCTGGAGCCAAACAGGCAGATGGTAGATCAGGGTCCGGAGCATCGAAGCCACAGAGCCAAAGAACTGAGTCGAGGATTGCCTTCCCAGAGCGACAAAGTTGAAGAGCCAAGACGAGGGTCCTACTTGGGGCGGTCTGTGTAGGGACACATTCTGGACGAGCCCCCAAAATGATGTAGAAATTCAAACAGGATCATTGTTTGGCTAACAGATGTGCTTTAATTTACATGGCCATGGGAGAAAAGGCAAGGGGTGACCAGTTCTCACCAAAAACAAAGTACAGACTTCCTTATATACCCCATACAAAGATATGGAAACCTGAATTTTCTGGCTTAAACCAGTCTTGCAGTTACATTGGTTATGCAGTTACATTGTCATGCTGAGCTAAGCGCATCTTTCTCAGGCTGCTTTTTGGTAAGCTTTCCTCCAAGGCCACCTTATTTTTTTCTTTTGGCCTTTACTCACCCCCCCATTTCCTTGCCCTGGCATGTCTACTCACCTTGCAGTATTTTTCCATTCCTCATCAACACTTCCCAAATAACCTTACCGAATCCTTTCTGCAATCCTTTTAAATAAAATCTTTCCTGGGTTTATTTGCAAGGCTAGCCTTGCTACGTTAATAGTACAAACCTTACAGATGAAGACCAGAAGATGGTGAAGGGATGCACGGGAGAAAAATATAATTATGTTTCTGAAGCATACTCAGGTAGTATTTCATGGAAGGTGTAATGGAAGTACAATCCAGGAGTGGACGAATTAAACTCAAATAGAAGGAACAATAAGGTCTGGCTTCAGAAAATCTTTACTTACCATTATTTAAAAACAGCAACTGATATCTGCATATATCGGGTTAATGGGAGGAAATAATGTGTTTTGGATTGTATCTACTACGTGTATTTTCATTTCTGGTAGACCCAGGTTCTCATTGGTATGACAAAATCTTCACCTCTAGCAAGGAAGTTCTGATCCTAAAGTTTGAATTTTGTAGTTAGATGCCTCAGGAAACTGGAAATTTGAGCCTCCGCTCAGCTAGGCTCATTTCTAGCATTAAGCATGTGAGTTGTCTCATTGACTTCAAGACAGGCATAGGCTTAAATACCTTTTTGAACAGGGGTTTTGACCAGAGCCAGCACCCTGCACCCCAATCTCCTTCCCAACCCAGAGCCTGCACCCAGCACCCAAACTTCCTCGCAGAGTCTCAGGCGGGTGGTGGAGGAGATGGACTTGGACCCATTCTGGGTCTCATAGCTTGCAGCCTATAGCCTGTTCTAAGCAATCAGAACAATTTCTCGTACATGGATTTCTTTAGATGGTGTGGGGGATCACAGCCTACAGCATATTATAGTATGTGGCCAGTTGGGTCAGTGCCTTTATGTTTCCCCGGGACTGAGGCTTGTCAAGGATCAGGCTGCAGCAGCAGGCTAATGCAGCACCTGGGGCTAATCAAGCACCTGCAGCCAATTAAGGCTTGCGGAACCTTTTTAAAGGCTTCCCCTTAGGTAACGAGTCGGGGAGAGGAAAGGGAATGGATCAGGAAGGAGGGAAGAACTGCATAGAAGAGCCTGCAAGAAGGAAGGGCAGCAGCCAGTAGAAGATACTGAGGAAAGTGTCTGGGGAAGTGGCCCAGAAAGGAGGCTGGTGCTCTTTGGGCTGAGGGAGACAGCCCTTCCAGCAGCAGCTACCTAGGGTTCCTGGGCCAGAGCCTGGATTGAGTGGGAGGGGACTGGGTTTCCTCCAGGCTGCCCCACACCCTCTGGGGCAGCTTGGAAGGGGCAGGAGGAGACCCAACATCCATGAGAGACCTCTCCCCATTTATGACTGGGCCAATGACTAGAGGGGTTCAATAGGCTGTGCCCTGCCCCTGGGAAAACTGGGAGGAAGAGCAGAAAGAGAAACCATGCGCCTCTGAGGCATCTCTTTAACTGCCACAAAGTGCAGGACCCACAGAGAATACCTCAGGACTTTGTCACAACGGCAGCAGTGTTACGTTGCCACATTTTTGTCTGTCTCCCTTTTAGATTTAGTAACAGTTGTCCCAAAAAAGCAGCTTCACATTTCTTATTCAAAAACACCTTTGAAGTGTGAAAATCTGGAAGGGGAAAGTTGATGGATGCAATCACTTCTCTTTGCTCCTGGTATATTTTCTATACTTAATGTAACCATACGCAGGCCTACACTTTTCTCCGAATATCATTAGTGATGCCACGCAGTGCCTGAAAGCACAGGGCAAATATTGCCACCTCCAACCCCGCCCCATGCCCCTGTCCAACCTGTGCATCACTTAAATGTACTATGGGGCTTAAGTGAGCCTTTAGATTTAAATGGGCCTTGTGCTTCCTGCCTGGTTGCTCCTTCTGTTCTGGACAAACGTGAGGGATTGTCCCAGGGTGAGAGACACAATCAACAGGGTCAGAACTTACTTTCTCATTTTTTGGGCTTATAAGGGAATTTTTGTATATACCAAAGGAACAAAGCAAACACACAGCTAGTGGAGGAAATGTTTCCTGATTCACCAAGAACCCCTCCTCTGCCTGCTCTGCTCACTGAGCTGCTCATAACTGTTCTGATCCAGGAGGCAACTATCACTAAATTTTCCCCTGTCCACAGAAATGGGCCCTTTAAGGATCTCTGGAAGTGCCATAATCCCTAGTGATTTCAATGAGAGGTGAGAGGGCTTATTATTTTCCAGGATCAGGGTCAAAATTCCTGAGGGGGCAGGAGGAGGCCGTAGTTGTCAGCATTCATGATTTCTGCCACCCGTGATATAGAATATTGATGGTAATGGTCATGAGCTATACAGACCACAAATGCATAAAATGGTCTACATCAGGGAGGAACAAACTAGACTATTGAGTGGGTCATGAGTGGAATTGGAATGGGCTACCCAGGGAAGTAGTGGAGTCTCCATTGCTGGAGGTGTTTAAATCTCGGCTTGCCAAAGCCCTGGCTGGGCTGATCTGATGGGTTTGGTCCTGCTGGACTTGATGGCTTTTTTAGGCCTCTTCCAGCTCTATTGTTCTATGATTCAATGATTCTCAGTGAGCTGCAAAATTGTTGCATCCAAGATGGTCTCCCAGGGTAGAGTAGCTTTGCTAATTGAGCTGGCGTCCCTAGAATTTGCAGGGTGTGCCACTTGAACCAAAGGAGCACGTCAGTTGGATGCAGAGGGAGCAGAGAGCTCGCACAATGTTCTACGAAATCACCAGTCACCTCCCTGGACAGCTTTACATGTGTGTCACTTTTGTAATCCTGGTAGGAAAAAATTATGCAGACCAAAACCAGCAGAATCTGGCAACCCTGTGCAGGCCACTGATGGAAAGTGGTGGTGGGGGAAAGGGAGCAGTTGCTTCCAGGCCCAGCACGTCAAAGGGGCCCAACGCTCCAGCTGCCACAGTTGCCAAAGTAGCAGCAGCGGTGGCCAGAGCTCTGGACCCCCTTGAAATACTGCGAGGTGCTGTGCCGCCACATCACAGGAGGCTCTGAGGAAGTGTGGTGGGGGGCAGGAAGCCTAGGGCTGACTGCCCTAAATCTTGCCCTTCCACCCTTGGGGCTGCCCATTCTGGGGTGGGGGAACCGGGCCACCCTCCTACCTTGCCCCGGCCTGCGGTGGCTATCAGAGCCACTGACCCTGCGCATGGGCAACAGTAAACAAAGTGTCTTGAAGGCCACACACAGATCCCCCATGGGCAGCATGTGGCCCTCTGGCTGCAGGGTGCCCACCGCTGATCAATATCCATAAAGCCTCACTTGAGGTCCGACATAAGCCCTCCCAGTGTGAGTGCATGAGTAGAGGTGGGAAAAGAAGATTCCTTGCCCCTCTTGGATCCTTGAGCTGTTCACAGTCCTATATGGGAATAATGCCCCTGCTTCCTCCTAGTACTCTGATAAGAAATAGGCACCCTGTGGGCTGTGTTATGAGGGTTGGGGACATGACTGCCATCTTGTGCACTAACTAGCCTGCAGAGTTTGTCATACGCTAGATGAACAACAGCATGGCGTTACCCAGAAATCCCCAAAATTTGTTTCACCAGAATCGGCTATTAATGGACCTTTGCACTTGAAAGCCCATATGGCAAAACGGAGCCCTCAGGTATGCCTGCTGAAGTCAGTGGGCCTATTCATGTGAGTAAGGATTACAAAAATGGGTAAGGCGCAGAGGCTCAGGCTGTTTTTGTGTGTGTTGACATGTAAAAATATCTCTGCCCTAATTCACCTTCAAGAGCGCCATTTTAAAATGAACAGTTCTCATCAGATTGTGGTCATACCCACAGCAAAACCCAAACCAATGGCGATCACAAAGACCCCCCCTCCTGCCAGATCCTGATCCCCTCACCAAACCTTTGTCTCTTGCCACGAACGAAAAACCTGCAGCTTCACTCGATTTCATTTTTGGTAATAGCAACAACAGAAATTTGCATCTGGGCTGACAATGTGCAGAGTGTGTGTCAGGCCTGTGGGATTTGAAATTGGCAAGTTATACCAACCCTCTGGAAAACCTGGATTTACAAGAGAAATGCTGACAAACCCTTAACTACACCCACACTTGCTCTATATTATATTGCACATCAGACAACAAAATGGAATGTCTTTCCTAATGGTTGAAAATACGTTTGGTTCTGCCATGTGCTAAAAAACTCATTTGATCTTATCCATTGAAGAATGTTATGTGAGATATTACAAGGACACAGAAAAATATTCAGTCTTGTGGGATTGTATGAACTCACATAGAACAAAAGGGACGACAAAAGACTAAGAGATATTTGTCCAAGGCAGTACATAGTCTCAACCTTAGTGTGTGTGTGTGTGTGTGTGTGTGTGTGTGATGTCCTTTATAAAACAATCAGACACCTTTCAGTTTTTAAACAAATGATAATGTTAACGTTTATTTTACCATCAAGGTTGTATTTTCGTTGCACAATAAATGGACCCTAGGAAGAAGACGAATAATGGATCAGGAACCCATAATAGCTCTTGTGTGTTAAACAGCCAAGTAAAGGGCGAACATAGTTGTGCCGTGGAATCAATCATTGAACCCATCAGTGAGAATGACCCTGGTGCCCCCACCTTCTTCTCTGTGCCTAAGAATTTGCCATATTCAATCTTTAGGCTCTGAACCCAAATGACCTCTGAAAGTGAATTTATGATCGTTTCATCACGCTCTCGATTAGCCCTCTTTGTAACAAACAGGAATGAGAAATCTCTGGCAGGAATTGCACCGATACATTTCCAACGAATGGTTAAAATGTCAGGGTAATAACGTACAAGTGCGTACTGCCCTCAGACACAAAAATCAAGTGCAGCTTTACAAGGGCTGTCGCCATTCCACTTTAGTTAAAGACTTGAAAGCTTCCTTCTTCCCCTTGCCGGGCTGCAGTTTGGAATCTGCAGCATCTCATCAAGGGCTCCATTTGCCAGTACTGTACTGTACTTCATTAGGCAGCTCTATTTAATGGCTTCAACAAAAGCTATCATTTTAGCCCAACTGCCTTGACTAAATTAAAATTTCCAATCTCTGTTTTAGTGTTCCGCAACTGATGTAGACATAAGCAAAACTGGTCAACATCTGCCAGTGGGTTGGCCAAAAGTTCAGTAAAGATGTACTTCACATTTCTGAAGCATGTGCAAAGTAACATCGTCCTTATCCTCCTGGGAGCTCTCATGATTTTACTTCACCATTTGTTCAGACGCACTTTAGCAGCATATAAGCCATACAGTTGATTCTCCCCTTGGTTGCCGTTTTATCTGTAGTGTCATTTTGAGTAATTGGGGTATGGTAGCTGATCAACTTTCAGGTTTCTCATTGGCAGAAAGGGACTGTATTGGCACCAAGAAAGAATGTGATGGGTCCTCTCGGTGCCTGAGCAAGTGTCCCTCTTTTGCACTTGGCTACCCAAGGCCATTAGAAAATAAGCTTAATAAAGCAACTAAGTGTACACATCTTAACTATTCCCAGTCAAGGGGATGCAGATATAGAAGAAATATTTTAAACCTCTATAAAAGATGGTAAATGTCCATATTTAGTCAGTGATCTGTGAAAGTTTTTGAATTAGTTTTTAAAGCTTTGTTAAGACCAGAACGCACAGATGTTGAAAACAAGTTCAGATGTAGCGACAGATGGTATTTGATTATGAAGCAGACTGTTCATATAATACAAAGATGCTGCTTCTGCCATACACAAGTAACTGCAGAGAGTGCAGTAGAAATTTTGGAAGGCAGAGCAGTTCAAGAGGTTCTTTGTGCCGCAGTAACTTTCACATTTTTCCAGCAGTGCTAGAACAGGGATCATTTTCTTCCGTTTTACAGTCAACACTCTCCTCCCCCAACCCCTGTTATACAGCAACCTTGCACTGTTCACTCTTTTAGCTTTCTCTTCAGAAATTAATTTAAGAGTAAAAGTGAGTCAGTTATATTGACTGAAGTGAGGAGTTTGTTGGGGTTCATAAGGACAAATAAAATAAAGAACATCAGAAAATATACGTCCCTGTTTAAAAAAAGCACCATGACTCCTCACTTTAGTTCCATACCAAATCCAGGGAAATTAAAATACCTGACTTCAGCTGCCATTCCTGACTAAACAGACAGCCACAGAGCATTTGGGTATTTTGTGCAGGGCGATTTACTGTTGCTGCCACCATTTTCTTATCATTGTCCAAAATACTGTATCCTGTCTCCTGCTCCTCAACACAAGATTAGAGAAATGCTGCAACCGTGGACATGTTCTTGATCTGGCTGCCATGCTCTCTAACACAAATTCTGGGACTCACATCCCATCTTCCTGTTGCCACTTTTCGAGACTTCACAGTGGCAACGACCGACGTGAGGGAAGCCTGTGTTTATGTCATTCTGCTACAGTATGCTGTGAAATCAATCCCTGTGCTTATAATATCGAGGCTGCCTCTTTGTTTTTCAATATGGAATAGTGTTCAGTCAGTACCAATATGGGCTCATGTTCTCTATGCTCTCAGATTGCTGGGGCAGAAGGCGCCCTATCTGTCCCCCACAAAACGGGAGCTCAAGCTGCAAAGCAAAGTTTGAGGGTGTCTAGGGCTTCGTGCTATTACAGAGGGAGGATCCATCCTTGACTATGGATGGATCTGGATTTGGACTTTCATTATTATGCCTTGTGAGAGAGTCAGGCCAGAGAGCTACAGGAGAGTATTCAAAGGGACCTATGTTAGCCCCAGATTAAATACATTCCAATTCACAAAGTAAACTCACGGAGGCTAATCTAGAACTACCAGCAACTTGCCAGAGTTAATCAGGGCAATCAAGCCAATTAAAACACCTACAGCCAATTAGGAGGTTTCCAGAAGCAAGTGAGACAGATGATCAGAACACCTGGGGCCAATTAAGAATCCACTGAAATTGGTTAAAAAGGGCTTCTCTGCTGGTAGTTCCATGTGTACAAGGAGCTGAGGAGAGGTGTGGTGGTGGAACTGGGAAGAGCAAGTTTTACAAGTTAGTACCTGCAAGAAGAACCTGTGGGTAAGGAAGGTGCTGGGGAGGGCCATGGGAAAAGGTCCTCTCACCAGCCTCTCCCCATTACAGCATAGGAATAGGACTGGTTTTGATAAAGGGGTTAGTCCTGCCTGTACCACTTGGAGGGGCCATAGAAACTATAGAATTTTGTTTCCACAGTTTTCCTCATGCTGACCAGTGATGAGAGTAGCCCACCCAACAGCAAGCTGGTACCCTAGAAAAAGGGCCTAAACTGAGAGCTGCTGTGGGCTTCTAAGGCGAGCAAGCTGCTTCAAAGTGCAGGACCCAGCAAGACTGAGGAGGAGCCTGTTGTACATCGTGCACTGCAGTATGGCGTGGCAGTGAGAGGCCAGGGCGCTGCTCTTGAGAACTTCTGAGCTCTTCAAAGCCCTGTGTGAAAAGCAGTGGGTAGCTGGGCTGCTCCTGGAGAAGCCTAGAAAGAGAACTGTAGGTCCAGCCCTTTAAAGAGGTGTAATTTATGGCTGCTTGTGTATTTTGTGCTGGGATGAAGGCAGAACCAAGTGTAGCTTTTACCCAGCTCATCTTCCTCCCGCCAGCTGGAGTTGGTGGTAGCCATTCTGCAGAGCCTGCTCTTCCACCACACACCTGGGCAGGGGGCGAAGCCTAGGCAGATCTTTAGTGTCCTGCACGGAGGTAGTGTGTTCAGGCCAGCGGCAACTAGTCTTTAACAACATTGTGGTTCTTTTGTGGTGGTTCAGATCATTGGAGGTTTCTGTTTAGCCAGAATGCTGGGCAGTGGCTTGCCCCTTCCCCACTGTCCAGAAGACACTGGAAAAACAGGCATAAAGGGCCCAAGAAAATCACCAGCCACTGATCGTAGCATGTAGATGTAAATTCTCTCTATCTCCCTAATTCTGGGAAAGCACAGCACTGGGTAAACAATACTTAAAAATATTGACACTGGTAGAGCAGAGAATGCAAAGGATGCCAGAAAGCAGCACTTATATTATGAAATAAAACTGGAATGGCAACAGCATGCAGGTTGCACAATTGAAAGTGGGGGCTTTTCAAGGGCTGGCCATGAAGCCCTAGTTCAGACTGTTAACAAGTAACAGTAAATGTTAATAAGTAACACAGAAGATTTGCAGTGCAGTGAACATGAGATGGCGGGGTTTTGGGGGGGAGGGGAGGTAGCTCTAAGGTGCTTAAGTCTATTACTGGCTCTGCAACTGACTTACTGTGTGTCCATGGGCAAGTCATGTCACCTCCCGGTGTCTAGGTTTTATCATCTGCAACATGGAGATAATGACACAATTGTCTTTATAAAGGACTTTCTGATCAATGGCTGGGTAGTGGTGTGCATTATTCTGCCCCTCCCCCCCAACACAGCACATAATGTATTTTAAAGCTCTGGTGCCTCTTCAGAATGAGATTTAGCCTAAATAGGAATATAATGGAAAGGGTATTTTACTTTTTACTGTACACTCCCCTAGTGACAAACTGCTGAGATTTATCAGTAGTGGACTTGAACTATTCTCCTGATCCGAACAGCCCCTTGGTGGTTGGGGGCTGTTAGTAACCTATACCTGGCTCTCGATTTTCCAACTAAACCTTTCCCTTACAATAAGCTGACCCAAAGCCCTGCATGGGAGTACTCAAGATCTAGCTCTGAGTTTTTGTGAAATGGGTTTCTTCTAGTAAATACACTAATCACAGGAGCCATACCTCTAATGTGGATAAATCTAAATTCTAAATGGTGTCTTCTTAATCCAACTCCAGGGTACAATCAGAACCCAATTATGGAGGGTTTTCAGAATCCAGAGTTTTAACGAATCACTGAAGTAGGGCTAGTAACCACGATGAGAAATGATCTAAAGCACCCGCCCCCCAAAAAAAATTCAGGGAATTTGGACTCACGATTTTGCTTACGGGGGTTTCATCTCTTCCACTGAAAGCTTGTACCAAATTATTGAGTTAATCAGCAATTTCCCTTGGTTTTACATAGGCTGGCATGAATTATCCTTGAGTGCTGCATCCTAGGGTTGTTTTGTACTAAAAGGTGTTAAACACTTGTAATAAATATTTTTCTTTATTTCTCCTAGGACCCAGTTCTATCTTTGGTTGGTGAAGCATAAAAAAGAGCTGTCATGCCCAGTTTTAATAGGCAATAGGATTTCAAGCCCCAAGAGTTGTTTCACAGTCTGGCAATGGCCATAATGAAACTGGCCACTGTTGCCACAAGACTTTCTCCAACATGCATTCTCCCCTGCTACTTCCCACAGCTGCCCGACTGGCATGTCTCTTGCAAACAGAGCCTGTGGAACTGATAGTGTTTCTTTAACTACTACTGTGCTTTTTTGCTGCCAAGCTGTACACCCAAGTTTAACTTAAAAGAATAAAATTAAACTGTGCATGCAATTCACTTCCTTTGAGCCTGAATAGCAGCTCATTGTGATGTGTTTTGTTATTAAGCAAATAGATTAAGACCCCCCCCCACCCTTTAAAAATCCACTCTCATGCTGGAAGGGGGATGGAGAATTCCCTTCTTGCGCAGAAGTCAGTGTTCGCCTCTGTTCTGCTAGTCTGGAAAGAACCAGGCTAACCTAAATCAAGCAGAACTGATACAAAATTCTGCACCTCTCCGTTCGCCTCATCCAGGTACATTAAAAATCTCTCAAAATGAATAATAAATGAAGGAATTTCCTCCCCTATCAGCCTATGAAGAACTCTCAACTTCCCCTCTCTTGAAATCTTGAGGAAACAGGTCTTTCAATAAGTCCTGAAAGGGAAGTGGTCAAGTCTTTTGCCATGTGCTTGTATAGCAAGGGTGATGCTCCCAGCCCAGGTGGACAGGCTCTCCAAACCACTGTCTACATAGATATTTGTAGAGCACTAATGAGAAGTCATGTCTCAGGTTTGCCATCTAGGAGGGGGTTAGTTAGAGAGGGGCGGGCTCACTTCCAGAGCTCAGACCGCAAGGTAAGCTACCATTTCAAAGCACTGGCAATGCAGCTAGTTTTAGAGTGTCACCCTGGGATGGGAGGCCTGCTCCAAAAGTCCGTGGAGCCATAACCTTTCAGATGATGGGGGAACACAAACACATCCTTCCCTTCAGCTTGTTTACAATGACTTTAAGATTTATGGTAGCACAAAGTGTATTTTCCGCAGCTACTAAAGAGTATGGTTAAGCAAGTATCTTCTTTTCTTTTTTTTGCCCACGCTGTTTTCTTATATATGGTTCCTCCTTTTGAACTTAAAAAAAAAAAAAAGTAGTCTGCATTGAATCAGATGGGGAGAAACGCTGCAACCCATCCTGAGGGATGACTTATTTATTTGCCTAGATTTCCAAACAATGGTAATAGAGCTGCAACTCAGCAGTCAATTCACTGTTCCTCTTGACAGAGAGGGACGACTTGGAATGATCATCTCCATGGAAATTGTATTGGCACAGCCTCGGCTGGGCATAAATGGGGTAGAGACCGAGAGAAAGTGAGCAATTAACCCCTGCTTGCACAAGCCACAGCACATCACTTTACATTCCTTCCTGTAGAAATTAGTGCTGTTAGCCCGATTAGTGTTAATATCATGGACAAAAAGAGACTGCTTTACCTATGTTACTTACAGGGAATTCAGTCCTGCATTGTTGTCTCATGGGCGGGGGGGGCAGGGAAACACATTCACCTAACTGGAAAATTCCACATAGCAGCACTCAGAAGGTTCCAACTAGAGAGGGGTCAAGGCGTGGCACTGAATGTCTCCAAATGGCTGGTGCATTTGGAGACAGGGGAGTTTGGCTTGGCTGCTTACAAAGATGCAGGCTACTCTGAACAGCCCCGATAGTCTGGGGGTCCCAATTCAGAGTTTGGACAGATTTGCACTTCCAAATGTAGGGTAAAATGAAAAACAATGTTTTGTCTTTCAAAGCTTTATTGGGGGTGGGGGAAATGTCATGAAAGAACTGCAAAGGGCTCACTGTCCAGGCTGCAGACAGGCTGGTTGGAGGTAGCCATTCAGCATATGCATATGCCAGTGCTCCTTGGGAAGATCCTGAGATAGTGTCGTTCTTTTTGCACATGGGGGCTAGCTCTTTCAAATGCTAGCTGCAACACAAGGCATGCTGCTCTCTTTGAGCAAGCAAACTCTCACTTTTCTCTCTTCTTCTGATCAAGCTGTCCCACATCATTTTAGTTTCATCCAGAAGCCTCTAGCTAGACTTGCTCCATGGTTGCCTGCTCTTACTCATTATCTACCTCTGTCATCATTGAGCCACTTTTGGGTTTCCAAGCAGTCTCCTCCAGGACTCTACGGCTGTTCTGAACCCACACTGCTGGGAGTGTAGGTTTGAGGGTGGAGGATCTCTGAAGGGGGCAAGCTCAGAGTCTCAGCACTGCCCTCCCATTAATCTTGTGGCCAGGGTCCAGTGTCAAGAGCCCCCAGAAAATTAGCAAATTCCCATGTGTTACCCAGTTTCTTGAGTAATAGCCCTGAGCAACCAGATTCCTGACCAGAAAGTGGAATGGGATTGTGGGTTTGTACTGCAACACAGTGGGAAATGAAAAAAGAACGACCAGTGCATTTGTTTGTGATACAAGCTGGATGAGAACCCCTCAGACCAAAATCACTGTTGGCCTTATGGATGCAATTACATTCAATGGCCATTACTCTGGGTATGGATTTTAGTCACCGTATGATTACACTGTACTATACAGCTGTCAAAGACCCAGTGTTTTAACTACTGGTGGAGAGATGAAGTCGTCATTAGATAGTCTTTAGCTGGCATTCTAGCTATCTATTGCCCTGAGGTCATTACTTTGGGCTCTAGATACTTTATCACTCAAATATATGAGAAGAAATGATGTTAGATGAAAACATATTTACAATTTATTTCTCCTTTAAATAAAATCTTCAGCGACTGCATGCTGGAAAGAAAATACCTTATAAAAGCCCACATACATCAGTTCAAGGCTAATCAGCTGTTTGGCTCATTTCAGACAGGGAAAGAAAAGAACACAGAAGTATTCTAGCATAAGCTGATGATACACACCTCCTTTGAATGTTAAATTGTTTTCTCATCTTAAAAACAAAACAACTAATCAAAAACAACATCAAAAATAATCAAGGTGTAGAGTAGGATAATTGAAGTAATTAGCAGTATAGCATGTAAGTAACTGCATAAGGCCTGCATAACATGTGAAGGACTATTTTGTCTGGAAAGGAGGACATCTAATAGAAGTATTTAAAATAACATAGAAGTAGTCACAAATATGGGTGCTGCTCCTTTTATGATGGTATAAAAACACGGGGGAAAGTTGATTAAATAAAAAGAGCAAAAATAAAACCATTAACCACATCAAAGGAAAGTCTTTTTTATGGAACACAAAACTGACTTGTGGAACTTACTGACATAGGACACTGATGAGGCAAACACTCTGGAAAAATGATTAAATGTTACTGTGAATAAAAATAGTGTGTAAGATTATTTGAGCTAAAACTAGTTTAAAAGGTTGTCAATTCTAATACTTCAGGACATGACCTGCACATCAGGCAGAGTTAGGGAAAAAAAACAACTGTGTGTGTTATCATATTGAAAAATTACACGATATGAAGGTTTTATACATCTTGTCCAATAGGATGCTGGGCTAAATGGATCATCGGTTTGAGCCAAAATGGCAATTGCTATGTTTATGGTTTTAATTATAATGGAAAATTTAAAGATAACTCAGTGCATAAATATTTGCAGGATGGAGACTTCATAGGGTTTATTTGTGTTTGAGTTCACAACTACCACTTACATGCTTAAAGTTAAGCATGTGCATAAGTGTTTATAGAATCTGAGCAAAAGGCGCCAACATAACAGCAGCAAGTTGCAGGACTATAATATAGCTGATTAATGCAGGCATCCCAAATGCCACAGGAAATATACATTCATTTTGTAAGATAGCTGGCAGACTTCATTAGCAAATCATGTCAGACAGGAGTGGAAAAAAGTAACCTTAAATAGCATTGCAATCTCCCCAATTCCAGGGATTCAAAGTTTGTTCCATAAAGAAATGTTGTTTTTGTTTTTTTTTTAGAAAAAAATACAAACAATGGCGATGAGCTTGTAATTTATATTTTATTTTGCACAAGCTTGCATATATACTGCACATACATTCAGTTTAGAGAAGATGGAAGGCACACAAGGCAATTGAACTACTGTATCCTTTAAGTGGTACAAAGCAAAAAGGTAAAAGTCTGGAGAGTATACAAAAGCTTAAAACACACAAAATAAAATCCCTCCCCCAATTATTTCCTGTTTCTTTTCTTTTTTAATTTAGTAGCTGCCAAGCTAGAATTGTAACTTTTTTTTCAATCAATTGTCTACTGTACTTTTTTCCATATGGACAGGGGAGTCTTATTGTTTTCATCATATCATCAATTAATATTACAGTACATCCTGGGTAATACAAAATTGTACACCTTTATCAAATAAATTAGGATAAATTAAACCAATAAATTATGCAAAGTCTTCAGAACAATAGACAACAACAAAAACCCACAGCTGAAATTGCCTCTAGCTAAAAAATAAAATAAAAAAAATCAAAAATTGACTTATCAGTTCAGTTATTGTACTATCTTCAAATTAAAGGGTCTTTGTTACAAAAAAGAGCTTAATAATGCTATTTACAACATATTGCTAAATAATATAAAGGCAGTGTTTTGTCACTTTTGTAACTATATACATATGAGTAATGACTGGGAGAATATCAGTTTAAATCTTAACCTTTGACTCTTCTGGGCAGCAGTAAAACCCAAATTAAGATGCATTTTCTGGCCTCCGATTTCACATTTCATGGAAATAACATATTTTTGTTATAATATTAATTGTTTTTCCCTACTTAAGCAGTACTTTGATGCATTTTAAATTTGCAGCAAGGATGGGTATTAGGCAAAATAGGAACTTATTGTGTCTTCAAGATTTGCTTTTACATATCCCAGTACAATTGTGCAGTTTTGAATGTGGCTGTTTAAGGGAGTGAGGTGATGTGGCTCAGATGAAGACACTAAACAGAGTCACAGTGCCACCACCTTTCATACACTAAAAGAGATATTCCTAAAAAGATGCAAAGGTTAAATACCAGTTTTCATCCCAGCTCTAAATATGAGCATTTTTTAGCTTTAGTTTATAGATGGTTTACAACCAACAGTTTTACAGAAAACAAAATTGCATTTCTTTCAACAGAACATTTAAGTGCAATACGTAACTGCTTACTCATATAAACCAGTTACATTCTTAAGGGGAGCTTTTTGAAAACAATGCTTATTGGAATTTTCAAACACAGAGTTGGTACCAGAAGGAAACATTTTCACTACTAACACCAATGATTACTACATAATACACATGGCAAATATAGTTTTTGCTTTCACTTCTCATGTACAGTGCTCATTTTGGGGGTTTTGTAAACCACTTTTCTTTTTTTCTATATATATATATGTATATATATATATTATATATATAATCTTTCAATGCTGCTGGTGAAAATCCTATCTTTAAAGCCACAAAATCTTCACCCTTATTTCTTAGTTAATATTAATCTATGGACAAAAAAAATTTGTTATTGAATGACTTTGGGTACATAGAAAAAACTGTGTAATTGTATCACCTATGCCCTTGACATCAGATGAAAGAGGCTTATTTAAGGCTATGTCTACACTAGAGGATTTTGTTGGCAAAACAGCCTTTTTGTCGACAAAACTTGCAGAGCATCCAGATTCCCAAGGGCATTCTGTCAACAGTAAATCAACAGAATGCAGCACTTTTGTTGATAGACATACCCCACTCGTCATAAGGAAGAACGCCTCTGTCGACATAGATCTGTTGAGGAAAAAGCTGGTCTGGACACTCCAGGGGGCCTTGTGTAGACAAAAAGGCTTCCAACATACTAGGCAAGCCTGTCTGCTGTGCTTTCAGTTGGCTGTTTTGCTGATAGAGCAGCCAGGCAGTCCAGCTGCTCACTGTCAACAGAGCAGATCGCTCTTTCGATCCCTCCTGCGGTCTCACCACGATCTGTTCACAGAAGTTTTGTTGGAAGACATCTTCTGACAAAAACTTCTGCCAACAAATCCCTCTAGCCTAGACATAGTGTAAGAGTAGAGAGTTGGATTTTCAAGAATGCTTTCAATTATCTGTATAGTCACTGTAGAGTTTCATATAAATTTCAACAGATGTTTTCAGAATGTAGCTATTAAAATCTTATGTCTTTATGCAAGAACAACCATAAGATTGAATATTTACATTGCTTTATAAAAGTTCCCCTCAGTTTTCGATGTTCACCCACATACCTGGTACAGTAACAAAGGTTTTGCAAACTTAAAACACTTTTAATTAAATAATACTCAGAGGCACAAAGCAAACCTCAGGAATACATGGGTGAACACTCTCTTAAATAATTACTACATTCTAACATCTTCCACATGATTACCATTTAGTGTGAAACGTTCCTGTTAAACAACCAGAGATACAGTAAGAATTAAATGTTTTGTAATTTCAAATAGAACATTCTTTTCACAAAACATAACGAATGTCTAAAATAGGTTCTTAATCTAGATAGGAAAAAGGTAAGCTTTTCACTTCATACGCATATTTTGTGTGTGTATATACATACAAACATATATATAATGGTTATATGTGTGTATGTATGTGTATAGGTATACACATAGATATTGCGTATGAAATATTGCTTCTATACTACTTTTCAATATGCTAGGAAAACACAAGATTTGCACCACAGTTACAAAAAATTGGCTTCTACAAGAATTTTCAAAACTTGAATGCTGCTCAAACAATTGAGGAAAAAATAATTTGCATTATCAAACTGTTCTAAAAATTCTCTTCTTCAAAAACGTATTCTCCTGCTTTGTTTTGTTTTGTTTTTTTTTTTAATTTTTTAAAAAGACACAAAATATGCATAGCTATCAACATTATGTCAAACAGCTGGAAAAAAAAATCTAGTGTTTATTGCAGCTGTAGTAATTGAAAAATAATATTTAAAAGATGTTAGCCACAGAAGGCACAAGAACAATTGTACTTGTGGGGTCAAAAATGGTATTTTGAAGGATTTTTTTTTAAATCCTTCCGCTGGTGCATTTAAGGTCTAGGCACAGACTACAACCTCAAGTTTATATGCAGAAATAAATTGGAATTATCAGTAAAAGAATAGCAACATGGGATTTCTTCATAGCCTCCTGCCTTTTAGCCATTTTTTAAAAAGTAAACAGTATTGAGATTGTTCAAAAGATTCTGATTTCTACTTACAATTTAGTAAGAATTATGCCATATATTTACCTTTATATTTTTCAATACATTGGGAGGCACAAAGGCATTATGGCTATAATGCAATAAAATCACCATAACTGCAACGATCCAATTTTTTTTCCAGGTCAAAAAGTTGAATTTTTTGCCTTTTGAAGGAAATTTCTACTAAATTCCTATGCCTCATTTACTAATGAAATTATGCTATTTATAAATAAATAAATAAATGCAACAATATCTAGTGTTGAGTACACAGTTTCTCTTATTTAGATTATTAGAATCACATTGCAGCCAAATAATAAAATATTAATAATAAAATAATAATAATAATAATATAATATAATATAATATAATAAAAGTAATGGTTATATCACAGGTCAAAAAGCTATCTAGTTGTGTGTCCATGTGGTTTGTGTAAAGTATGGCTTTACTGAGTCCAAGGAGGCAATACAGAGTTATATTTTGTATTTGACCGGGTGCCAGTGACAAAATCATTGTGTTAGAAAGCGAGTATTTGATGCCACTTCCTCCCATAATAATAAAAAAGAAGGAAAAAGTGCATAAACGTAATTTTTCTCCTTTCTTTTTTGGAATTGATTGGATTCACATCTTTACGAAATGTAAGAGTTACCTGATCATGCACAAATTAAAAGAACGGTGCATACTGTCTATGGTATGGATACCTACAGTATTAGGTATTTTCAGGGAGTTTAAGATCAAGAAGATTTGTTTTACTTTCAATGCATAGTGAAAACGTTGGCACTTCATCCCATGCTATTGTCTGAGTTGACTATACTCCACAGATACTGCCAGTACTTGAAAATAATGACAGGGCATCACAGGTTTGTGCTGTTTAATTTGAAGTCAGCAGGTTTTTAAGGCTTTGTGCTGACAATAATTGCTTTCATACATTTCTGTCTATCAGCAGTATTTGTAAATGAAGTGAAATTGCCATGATCAGGTCAGCTGTTTAGTAACATGGGTACACTTTCACTCTCCAAAATCAAAATTAAATTTTAAATTAAAAGTTAAGGAAATAAAGCTTTGATGTCCCTGGATGGTCTAAATATTAATGGCTAATTTATAACTTTCTGTAGTTTTTTTATCTATGGGGAAATACAATTCAAAATAACAATAAATTCTTACTGCATCTGTGCAAAAGGTGACAAAGAGAATAACATACTGTACATAGTGACAAAGCATCTTTAAAAAAAAACAACCCCCATTTTACTGGATACCATACATTTTTGAAAATTGGAAAACAAAAAGGAGAACCATTGAAGAAAGCACAAAAACTAGCAGCTAGCTTTCTTGCATTATGTTCACATATTGTGACATCATTCAGATGAATCCAAAATTTTTATATTGTTTACACTGTACTAATATTTTGGTCAGCCTTATCTTCTGATTTAGATAACAAGTGTGACAGCCTGATCAGTCAAACTTGTTTCTAATGACACACTTCACAGTAATGCAAAAATTAAATCTGGCTATCTTAACTCTGCTTAGCCAACAGTACACCACTGAAATTTTTTTCATGGTTTACTGGATTTTTATAAAAATGTTGGAACTAGGTAACCAGTCATTATATTTTACAGCTACAAACAAGTCCTTTTTGCCTCAATGCTTTTGGGCTATGACACTTTCTTTTGCAACATAAAGGTAATTCCAAAAATTACTTTTTATGGGAAAACCACTAGCTATCAATATGGGCAGCAATCTTTTTTATGCCTGGAAAAAAAAATGAGCAAAGAATAAATTTCAAGAGTCAAGTGCCAATTAAAATATGACCAAGACACAGCAATATTGCACGGTGAAAGGTTTTGTTTTTACTTGATGGAGAGTGAAATGCTTCCGTTTTACTAAGCTGACCATATTATAAAATTAGTGTGGTTTATACAATATTGTGCATGAATTACTGGCTTTCCCCGGCAAGTACAGCATCTGTTTTGTGCAAAACTGCTTTGCCACTATAAAAAAAAAAACAAAAAAACCTTGTATGTTAATTACTGGGGCAGCGCACATGTTGTTCCTGTAAGGGAAAGCTTGAGCAATAGTTTGCCTTTTTGGATATCACCTTTTGGAGTGGGAACCTAAAATAGATGTTTGTAGTTTTTAAAATGTGAAACAAAATCTACCTTATTTGTTACAAAGCAAAGTAAAATAAAACAAAATAAAGCTCTAAGCTGATGAAGTAACTTCACAGACCTTCAGCAGTATAAACCTAATATGAACTTCACTGTTTGTAATATTGTGCTGTGACATGAGTCTCACTCAGACAAAATGCCACTTTGCAGCAAGCAATGAATCTGACAAAGCATTTTTAAACATAATGCCCTAACTTGCTAAGACAGGCTTTTTTTACACACTTCAAAATTCTTCTTCCTGAAAATTAACCCCATTTATTCTCCACATGTTAAGGGTCTTGGGCAAAAGTAAACTGAAGGGTGAAGTAAAACAGCTATCCCCCCCTTGTAACTGACCAAACCCCCCCCCCATAATCTGATTTCATATACATATATGTATATGATATACCTATATATGAAATTAAAATAAAGACACACATACAACTTGGGTATCAGAAGGGGACTGCTACTTTTCATACATTCGTAAATAGTTTATGAAATCTCTACTCATGAAGAAGCTCTTGTAGGCAGTTTGGGGATTTGAAAATCTCAGGGACCTCACTGTCCAGCTTACAGATGACCTTGTATATGGCCTTCTTCCAGGAAGGATCAACATCTTTGCCTGCGATAATGGCATTGAAAAACTCTCGTAATGTGATCTGAGCCACTTCCAGGAATCTCTCTGGAACCTGCTGATACAAGGAGACAATGGCATTAATAAAGTTTTCAGTTTCAAGTCTCTGGTTCTTCAAAGGAAACTGAGCTAAGTTCTTTCTTTCAAAAAGGGGCTTACATAGCACCCGCATTTTCTAAATATGGAAGACTTCTATTCTCTTATGCAAAGCTGTTTATATATAGTCCCATAGTAATAACTTTTATAACATGTGTTAGATATCTTTGCAATGTCTGACTACAGAATGTAGGTAACTAAATGTTAATGTCTGGATTTAGATAGTAAGGGACTTACAAGATATAATTAACCGAGGAAGGGAGCTGGGGAAACAACAGCAATTGTCTTAAGAGAGAGAAATCTCATTGTGAAATTTTACCCATTTACTTATGGGTACAGTTTCTGCATGATAGAGAATTAATATGAAAATTATACGTGCATTGCAAGGTGCATGGAGCTCTGAATTTCTGCCTTTAACTTTGGTCAGAACCAGTTCTGAAAGCTCTCAGAAAAGTAGGATATTCACGCATGGCTGTTCACAGTTAAAACAAAACAAAACAAAACAAAACACCCATGCCATCAGCTAATGGCTTGATTCTGTAGCTGCTCTGCACATGAAACTCTCAGAAGGCAACCTCCTTGGGAGCCATTTTGATCTCTCCTTTTCTTTTCAGAAGCCTTCCAATAAACCCCCAAACTCTTTAATGGGCGCGTCAGCCATGAGGTGGCAACAGAACCAGGCTCTATCTAATCCAGATCTAATTCCATGGTTAAATCAAAGAGCCAGATAGCAGGCATACGCTATGTCCAGATCCCCCAGGACCACAGATTTACAGAAAAACAGCCATTGGCTGCAGTTAAGTTACTATAAGTAATTTGTCTGAAATTATCCTCACCTTCTTCTTGTTTTTTCTCTTTTTCTTTCTTTCCATTTTTTTAAGAGTAGGAGAAAACATAGCTGAGCTGCAATTTGTACAGCAAATTACTGTGGAACTACAGCTCCATAGTGATAAGCCCAACAGGTACTGCTTGTCAGGGTACTGCTTTGAGTACCCCCATTGAGATGACAGGAGGAATTAATACACAAAAGTAGAAAGAGTTCTTAGAGCCATGATCCTGCTGTGGGATGCATGTGAGCAGACAGTAGCAATCACATGCTAGTCCAGTTCAGCAGGGCGCCCTGCAAGCGCAGAGGGCTCCACCTTTGTTCATCACATTGCAAGACTGGGGACTAAGCCAATATTCAAGCCTAAGCCCTATTTTCCATTGTAACTTAAGAAACAACCCCAAAAACAGTTGGCCTGAAAATCCTCATGCCTCATCTTATGTTATAAAGCACGAGGGCCTATCACACTCAGATGACACCCTTGCATTCTAAAAGGCACATTTCATCATCAGCCAGCCATCACTGACATCAGTAGGAGCTATGTGCATGTATCTGAGGGCAGGATTTGGCCCCAAACACCTATCTTTCCTCAGCCCCCCTCTTCATGCTGCAAAAACTTCTTATTCAAGGGAGCTCCATGGAGAAGGTGTGTTTTAGGGTATTCTATGATAGCAATAATTTCCAGGGATTAAAATACCTATTTTCCCCTCTTAAAGTCTGTTCAGAAAAATGAATCTGTTGTCAGATAACATCCTTCTGTGTTTCAGTGCTTAATGAGATATTTACAAGGGACCCCCTGCCTGTCTCTTTCTGGTGTTGCTGTGTGAAGTGTTGCTCTTACTGTTTGCGCAATTCCAGCCGATAGTAC